>NC_046164.1:66581019-66939019 GCF_011064425.1 Rattus rattus | reverse complement strand
CTCCTGAGAGCTGGGATTAGAGTAAAGGCATGCAGCACCACCTCCTGTCTTGAGACTTGAGAATTCTAATGCCCCAGGAGCCTCATCTTGGCGTTCACAGGCCCCTGGAGTCAGTGCCCAGTGAATCTTAGTTGTATCATGTTTGTGTTTTCCAATCTGATGACGCTAGCCCAGCCTTTCACGGTGCTGCCATGGCGATGATGTTCAGCAGAGAGGCACCCGGCCTTTGCAGCTTTCTTGAAATGCGTGCCCTGAGACACTTTGAGTCCTAAGAGGCAGTGTAGCCTGGCAGCTGGGAGCTCAGGCACGGGTCTTAGCTGTACCTCTCCACCAGCAGAAAGACTGTAGCCTAAGACCTTTGAACTCTGACCTGTGCTGTGCTCAATCAGTACTTAACAACTGAACCCCAAATGAAGTGGTCCCTCAGATCAGGGGAGCAAGTGAAGCCCTCCACATCTCATGCCAACACATGTTGTTTCCTAGTTTCCTCACACGGTCAATGAGAACCATAACAGTAGAGACACTGTAGAACTGCTATGAGGATTCACTATCCCTATCCCATCTCTACTGTTTTCTGCCTCTGCCTCTCTGCACACACAGCAGCTTCAGCCCTTTAAAGCTGGTCTTGTCTCTTCCCACTGCACCTTGGAATTGACAATCTGCTATTCCCCGGATGCCTTTCATCATGGGTCAGACTTTACCTTAGTCACGGCTGCTCCCTATTGAGGGAGCCCTTCTGCATGCCCTGGATGAGTGTCAAGAAGTTTTGTTTGCACGTTTGCTTGTTTGTTTGTTCTATGCTTCTCCCAGGGAGGGTAATGAATCCCATGAAACAGATGAATGTCTGCTGAGAGCTTGGAAACCCTGTCGGGTCATACAGCAAATGGCAGGATCTGCACTGATCAGGATTTTTCTCTGTCCCAAATCTTCCCTAGGTCTCCCCTCACAGACCTTGTTTTCATGTGACTTGTTTTGTTTGTTTGTTTGTTTGTTTGTTTGTGGCAGGGTCTCACTATGTAGCCTTGGCTGGCCAGGCGCTCTCTACAGAGACCGGGGTGGCCTCAAACTCACCAAGTTCTGATTATCTCTGCCTCTTGAATGCTGGGATTGATGGTGAGTGCCACCATGTCCTACCTGAGTTCTTTTTGTCTGTGGTTTTTTTTTTTTGTTTGTTTTTTTTTTTTTGGAGCTGGGGACCGAACCCAGGGCCTTGCGCTTGCTAGGCAAGTGCTCTACCACTGAGCTAAATCCCCAACCCCTTTGTCTGTGTTTTAAGAAGACAACCAACCCAGGGGATTTCTGGGTCACATGACCAGAAAGCACTTTTTATTTTGTTGTTGTTCAGTGATGACTTGGGGTGCAACTCAGGTCCTTGAACACTTACTTACCCATTCCCTACCACAGTACTTAAGTGGGTGACAGCCATTCAAAAATACGAAGGCATGGGCTGGAGAGATGGCTCAGCGGTTAAGAGCACTGACTGTTCTTCCAGAGGTCCTGAGTTCAAATCCCAGCAACCACATGGTGGCTCACAGCCATCTGTAATGGGATCCGATGCCCTCTTCTGGTATGTCTAAGTATAGTGTAATCATATACATGAAATAAATAAATTAATTAAAAAATATGGAGGCCAGAGGCGAATGCCAGCAGCAAACCACTGAACTGAGAACGGGACCCCTGTTGAAGGAATCAGAGAAAGAACTGGAAGAGCTTGAAGGGGCTCGAGACCCCATATGAACAACAATGCCAAGCAACCAGAGCTTCCAGGGACTAAGCCACTACCCAAAGACTATACATGGACTGACCCTGGACTCTGACCTCATAGGAAGCAATGAATATCCTAGTAAGATCACCAGTGGAAAGGGAAGCCCTGGGTCCTGCTAAGACTGAACCCCCAGTGAACGTGATTGTTGGGGGGGAGGGCGGCAATGGGGGGAGGATGGGGAGGGGAACACCCATAAAGAAGGGGAGGGGGAGGGAGTAGGGGGATGTTTGCCCGGAAACCGGGAAAGGGAATAACACTCGAAATGTAAATAAGAAATACTCAAGTTAATAAAAAAAAATACGGAGGCATATGCTACATTGAGGGTATGGTTTTATGTGTGTTATATTGTGTGTGCAATGTACTGGTGAATACATTAGCGTGGGTGTATGGATATGTGCTTGTAGATGAGCAGACATGAGGAGCTGAGCCTAGAGTTGGGTATTAGGTAGTTTTCCTCAATGGTTCTCCGCCTTTATTAATTAATTTAGCTTTTACATTACATTCTAAAATCACCTTTTCCAGTAGTTGTAATCCACGAGAACTGTCGAGCCTGTTCTGTTTAATGTTGTCCACCTTTGTATTGTGAGGCAGGGCTGCTCGCTGAACTGGAAGCTGAAGGCACTCGTCAGCTTACACACATACCTATCCCTCAGCTCTGGCTTACAGGCACCAGCTGCCATGTCTACTGGGCGCTGGGGACCTAAATACAGGCCTCACACTTGCATGGCAGCATTAACTGGGAGATTTTCCAGTCCTGAGGAACTCTTTTTCTGAAAGGGAAAATGTTTTGGTCCTGTGTATACAGGTGACAAAAGTTGGCATCAACAGTCTAATTTTAGGTATGTGGGGAGGGCACCTCTATGTCCTCAGGCTTTGCCAGTATGATGGTGGCTTAGAACAGGGCAACTTAACCACACACTGTCCTTTCACAGAACCAACACTCCCAGATTGGGCCAGAAATCTCCAGGAGCACTTGGGGACACATACAGTTAAGGGTGCCTGCCTGCCAGGTGACTCAGTCCCCAGCCAGCTCCCTGATTCCCTATGACACTTCTCTTGTAGTCTTAGGAATGGCACTTTTCCTGCCCAGGTTTGTTAACTGACACCAACACCTGTCACCTTCTGGAAACAGTCAGCAGGGCTGGGGATGCCCTGTTTTCCCCTGTGAGGTGGATGACTTGGGACTTAATGAGGCTGTCTATGCTCTTGGTGCCCACCAGGGTCATGGTGACTCTCTACTCCACCAATGAAGTCAGGCTCATGCACAGACTCCCCTCCTACTCTTGCCTAAAATCAGAAGCAAGGCTGTTGGGGACTGAGATGGTTACCAGAGGAAGAAGACAGTGGCCACAAACATAATACCTTTTTTTAGGATGATCTTGCTATCTCTTTGTGGCAGACATTAGGGCTATTGGACACTCGCACCAGCCTGATTGAAGCTATTTTCCCTTCTGACCTTAAGGAACTGTCCAGAGAAACTCCAGTGTTTATTTTTAAAGTTCCGCATGGATTCCGTGATCGCAAAGTCTGTTTTGACTGTGACTCTTGTTACTTTGATGATTGGGGTCAGCTTTGTTCGTCATAGAACTTCTTCCAGAATAGTGAAATGACTATTTGTAAGCAATAACAAGGCTCATAGATGTGCTTGACTGGTATTTACAATGTTTTCAGGGTGACAGGTCTGATCTGGGGCTGATGTCCTAGTAACTCAGCAAACCCTGAAGCTACAGTGGCTTTGAAGCCCACAGACATTCTGTTTTCCAATAAATATGTGGCCATGTTAACATTCAGTTTATGTTAGACTGAGTAAGGCATCGACAACAACAACTATGAGTAAGACGGTCATAATGAGTGTATTGTAATGAGACTTGTATAAATCTCTCTGTCTCTGTACGCCCCTGCCTGGCTGGCTGGCTGCCCCCTCCCCACAGGGTGGCTACCGCATACAATGCAGATACTTTAGACAAAGGGGGCGATGTGTCCCTTGTGGGAGAGTGGGATGGTGCTACTCAAAAGGACAATTTCAAACTTATGAATTATTTAGTATTGGAATTGTCCGTTAATCCGGTTGGTTTGCTGTTGGCAGTGGTAAATGACATCTCAGAAAGCATGGCCCTTTGCGTCGCCCTTATCCAGGGAGAAACTTCTGGTGAGCAGAACCCTTAAAAGGCTGCTTGACACAGCTTTAAGAAGTGAAGCACGGGGGGGATGTTTGCCCGGAAACCGGGAAAGGGAATAACACTCAAAAAGTATATAAAAAATATTCAAGTTAAAAAAAAAAAAAAAAAGAAGTGAAGCACGGGATGAGAGGCATGGTTTGAGGACGATAGAACCAAAAGATTGAAACAAACCAGAAAAGTAGATCCGAGACTCAAAAAATATCCATGGTGAAAGTAAGCAAAAAGAAAATGCTCCCTGAAGAGGTCACACATGTGTGTATAAATGTGTAGTCCAAGAAAAGCATGTTAAAACCACAGTCTCCCCTCACCTGTCTAACGGGAAACACTTATCAAATTGAGCGAGTTCATTGATGGAGAAAGTGCAGAAGATAGATGGTTTCATCTGCCCCCTGCTGGCGGGAATGCAAAGTAAGCCCCCTTTTATTGATAATGTTAGCAAATACTGCATGACGTTAATATTTGATCTTGCTATACCATGGTAACACTATAGCTCTTGTGGAAGTAGCCAGACATATGTGTGAAGAGCTACATATGTCATTAATTTTTTTATGAATGAGGGCATTTTTTCCCTCAAGGTTTCTTCTTAAAATGAAAGGCTTTAAAATGCTATTTATTAATACTTATTGGGTGCCTTCCAGGTGATGGGTGCTTCACTAAGAGCTGTGCATGTATTAGTTTTCCCGGAGGTTCTCCTGGACTATTTGCTGATTTATAGGGCAGCTACGGAGCTCAAAGGAAAAAAGAGGGCTGGATCAGTCTGGCCACAGGGTTGTAGGAACAGGAAATGACTTATGTTAGTGATTCTTCCCCTTACTGTGATAGAATGGCTGATGGAAACTTAACAGAAACAATTTATTTTGGCTGGTGGTCGCGATCCATCCTAGCAGGGGTGATTTGTAAAGTTCCCAGCCGTGGGACTATGCAGCAGGGTTCCTCACATCAGGACAGCAAAAGGAAGCAGGGAATGGGACTAGACATGAAGCAGGGCAAGGCCATAATCCTCAGAGGTTCTGCCCCCGCAGTGGTCCACGTCCATTAGTCACATCTTTCACCACCAAGGTTGTACGACCTACCCACCATATCATCCTGGGGACCCAATGGTCAGATTCATGAGCCTGTTGGGGGAAACACTTTATATCCAATCACAACATTACTCAGAAGAGCACTGGTGTGGGGGAGCTGACTCAGTTTGTGGAATGTTTGTCTCATAAGCCTGAGGCCCTGAGTTTGCTCCCCAGAACCCACAGGGAAATGGAAGGCAGAGTGGTGCATGGCTGTAGTCCCAGCACTGGGGAAAGGGACACAAGGTGATCTCTTGGATTCACGGGCCAGCTAGTCTAGCCTATTCGGTGAGTTCCAGACCAACGGCAGACCCTGTGTGAAAGAAGTGGCCAGTGTTCTTAAGGATGGCACATGAGGTTTTCCTCTGCCTCCATCTGCACCTGTAAACAGATGTGCACCCACCAACATACAAAGACATGCATATTCATAAACTTAACACATGTGTTGGGGGTGGTTAAGAAAAATGTATAAACTCTTCGCAAAGGATAAAGGATAAAGACAGCCACACTTAGTCCAATAAGGCCTAGACCTTCGAATCCTTCTCAAATAGTGCCACTCCCTAGTGACTTAGCATTCAAATATCTGAGTCTATAGGGGCCGTTCTCATTCAAACCACCACAGCCAGTAATGATGGCCAGTGAGGCTACCAGCTCCAGAGCTCACATCGAAAGGTTTGATTTTAGTTCTGTGTTTGTGGGGGTGGAGTGGGGATAGAGTTGTTCACACGTGTGCAGGTACCTGTGGAGGCCAGAGGCCTCAGCTACCTTGGAGTCTGAGTTACAGGTGGTTGGGAGTGGGCTGCCTGGCGCTGGGAAAAGAACGTGGGTCTCCTTCAAGAATGGCAAGTGTTCCTAACCACTGAACTATCTCCATAGTCTCCTGGGGTCCACATTATAAACTGGTCTACCTAGGGTTCAGGAGGATCCATGAATGGGAACCCCCCCAACACATGTGTTAAGTTTGTGAATGTATGTGTATGCTCCAGGGACTGAGAGGTCTGGTTTCGGTCGTGTTCCTCTGAGACAGCCTCCTGAAAACAACCAGGACCACAGCAGGAAGGGAGAAAGGTGGGAGGTGCCGTCTGTGATTAGGTTATAGAGTCCCAGATATGTGTTCCGTATTTGCCAGACAATGAGACCATGACTGCCTCTTCTCTGGTCCAACTGAGGAGAATTTTGATAGGTGGAGAATGACGATCAAGCTTGATAATTGGAAAGGATGACACGAACAGTGGGGATCTAGATTCTAAGGACAAGAAAATGATGAATGAACAAGTGGATCAAGGCTGGCCATAGCTCAGTGGTTAGATCACTTCCCTGGCAAGTGCACAGCCATGGGTTTGACCCTCATCAGCATGTATATCCATACACATGCGTGCACACGCGCGCACACACACACACAGACACACACACACGCAGACACACACGCACAGACACAGACACAGACACACAGAGACAGAGAGAGACAGAGAGAGACATAGACAGAGAGAGACAAAGAGAGAGACAGAGACAGAGAGAGAGACAGAGAAACAGAGACAGAGAGAGAGACAGAGACAGAGAGACAGAGACAGAGAGAGAGAGACAGGGACCGAGACACAGACACAGAAAGGGAGAGAGACAGACAGACAGAGACAGAGAGACAGAGAGATAGGGGAAGGGCACAAAATGTATCAGATGTCGGATCTTGCAGGCGGGCAAGCCTAGAGAATGGCAGGTACCACTGTCTGAATGCGCAGGCCACAAAAGGCATGGAGTGATGCTATCAGAACGGAGTTATCTTCCTTCGAGTATATGCAACTTCATGGATGAATAGACTGGTATTTATCACTTGCCCCAGAGCCCACAGACAGGGAGCAGGATTCAATAGAGTATAAACATGTGGACTTAACTAGACAGCTAACGGGGCAAAGGTCACAGTCAAATTCATTTTCTCCCACAGGTAATCAACGTTGAAAATGAAAATTTCTTTGTTGGTTGCGGCCTGTATCGCATATCTATAATTAAGGTGTCACGGTGAATACACTGAAGGACTTAGGAGACGGGCCTCGGCAAAGAAGATGTCATTAAATATTGGACTGGTTCCAATCAGCTTTTAAGTATCATCAACATGGTGTAAAGGCAGTACCGTTAAAAATACCAGGGGAGATACCTGGAAGGATTTCAGATCTAAATACAAAGTCTTCAGAAACACCACAGGGGAAACTTGACCTGACCCAAATATACCACATATGGAAACTCCAGAATGGCTGCGACTCTCGTGGGACTATCCAGTTTCCAGGGAGACCCAGCAGTGACCCTTCTTAGTTGATGGGACAAACTGACTGTTCTGTTAACAAGACTTTCTGATCTTGTTCGGGGGGAAAGGGGGAGAGCAGAGAAGAGCTGAATCTGGTTCTTTAGGATCCTGGAAAGAAAAAGAAAAACCAGGAAAAGGGAGTTATTGTTTAGAAAGGCCATCCGATCTGCTCAGCAGTTGCTCTTTGCCTCAAAGGACGTAGAAAGGCTAAAGTAACAACAGAAGCAAATTCAAAGAAACATGACCCCTTTCTGGACTATTTCTTCATCAGCCCCCAACACTATATGGAAGAGTGTTCCTGCTGGGATGTGATGCTGTAGTCAGCCCACCTCTCTGCCTTCCTTACACACCCTGGCAGAACACACGACCTCTCTTCCATACTCCCCAAACCCCGCATGCTGATTTCTATTATGGCACCGTATTGACATTATCTCCGCCATTACATTCCTACCCTGTGCTCAACATTTACTGTCAGTAGTTGGTCAGAAAAATGTTGCTTGGATTAATAATAACGCTTCTGGACATTTCTAGTAGCCCTGTACTATCTGCTATATCTCAGGCAGGTTTTGAACCGGGGGCACTTGAAGAGCAAGGTCAGTTCTTACTCATCTTGTTTCCATACCCTGGCCTCATGCAGGGCAGTTCTTAGTAAACAGCAGGTGCAATAAATGCTTGACTGGTTAAACGCAAACTTTCTGAGCTCGTGACTCACTAGGGAGAGTAGGAGAATAAACAATAGGGTTCCTGATAGACAAAAAAGTTGTGATCCAGTGAAATGCACGTTATGGACATTGGGTGGTGGGAGCAATTGGCTGGAAAAGCAGGCTGGTTCCCACAGTCCAGAGAGGGCCGTTTTTCACAAGCCCAGAGAAGAGGCTCTAAACCAGTGGTCTTCCCTTAAGTCCAACAAATCAGATATAGAGGTGGATATAATGTCTATTAGGCAGAAAGGCAAATAGCCTTGGGTTCTTTTCTTGCCCAAAGACCTGCAAACTGTCGGTATTACCAGAGACAAAATGAACAGAACACCAAAGTAATGATCACAGAAAACAAAAAACCAAAAGCAAACAAAAAACTTATCTGCAGCAAATGGGAACAAGGGGAATTGCTTCTAAAATGAATTCCCAGAAACTGGGGAAAGCTGAAGTTTATTTTTAAGAGGAATGCAGACTCTGGAGGCAAACGGTGTCATCACATCTGGGAGGGAGCGTCCTGCAGAGTTAGTCTGATAGCAGCATGCTTTCACTCTTCTAGGCTATGAAAGTGAGAGTTGAGGATCTTGAGGCATTATCATCTGTCTCAGAGTTATACTTCTGAACAACCTTGAAGGTGAGGGAAAACACCTCATCATTGGGGCTCAGAATACTGAATGGGAACTCTGTCACTTTCTTGCTTTTTGGTAAACCGACTGGGGTGTGGGGGGAGTGCGATTTATTTTTATCTCAGAGGTTGCTTCTCCCTGATATGACAGTTCTCTGCTCTTCCTGGGACTGCCTACAATTCATCTCAGACTAGCGGAGCAACCCTCTCAGAGCAAGAGTAGCCAGGAGACTGGAGTTCAGGCTTGGACAGAAGGTTTTCTATGCTTAGAGGCTGGAAGCTGGATGTTCTCGGGGTTGCGGAGCCAAAGGCAAGGCTAATCTTGGTCGTTTAGAGCTTCCATAGATAGGAATAACCCAGGGACTAACTGCTCCTGAGACCAGAGATCAGTATTTTAAAGTTCAAATTTGTCTTGGTGATTTAGCGCAGGTTCTTTGCTCACTAAAACCGCCAAGGTAATACAGTTTTAATCCGAGCGTCCGGAGACTCCGCCCCTGGGCCTGGCGTCGGAAGTGCTGCATGCAGTCACTTCCGTCGCACTGGCGGGCGTCAAGATGGACGCTCCGTGGGCTCGGGAACAGCTTCGGCGGCGTTACTTATTTCCTCCCGAAGTGGAGCTGGACTGCGAGGAGGAGGCCAAGCCAGGTGAGGCTCCCCAGATTCTCGGTCCCAGGGCTTACCTTGTAGGGCCGCGAGTCGGTGTCCAGGGTCCTGACAGGTCTTGCAACCCTCGCATCCTCCCCTGAGCTGCATTTCCGCATTCCGTGGAGAGCTGACTTAACACACCAGTTTGGAAACACCCTTGAAAATGAAAACTAACCGTATTTTCCTAGCCTTAAGAATTAACCCAAGAACCTATACAAAGACGTATGCAGAGTGTTTCACTTCAGCTTTGCTGTGATATGGATGGATGGATATACCTAGCTGCCTGTCAGCAGAAAGCTAGCTAGTTTGGATGAGATATATCTCTGCCTGGTACATCAGATAGACTTTTCTATGTCTCCTTGGGTAGTTTTCAGAAGGAACCTTAGAACAATACTTGACATGCCACCATTTGGGTACCAGCTACAATCCGTTATGTGTTTTTTCCCCCCTGTGGATGCACAGAATAAGAAAATTCCATAGGAACTGATAATGTTGGTTGCCTATAGGCTGGAGAACGGCAAGGATGAGAGACGGTTTATTTTAGAGCCATTTGACCTGGATGTTGTAGAACCTTTGTTTATTTGTTAGCTTTTCAAAATAAACACTGGCAACATTGTGCCAAGGCATGAAAGTGTATACATTTTGAGACTATCTTCAAGAATTTGTGTTAGGGCTAACCTCTCCAGAGACTCTAATAGTCATCCGGACCAGTGCTAACCTCTCCAGAGACTCTGATAGTCATCCGGACCTCACTTGGAGACCAGCAGTCCTCATGTGACAATACAGAGAGGGCATGCTAGAATTCCTTCATTTTGTTTGCAGGGAGAGCCATGACTTGCCTATCAACCCTGCAGTCCATGCTGTGTTCTGGGGCTAGAGCTCTGGTGTTCCATTCCATGTTGGAGCTACCCCAAAAGCTGATGTCTGTTTAAAATACCTTGTGTAAGTTTTACTGTGTTTGGCATTTTCTTTTTGTTAATGTATGCACACACATTAATTGGTGCACGTGCTTTTGGAGGCCCGAGATTATTAACGTTGGGCGTCTTCCTCTGTTGGTCTCTGCATTCTTTTTTTTTTTTTTTGAGACTAGGTGTCCCTTGGCCCCAGGATCCACCTGTCTCTGTCCCAGTGTTGGAGTTACAGTCATACACTGCCATGTTCAGTTTTATGTGGGTGTTGGGGATGAACTCGGATTCTCATGTTTGTGCAGCAAGCATCTTACCCACAGAATCCTTTCTTTCCCATGCTTTTGACATTTTATGTAGTTAACATGACTAATTACTTTCCTAGAGGAAATGTGAAATAAATGACCATACTTCTGGATGCCATTGCTGTATCTAGAGGATTACGAAAGTTTAAGATTCCAAGATTCTTTTTGCAGGAATAAGTAGTATATTGAGCATATTTTCTAGTGAGCACCTATTAACCATTTCAGCAAATGTTAATCTACCTTTTTAGTTATTTGTTTGGTTGGTTCTTGGTGTAGAACTCAAGGCTTCATGCATACTGAAGATGTATTCTACCATTGGGCTACATCTCTGCCCCTCCATAAACTTATGCTCATGGTCTGACAGAAGGAGTTGGCACTGTAGTGGGTGGGGGTCTAGTTCCTGGGAAGCTCTAGGACATGACTTCATCTGGTATAAAACACTGGGCAAGTTCATAACTCAAAATCTCCCCTATTTTATAGAGACACCCACAGCTGTTGAGAGAAAGGAGAGGCCTCTTCCAAGACTTAACATTCACTCTGGATTCTGGATTTTGGCATCCATCGTTGTGACCTATTACGTTGATTTCTTTAAAACCTTTAAAGAAAATTTTCACACCAATAGGTAAGAAAATCTTGTTTTGACAGGTATAGTGAGTGACACGTGCTCTGAATCCCAGCACTCGGGAGGCAGAGGCAGGTAGATCTCTTGAGTTCAAAGCCAGCCTGATCTACACATCGAGTTCTAGGACAGCCAGGGCTACGTTAGCGAGACTGTCTCAAATAACCAAAAAAAGAAAGAAAAGAACAAAATCCCTCGTTGCTTCATGTTCCGTGTGTTTTAGCTTGTCAGTTGAATTCTCAAAACAGGTAAGAGATGGTGAGCTGGCTCGGTTGGTGAAATGCTTGCTATTACAAGCACGTTGACCTGAGTTTGATACCCAGAACCTACATTAAAAGACAAAGAACAGAAAAAAGAAGAAAACAAGAAAAGAAAAAGCCAGTTTGGTGCTTACAATCGCAGCTCTGGGTAGGTGGAGATGGGGATCCCTGGACTTACTGACTGAATCAGGGAGCTCCACATCTGTGAGAGAAGGTGGAGAGTGACCAAGAAAGACACCCAGTGTTGACCTCTGGCCTACATATACACACATGCGCATGCACGTGCACATGCATTCAGGCACATATATACATGTGCGTGCACACTGTTGACCTCTGGCATTGTTAGTCTCTATCAGACATGATGTTGAATCAACTGTTGGTGATACAGAAAAAAGCAAGACGCTTTAGCCAAAAGGTGCAGGTTTGCACATATAAGCCTAGTAAGTTTCGGGGGTACGGTGTATGTGAGATCTTAGTCATCCTATGTCGTCCTCTCAGGACCCCTTCCATTACCCTTATATATACATTGTTAGCTACCTGATGTAAGCTGATTCTAATAGTCATTTTACCATGTTACATGCAGTAGATTGTGCCATTGTACCTTGTATGGATGCAATTTAAAATTGTTACTTGTGCCTCCAGAAGACTGGAGAAGAAAGGCCTGAGAACCAGAGGAGGAGTGGGAACTGTGACCCGGGAAGGGTGTGTTTCAGAGCAGTTAGGGCCGAGTAGTTACCACGGGGGTGATTAGAGGGTGTGACTCAGAGTTAGTTGCCTTGAAGGTCAGTGGGAGGAGTCAGGCGCTTAGGTCTGAGTCCTAGTGTCAATTAGCCCTTCATACCCAAGGGCGGATCCTGTCCTCTCTCATCCCAGGGGCTGACCACGGAGCAGAGGTTATGTACCATGCGTGAATAATGTGGAGGCTGTCGGGTATCAGAAAAGGGGGAGATGTAGGTGGTGTCTGACCTGGCACATGAGGAATACGTTTAAATGTGCCAGGAACAGTGGCTAGACACAGCAGCAGAGCCATAAAAGATGCAGACAGGAACTTGGTCATGCGGAATCATGGGAAATGCAGTCCTCCAAGTCTCCAGGTAGAACCACTCGAGACGTGAAGTGGCTCATTTAAATTCTGAGAAAGAGACTGCTCGATCTTTTATGAGGAAGCAATGTTTTAACACTATCATCCCCACCCCATGCCTGTTCTTCCGTGTGTTGGCGCTTTGGTAGGTCATGTGACTTGCCTAAGTGAGTTTTACATGGAGAACTGGGGCCCAGCACCTTTCTCTTGAGTGTCTGCTTCCTGAAGGGGGTGGACTCCGCTCGCTCTCCAGGCTTTTATTTCCACACTCCCACAGGCCACACGGACAAGGGGGAGTTCGGGGTCTGGAACCAAGGAATGTCTGTGTGTGGGATTTAGTGTCAAGAGAAGTTCTGTTCGCACTCCCCAGAGCCACGCTCTTCCCTCAGCTCCATCAGTAACAAAACTGACACATGGTTTTAATCAGCCGGCCAGCTTCAGCTCTCTGCTGGTTTAGAACCTGCTGGGAGAGAGCAGAGTATCTGAAATGCCACCTCAGCGGCTGCTCTTATGTGACCTATAACTTGGGTGGTGCTCAGGGTGGGTCTGGCATGGCGGCAGGGACGCCTCTGATTTCAGCAGCGTATTTTCTGTTGTAGCAGACTCACTACCAGGTGTCATGGTGCCTGCTTGGCAGGGCTTGGGCAGGATGCCAGGAGGGCCTGGGGGTGTTGCTTGGTGCCGCCATGCTGGGAAGGTCGACTCTTTAGGGTTTTAGGTGTGTGTCCTTTCATTAGGCTTTCCTAGGACTTGAATGTGAGCGAAGTAGCCATCAGAAATGACCCCACACAGTTCAACCACAGCATGAAGTGGGGGGCCTGGGACCACATGCCCTCCAGTGGCAGAGGCAGTATAGACATTAGACACTGGGCCAGGGCTGTGGGGATGAGCAACAGTTGAAAGCACAGGCCTGGTGTCAACGTGGTGAATGCCCAAGGCCCCCTACCAAGCCAAGGCTATGGCCTATACTTCCCCCAGCACGGCTGAACCCGATTTCTTCCTCTTTGTCTCCACAGTTGGTTTCTCTTTGGTGGGGCCTTGTTGTTTGTCAGCCTGTCAATTGCATTTTACTGCATAGTCTATCTGGAATGGTATCGTGGGATTGAAGAATATGACGTCAAGTACCCAACGCTGGTGCCCATCACAACCGCAACTTTCATCGCAGCAGGGGTCTGGTGAGTGGATGTTGAGTGTGAATGAAAAGCAATCACTTGGCGTTCGGGTAACGATGAGTGGGACCCAGAACCCAAATCAAGCCTCGAGGTGCACCAGGGAAAAGGAGGTCCCAGGCACACTGCTCTTTGGGGATCTCCTCTCAATTTCTTTCTCTCTTAATCAGCCTTAGTTCTTTAAGACAGAGAAGGTGACTTCTGCGCATACTCTGCGATGTGTTTTGTTCATTAAGTGTCTTTCATTGTGATGGATGAGACAAAAGGAAAACCAAGTGCAGCCGAGTGAGCTGATCACAGGGCGAGTGCTGCTGCCTTAGGTTGGGGAGGAGTAGAACTGCTGTCCCGATGGTCCCTCCTGACCCCTCCCTTTGCCTCACTGTGCCTTCCTGCCACGGGCAAACGCTGCCCCCTCTCTGGCCTCTTTGTGCATCCCATAAACACTGTTCTGTTTGTCTGTGTTTTGAACAGTACAGTCACCAGTCTTTAGTATTTAACTCTACACACGCAGTGTGTGCTGTTCACGTGTAGTTTGCTCCCAGCAGCTACTCACTCCAGTTGTCACACCACCGTGTAACTGAATCCTAGTGTATCTGTTATGCAGCCACACTGTCGGGCTGTTTACAGTTGGTGCTGCTTGGAAGGATGTTAGGAGCCCCCTGCTCTCTGCTGGGCTTCTGTGTGTATGCATATACCCAGAAAGGTAAGGCCTGTGCATCTAAATGTCCATTCCTCCAGCTTCCTTACATAGCATCAGGCTCTTCCTAGGTGGTTGAGCTGTCTCACCAGCCACTGTCCCCCAAAGTGAATGTCCTCTGTGTTAAACATGTTCAGTCCTTTTTTCTCCGTTGTTCTCTAAACAACACAGTGAATAGCGCCCTGGGCAGCAGTTCACAGTGTGTGGCACTGCAAGGATCCTAGGGATTTGACATAAGGACGTGGGGAAGGTCGCAGGTGCTCTGCAGAGGCAGTGCTCCCGTAAGGCCACTGAGCATTTCGAGACTTGGTGTCTCTGCAAGATTTTCGAGCTAATGATCCCTAGGTAGGAAGGGACGCCTGTCATGCTTTTCCAGATTGTCTAGTGGCACGCTGTAGCGTGTAGTTCTTCTGCAGGGGAAGTAGCTGTGCCTTTTAAAGGTTATATGCCTTTCCCAGTGTGCACAGGCCAGGACTGTTCAACCCATTCCCTGTTGCAGGCGGGAATCCACTTTGTAAATTCATGTATGCTCAGTGAAGAAATGAGGCTATTTTAGGAAAAGAGAAAAGGAAAGGTAACACTTGCTCACTGAAGAAAAACTTGTAAATAACAAAAAAAAAAAAAAATGTAGAGTAAACCAAGCTTCTGCTCTTAGGGTTTTCTTTATGTAAACTGGATTCTGCTTTTTGGGAAAATCTTAATTCTTTATGTACATTCCGCTCAAACGCCCTTTCTTTGACCCAGTTCCGCCTGTAGTTGGACACTTGCCACTGTGAGGTCAGGGTGGACCAAGGCGAGGGTGGACCAAGGGTGCTGTTTTACTTTGCATTCTGTAGCAGGAACATCCCAAAAACCATCAAATTAGTTTTAGTCCTATGGCTTGTGGCTATTTGACATCTCTATTTCTCCAGGATTACAGATTAAAACCCATAGCTGTCTGGAGAGCGTATTTAATTTTATATGCTTTCCCTGATAGCTTCTGCTTCTATCAGTTCAGTCACTGAAACTCAACTGCTTTTTGGAAGTGTTTTATTTGATTTGGTGACAGGAATACTGTTTTTTGGGATGAAGGCTTTATAGCATCATGCACAGCATTGGTTTTTCATGCTATTTTAAGAGCCATTTCACTTTTTTCCCATGATAATACCTGAGACGATAAAGTAGTCAGCAGCCATTTGAGTTTGAGGGCCATCCCACATGCTAGCGATGAGAGGCCGTGTTACCCCAGGTCACAGTGCAGCTTCTCTCAGCACAGGCAGAAATCTCCTTCCCAGGGTTGAATAGATGGCTCAGCGGTTAAGAGCACTGACTGCTCTTCCAGAGGTCCTGAGTTCAAATCCCAGCAACCACATGGTGGCTCACAACCATCTGTAATGGGATCTGATGCCCTCTTCGGGTGCGTCTGAAGACAGTGACAATATACTCATCATATATATGAAATAAATAAATCTTTAAAAAAAGAACTCTCCTTCCCATCAGGTCATGATGCCGGGTCTGAAGACCTGCATGGGTGGACATTCTCAAGCAGAGCTCCCACCCGGACTCTGGAGGGTAATATACTTGTGTCATCCTTGCTGGTGTCAGCTGTTTGGTTTGGTTTCTTTCAGCTTCAACCTGGCTCTGTGGAATGTGTGGTCATTTTTCACTCCCTTGCTGCTGTTCACCCAGTTTATGGGGGTCGTGATGTTCATCTCACTCCTCGGATGAGCTCCAGGTAAGATGCCTATTTCTCATGGTGAGCTGTGGAACCTTGCAGGTCCTTCCTGAGAGCCCCCTGACAGGCCGCCTGGGAATCGCTTCCTGTTGTGTCTGTGCTGTAGCATTTCACCAGTGAGCACGGCTGCAAGGACCGAGGCCACCTCCCAAGCTGCAGTTTTAAGTGCTCAGCTTTCAGAGACAGCATCATGCCTTTCAAAGACAACATGTTCGTCTCAATGTAGATAAGCTCACAAGAGGCCATTTTACCTTGTGTGCATGACTGTTGGCTGGATGGCTCCTAGAAGTAGTATGGGAATCAGGAGATCCTAGCCAGCTTGGGACAGTTCTGCCATTTTCTATAGATATTGGGTGAATGGTACCCTAGCCCTTTTTAAAAAATTCTTTTCGGGGACTGAAGACATGGCTCACTGGTGAAGATCACTGGTTCCTCTTGCAGAGGGTCTGCTTTCAGTTCTTGCCATCTCTGTTGTGGCTCACAACTTCCGTAACTCTACATCCAGGAGATCTAACACCTTGGCCTCCGCAGATGTCAGGCGCACATGTGCTGTACATACACAGACACACACACAGACACAGACACAGACACACACACACACAGACACACACACACAGAGGCAAATAATCAGGTGCATACAATAAAAATGAATCTTAAAAAATTCTGCCCTTTTTCTACTATTTAGAGAATTTATGTGTCCCTGTGGACCAGCCCCTGCCCAGGTTGGGAGTATTGATAAACATTTATTAAATAAGTGTATAGGGTGTTAGGATTAGGGTGAAAGAGACATTATAATTCCTCCCCTCATGCCAGATACATCTGACTTGGAGAAAATCCTCTTGAAAGGGGCTACTTGCACACAGGGGAAGTGAGACTCAGGGAAGTGGAGGTCAGAATGATGGGCGGGGCTCAGGGCCAGGGTGTTCCAGCTGACTGAGTGTGTGCCCCCTGCGGCCCTTAGTGTGGAGTGTGGTGTGGAGGTACACTAGTCAGAGGCAAGTTGCTGGCCATCATCACGCTGACACAAACGTCTTCCAGCATCAAACTGTGTCCAGAGACCAGTGAGACCTGTGGGACCCCTCGTTCCTGTGCACGTCTCACCTTAGGAGGTTTAGAGTCCCTGTATCCTATCCCCACAGCTTGGCTGGCCCCGGTTCCCACCTTTCTCTCCTCACACCCCTGCCCCAGTGGATGGAGATCTTGGGCTCTGACGATTTGGCTGTTCTTAGGTGTTTGGGTGCTTTGGACTTCCACGTGCCTGGTGTATGGTTGACAGTGAGAGTAGTGTGGTGCTGGGAGCCGTGCAGATCGCCCTGTTTTTCTTTTTTAAGTATATATTTGTGTGTATGAGTGTTTGTATATATGCTTGTTTGTGTATGTATGCATCACATGTGCCTCTGGTACCCTCGGAGGCCAGAAGAAGGCACAGGATGCCTTAGAACTGGAGTTAAAGAGATGGTGAGCTTTCATGTGGGTGCAGGGAATTGAACCCCAGTCTTCTGCAAGAACAGCCCGTGCCCTTCACCACTGCACCATCTCTCCAGGTGCAACACTTTGTTTTTAATGGGAATTCAAGAGCTTGCGATGTTTCACTTGGCACATAAATGCTGTTTTCTTCCAGACTTAAGAACATGACCATTTAAAGTGAACAAAGCGTCCAGCTTGTCCGCTGACACAAAGGAGAAGCTCACTGTGCACTAGTGTCTCTGAAGTGAGTTGTTTCCATGGAAAAATGGTGACTTTCTAGATCTGCTGTGGAAATCAGAATAAATGATCTTTCTCTTGGGTGTTCAAAACAAGTGATTGATTTTCAGCAGTTTGTGTTAGACAGAGCTATTGAGCAGCAAGCGTTAATCTGTCAGATTTTGGAGACGGTAGTGGCTCCTCACAGGAGCACAGTCCCACAGGTTTACAGAGTCTGGCCCATCTACTTGAAGGCTAGCTGCCCTTGTATAGGTGGTTGGGTGAAGCATGACAGAATCGTGTTGCCACTGTTAGTAGTCATTGGAGAGCTCGTATTTGTCACAGCTTTTTAGGTAAGAGGACCGAATGTGTCTTATGGTTTCCTGTTATTCTGGATTTTATCTTATGTAAGTTATTGGGTTTTTAACATTTTTCAACTTAAGTTCTTTTAATAATGTTCAAGTATATATACTTTTTTTCTGTAACATCAATAAAATATTTTTATAACTTTCTTGTGCATTTGGTTAATACAAATTTGGGGCTAGCTTCCGTCTTTTGCTGTTTGTATTTAGTTAACTAGAAATAATGTAGCCTCTTCTGAGAGTAGGCTACCCTGTTCTTAAGTGACTGGCACACAGTAGAGGCATCATCAGTGAACAAGAATAATGAGGGAAAGAGAAACTGGGTTGTATGAGGGCTCAGACACAGAGTAGACTCAGTAGAGCCAAGCCAGTTTGTCGTCTTGTGTGGGGAGGTCTATGGAGACCAGGCCAGAGCCAGCTGGACAAGGACGTCAGCACTGGTGGCCCAGGACAGGCTGGCGGACCTACCAGTGGCTACACGTGGTAGAGTGGCTGTCTGGCCTTGTAGTGAACATGGCTCTGATAGTCACTCACATAAACTGTCCTGGCTTGAATTTTTAAAATTTAGTCTACGCTTTAAACCCCAAGTGGTCAAGGGACAGACACTGTGTCCGACTAAGATGGTAGGAAGAAGACTCCGTTGCTCTGGTATCCTACAAGAGCAGTACATGCTCTTAGCTGATGGGCAGTCTCTCCAGCCCCAGCCTTTGCTTTTATTGTAGTGACTAAAGAAACGAGTGATGTCATGCCATCTCACCACATCTAAACAGCCAAGGGGAGGGGCACCCCTTGTGAGTGATGAATGTTGTAAGTTCTAGTCATCAAGGTGACAACTGTGACAACAGAATGAGGCATTGCTCCTTGACGGTCAGTGTGAAGAACAAGTGGACATTGCCCTGGCCCTCAGGCTCTGATCCAAGCCTGCTTGTCTTGCTTGAAGCACTCCGGGGTGGTCCTAGTGAGCAGCTGGGGTAGAGACAGCCCTGGAGAAGCCAGGGTGCTAGGGTGAGTGGGAACATATCCAGATGGCAAGGACAGGAACCAGATGAGGACTTCCCCAAGTCTTCTGGGACCTGGCTTAGGAGGCATTGGTTTTTCTAAGAAACCTAAAGCAAGATTTAATGTTCCTGACTGAGTCTGCTTTATGTAGAATAGAAAAACAAAAGGGCTTGTGTGGCTAGAGAGAAGCGCTTGTTGTGCAGATGTGAGGGCTGGAGTTTGGATTAACCAGAGCCTACACAAGAGCCAGAGGTAGGTGAAGCCTACCTGTGGTCCCAGTGCTCAGGAGTCGGAAGGAATCCCTGGAACAAGCTGGCTAGCCAGACTACCCAGAAGGGAAGCTGTAGGTTCAGTAGAGAGACCCTCCCAGCCTTAACATATAAGGCATAGTGGAAGACCCCATGTTAATCTCAACTCTTCACACATACACATATACTCCACTACATATGTGCACACACATGTGAGCATGTGGGCACACATGTATACTACACATACTGTATTTACAAAATAAAAGAAGCCTGGCTCTCCTTAAGCAGATCTTGTTAAGAGTTTAGGGGGAGGGACTGGGGACTGGGCTTCAGTGGCTGAGGTTAGAGTAAATGGTCTTGAAAGTTTGGGTCTGTAGGCCAGGCTGGCCTCAAACTCAGAGACCCACCAGCACCTGCCTCTGCCTCCATAGTGCTGGGATCAAAGGCATGCACCGCTACTGCTTGCTAGATGACTCAGAGTTAAGACTAGCTACTCTTCCAAAGGACCCAGGTTCAATTCTCAGCACCTACATGGTAGCTTACAACCGTCTACAACTCCAGTTCCGGGGTGTGTAAGACTCTCACACTGACATACATGCGGGCAAAACACCAATGCACACAAATGAATAAATTTTATTTAAAAAGAAACGAAACAAAAAAGAAAGTTGGGCAGTGCTGGAGGTGGAGCCCACGGCCTCACTTCTGTGAGAACTCTAGCATGGACCTGCACTCCTTCAGTCTTTACAGTTTATGTAAAAAAATTTTTTTTTTACAAGTTCTTGGAATCTTAGCATCCTTGAAGTGGAAAGAGTTAAATATTCTAGTCAGTTGTCTCCAGATATTTTAGAATTGAGATTGTAGTCTGTTGGTCACACAAGGGAGTAGAGCAGCAGAGCCGTCCCAGGTCAGGGAAGGTTGAGAAGGTGGGCAAGTCCAAGAGTGGAGGATTGCTTATTCCACAGAGGACATGAATTCACGAAAGGCCTGCAGGTCTGCAGCTGAGGAACTCTGTCCCTGTGGCGTTGGAATGTGATTCACTTCCAAACCGTCTGAGCCTTAAGGGCTGCTGTAGTTTGTCTTTCTTCCCTCAGTCAGCAGTTTCGAGACTTGGATAGCTCAGGCCAGCCCTGAACTTGCTACATAGCTTAGGCTGGCCTTGAGCCTGTAAACTTCCTACTTCAGCTCTCTTAATGCTGGGGTTGCAGGCCTTTGTCTCCATGGCCAGTTTCCAAATTTTCACATCCTTTACTTGGAATGCAGTCCACGTGGCGTGGAGGGAGCCATTCCTGTGGACAGACAAATGTAAGATTTCCCACTTGCAGATAAACGTCATGTTAAACTGTCTCATGTTTCTTGAGTGAGGCCTATTTCTTTCATCCCTCTATACTGCAAAACCACCAGAGAATTTCCTGTTTATTGTCCATCTCTGTTCCTCTCTTAAAGAAATTACAGGGAGTGTGATAATAAATGCCTGTGATCTCAGCTACTTGGGAGGCTGAAGCAGGAAGGTTTTTGGGTTTGAGGCCAGTCTGGGCTACATAGGAGATCTTGTCTCGATTTTTTAAAAAGCGCTGGGGATATATATATGACTCAGAGATGGGGTGCTTGCCCACTGTGTATAAAACCCTGAGCTTTCACCACAGAACCTTGAGAGTGAAAAAGAAACTTCATTGTGGCATGTGAAGTGCAGGGGATGAGTCCGTCATGTGTGTGATACGAAGGAATCACAAAGGATATGAAATGCTTTGTCCTTGCCAGCTCATACCTGGCAGGAATGAACAGACGTGAGTCCAGCATGCCGTGAGCCAAATATCCACGGCATCCTTCACCGCCCCCAACACTCGCACCATTTCTTTTGTGACCATCAGAACTTTCCTTACGTAGCTCTATGTCCCATCAACAGGGGTCACAGAGAAAGCCTCCCAGGTCTCATTTGATCTTTGGACCAAGTCCCACTTTCGTCTGTATGTTCCGGGTATCTATTGCTGCATAACAAACCACACCCTAATGTACGTGGCTTGAAACAACGGCCACCATTTATTCTGCTCAAGAATCTGAAATCTGAGCAGGAGTTGGCAGGGACACCTTGTTTCTGCCTCACAGGAGCAAGACTCAACTGAGATTGGACAAGCCCCTTCCAAAATGCTTCACTGAAGTGAAGCAATGGGTGCTGGCTACAGGGTTCATTCTTTGTTGACATCTCTATGAGGCAGCTTGGATTTCCCAGATCCAAAGGGAAGGGCTGTGGCTTTCACCATCCTTAAATACATGTATGACTTACGGGTGGAGCCTACAAGTCAGCATCCCAGTTCTGACTGGGGAACAGCGATATGATGACTCTAGTCCACCAGCCTGTACTTTCAGCTGCTCTGGCTTGGATCTTACAGTCTAACAAAGCCGAGGACACATGAGGCAGCTTTGGCTGGATAATGTCTGGCAGGAACCAACAGGAGAATCACGGTGCAGATCTAAAGGGTTGTAGAGTCAAATGGCCTTTTACAGATAAGTTATTTTTCCATCAGACAACTCTTCTATTTCTGAGAATTAAGTGACCACAGTTTCCATTATGAGCTAGATATTAATCTGATCTAGCCAACCACATGGTTACAAGTACACAGTCGTGTCTGTTGTCAAGCAGATGTGGCATGTAAAACATAGAACAAGTTGACCAGCAGGTAGTCCATTATCCCTTTGAGATTGACATCTGCCTCATGGCCTCGATTCTTTGATCCACATCTACAGGAGCATGGCAAGACGGCACCAACCTAAAGTGGACAACTACAGTCTTGCAGTCCCACACATTGCCAACCCTGATGGACAGTAGTCAATAAAACCTCCTGTGTGCAGAATGATTGACTGGTGTGTCCTATGGTCTGTCTTGTCTGAATAAAGAAGTGTAAAGAGCAGAAACCTGCCTAGGACCATGGTTCTGGGAGGCTCAGTGATCAATGACTTGGAAAGATGAACTATCTGAAGACCAAGGCATGTGGGAAAGAGGACTGAGGATGGATGTCCAAATGGATACTGTATAAGAACATGCACCCCCAAAGAACTATGACCAGCAGGAACCCACAGTGTTGGGTGGTTTAGCAAACTGATACCCAGAAAGCTACAATGAGCCCAGCAGTAAGCTGCCCACTGGACACCTTACTCTGCGGATCTGCTTGGGAGAGGTAGGGTTGTGTTGGGCCTTCTTATCATGGAGGAAATGGGGATTTTTCCCTCCTGGGCTGGCCGCACAGGGCGTCCTATCAGACTGTTGCTGACATCCTCATCTGTTCACTTATGGGTGTCTCATTATCATGAGACCTCACACACATTAATGAGAGGTGTGACCGCAGGAGGGACTGAAAGCCTTAGCTCAGTCGGTAAGTACTTAGCCTGCCTCTTAAGTATGAAAACCTAAGCTCAATCCTCTGAATATCCATTTTAAAAAAAAGTCAGAATGATGGCACACATGCGCAACCCCCCCACTGAGGAGCAGAGATAAGTGGATCCCTGGGGCTCACTCATCCTAGCCTAGGTGACAAGTTGAGGCGGAATAGGCAGCAGGAACCGTGCTGGACGAGTGACACCTAAGGTTGTCATTTGGTCTCTACACATGCACACATGTATGTGCACCCCCCCACATACACCCACGTGACCATGGTATTAGCTCAGAGCCCATTTTAGTGTTTACTACAAGGTCTTTTTAGAAAATGAAAGGACACAGAGAAAAAGTAGCCCCACTTGGGTGAAATTTCTTGGGCAGTTGGTAGTATTCCGTCTGTGTGGATTTCCTACTTTGATGCCTAGCCCAGCACCGTGCATGGAGGGGTCAGGAAGCTGTATGGAAGGTGCTCTCCATCATTCCAGAAGGAAAACAACCCCATGATACTGGGAAAGGCATGCAGGAAAAGTGACAGGATACAGTTGCAGAGTTTCTTGAGATCCGTTCCCTTGGCAAGCAAAGATTCGTTGGGATCTGTAGAGTGACAGATTTGGCACTGACCAGGGTAACATTTGTGGGCTTTTGAAGTTGCAGTCACTTATTTAGTGATTTATCGAGGGTGTGTGCATATCACTGTGGATCAATAGGAGGTCAGAGGAAAACCTGTAAGGAATTTGTCCTCTCCTTCCGCCAAGTGGGGGCTGGGCATCCAACTCAGGTGGTCAGGCTTGGTGTCAAGTGTCTTTACCTGGGGAGGCATCCCGCTGGTGTCATTTCAATCATTCTTTCCACACAAGGGAAGCCCCTGTCTGCACCGGCCTCCCGCTTTCCATAGGATAGCTATTCTAGGCTTGGAGCTTGCTGCTTCCTCCTGAGACCCTCTCAACCTTCTTGGCAGGGGTCTTCCAGCGTTGCTTGTATCTCCAGGAAGGGCTGAGTTGCCTTAGGGTGGCAGCTGTCTGCTGTAGGACCTCATCTGATCATTGGCTGAGTCTTCAGGGCTAAGTGAGTGCAGAAAATATCTCAGTGTGGATTACCTAGATATAATTAGAATGAACAAATGTATTTAATGATGAAGTCAAGGCAAGTCTCCAGAGCTCCTTGGGCCCACGACGTCTTGCCCCGTTTCATCCCATCCCCCTTTAGCAGTCACCACCAGCTGTTGCCGTGTCCGTGTGCAGAGTGTCCTGCTAATAAAAACCGTGGGTTTCCTTGTTAAAATATGAAGAACTTGAAATCAGCTACAGCAGAGCGTTAAAACCAAGGTGGAGCGGGCGTCTCGGCCTGTGCTCTGCCCCGCGTTGCCCTCTCCGAACCCTATGTCCCGATTGCTCCCCATTGCCCTCTCGCACCACACTGATGGGCTCCAGGCTCTCACCAGGTCACGGCCAACCATAGTAAGCTCTTTCGCAGAAATCCGCTGCGCTTCCTCTTGGCACCGGAGCGGAGCGCCTAGGGGACTGTCTCAGTACAAAGCTTTGGAATGGAAGCAATTGGACTCTCGAGACTACGGGGACCCTTTTCCCCTGCTCACCTCCCTCTGGGAGCATCTCCAGAAGAGGATACCGAGGGATGACTTCTTGTGTAGCGGTACCAATCTCAGTTATTGCCCAGGCTCGCGCTCAGGTTCCCACACAGGCACCCACAAGGATCAAACGGACCCCAAAGATGTCTATCCCCTGCTTCTTACCCTGAGCCACTCATAGGTCAAAAAGCACCAGTAGCCACAGAAATTAGGACACACAGGTGAGAAAGACCCATGCATGCTTAGCCCCTGTGGGCCCACCCAAAAGTCTTGGGGTCGGGGACACAACCTTGGCGCAGCCACGCCCTCAACAGCCCTCTGATCTGGCTCCCAGGACTCCGTGTGTCCCCTGGTATCCCACCCCTTCCCGCCAGTCCCGGAGCCGACGGGCGGCACCTGTTTCAATACTGCGTTTCCGGGGAGCCGAGGTGGGGTAGGAGGGCTGGGCGCGGGGGTGGGGTGCGGGTGGCACGGGCAAAGCAGAGGTGCAGCAGGGCTCGAGGCTCAGCGGCAGGGGCAACGGGCTGCAGGGACCTGAGCTGGCATCAGGAGCTCGGGGAGGGAGGCCAGCGAACCTAACTGAGGGCCCGGAGTACAGGAGGAGAGCAGGATCTGAGGGCACTGGCGAGCCGGTTGGTGCCCAGAGGGCGTGGGGAAAGGACAGGAGCCAAGAGCAACGTGCGGGGCGGGAGCAGCCGCCTGGGGACCAGACTAGAAGATGCCTGGGGACCGGGGCGCACTATCTTCTCCCGCAGCATCATCAGGCTCCCCGAGTGCCGCGCCGTCGGGGATCGCGGCATGCCCTCCGCCCCGGTCTCCCCTAGCCCGGGGGTCTCCACAAGCTTCCGGTCCCCGACGCGGTGCCAGCGTCCCGCAGAAGCTGGCGGAGACTCTGAGCAGCCAGTATGGACTGAACGTGTTCGTGGCGGGGCTTCTTTTCCTGCTGGCCTGGGCGGTGCACGCGACGGGTGTGGGCAAGAGCGACCTGTTGTGCGTATTAACCGCGCTCATGCTGCTGCAGCTGCTCTGGATGCTGTGGTACGTGGGTCGCAGCTACATGCAGCGCCGCCTCATCCGCCCCAAGGACACGCACGCGGGTGCGCGCTGGCTCCGCGGTGAGTGCAGCCCGGCTGTCCTCCACACCTCTCCTTGAGAACTTTAGCTCTATGCATCTCTTTTCTGCCCTTCACTCGAGTTTCCCTTGTCTGCCTTAGGCTGGGCTGGAAGGTCTCTCTGCTTAAAGTTTTGTTACAACGTTTCAGGCCTGGGCTTGCAAGTCTCTCTCTTTCTCTCTTTTTCTCTCTCTCTCTCTCTTTTCTCTCTCTCTCTCTCTCTCTCTCTCTCTCTCTCTCTCTCTCTCTCTCTCTCTCTCTCTCTCGCTCAAGTCTTCTATGATCTGATCTCAGATAAACTCTTTCCTTTTGAGCCCTCATCCTGGGTTGTAGGCTGTCAAAGACTCTCAGTTCCAGTCAGTATTGAAAGCCCCGGGGTCTTTGCATATTCCTTTCCTCCTCTTGGAAATGCTATCCCATCCTTCCCCCTGTCCTGCTTTCCACGCCTGGGCTAAGGCTTCCCTGAGTCTAAAGTGTATGCTACTGCTCCATTCCGTGTTTCCGCTCACACTCCCACCCTCGCTGTGGCCTGGACTTCAAGCAGCTGCCTCTTCACTCCATTGGGGGGGCCTTTGATGCTCGGTTTTCGAGCCAAGGCCTGGCTTGGAGGAGGTGCTGAGAGGAAGAGGAGAGTCCTGAGGGCATGGTCTTAAGGGACGTCCTCACCGCATGCTAGAGGGGCTGCCCATATTGAAAACAGACCCAAATGGGTCAAAGGGGGTCAGAGACACGAGGGCAAAGGGAGAGAGAGGGCTGCGATCCAGGGCAAAGGGAGCGGACGGGATCCAGGGCAAAGGTGCCTCCTCCCACTTCTCATCTTAGACTGTAATTTCCCTTAGAGGCTGCTTCCCAGTTTTTGCACACTTGACCTCAGGCATATTCCTTGGTTCTTTACGACCCCAGCTCCAGTCTGAGCCTCTGCAGAGGAGGATCTCAGGCTGGATTGGACCAGAGGGAGCCAGGAGACGAGGATTCAAAGGTGTGACCCCAGTGCCCTTGCATCAGAATTGCCCTTGCCATAAGAATCACTCTCTTGCCTTGAATAAAGACATTCAGAGATCGGTTTATGTAGCCTCCAAGAAAATTGTACACGACCACAAACTGCCTACATTTTCGGAAATGGAGGTGTGAGGGAGCTCGTGGGTTTGTGGATTAAGAATGACGGCTGGGGGATCTACATCACATAGACAGGAGTGGTACGGTTATCCTAGGATGTTGACATTTTAACCCTTTCCCGAGAAGAAGCATCCTTCTGACTCATCCCCTCTCTTCTCCATCTCTTTCCCCTTCAGCTCTTCTTCAGCCTCTCCCCCTCCTGACTTCTGCCTCTACTCTCCCCTCACTTCCTGTCTCTCTCCCTTACCATCTTTTTCTCCTTTCTTGCTTCTTCCCGTAGCTCCCTTTCCTCTTTCCCCCACTTCTGTCACTTCTTTTACCCTTCCTTCCATTCTTCCCTACCCTTCTCTCTGACTGACCCTGTTATTGCCCAAGGTTGGGAAGCAGGGAGCGAGCACAGACCAAGGTTTTCCCCGTGGACTCACTCCATGCTTTTCAGGCAGCCTGTGGGGATGAAGTAGACTAGGCAGGTGGAGACCAACATAGAGTAAACTGCAAACCCTCAAGAAATGGTACCCAGGAGGAGGATGAGCAGGAGGGCTCGTCCTGTCTAGATGCTCAGAGAGTCCTGGGGAGGCCGGGACATCAAAGAATGTTGAGTGGCTGGCCTAGGAATCTATAAAGACCAGGGTGGGGTCCTGGGGTGAGGAACGGTATCACAGAGAATGGGGGAGTTGGCATGGGTTCTCTGGGATTTCAGGTGACACCTGGGAGTCGAGCATGCTGTAGGATGTGTGGACCCTTTGGAAGTTGCCCCATAGTGATGTACTCACTCCAGGGAGACCCATGTGCTGTGTAAAGCTGTTGGCCTGGAAGATGTGGCTTGCACTCCTCACTTCTCCTTCAGCTTTCTGAGTTCCAGCTCTCATGAGTTAGATAAGGATCACAGCTACCTCATGGGGAGGAGCAGGAAGATGTCCACGCACTGGCCCTTCCTGCAGAAAGTTGACTTCATGTGGAAGCAAAAAGACGGTAACCATTACCAAGGTGCCAAGAGGAAGGCCCCAGCAGGTACTGAGGTTTCCTTTGGACTCTTAGCTGGATAGACTGGTTTGTGGCAGAGTCTCAGTCCTGGATGTATGGGGGGTGGGTAGGGCAGTGTCCTGAGGCTGATGTTTTGGGATGGAGACCCTCCGGCCCTGAGGTTTTCTATGGGAAGTTGTGGGGCTTGGTTTGATTTCCAAGGTACCTCTTTGAGCAGGAAATATTACATTCTACTTCCTGTGAGGGATGAATTATTTTATTTGTAATAAAAAAAATAATGATCCACTTAAATAATTGGTAGCAATGGTACACTATGAATCTAACTCCATCTTTTATAGTTTAGAGAGGAGTTCCGCTGGAAGGGATGGCTGTAGCCTGTCTCTTCTGTTTCTCTCTCTCTCTCTCTCTCTCTCTCTCTCTCTTTCTCTCTCTCTCTCTCTTTCTCTCTCTTTCTCCCTTTCTCTCTCTCTGTCCCTCCATTACTCCGCCTCTCCTGACCCCCCACCGTGTGTGTGTGTGTGTGTGTGTGTGTGTGTGTGTGTGTGTGTGAATCTGGAGGGAACCTGAGCCTGCCCCCTGTGCAGCCGGTAAGCAGCCTTCTTACCAGTTAATCACCAATCCTGATTTTCTTCATTGCTCAGAATGGGATGAGGCTGGGAGGCTTTTTGTTGTTGTTGTTTCCCCTTGTTTTTTTGTCTGTCTCAAGATGAAAAGTCCTTTGATCACAAATTCTGGAAACACCAATGGTTACAAGCATACTTATTGAGCGTGCCAGACTCATCTCAGCCCATCAGAGAGCTGTTTCATGAATAGGGGATCACCCCTGAGTTTATTCTACAATTCAGATTTTCAGTTTTTGTTTTTCAATGAGGCACATCTAAACTTGAGTTTTTCCAGAGCTCTGTCCAGTGTGCTACCACAGGCCATCCATGGAGATGGGCTACATGGGGACTGAGGTTTGTAGTGCTCCTGAAGGACTGGGAGAAAGCAGACAGATGTGAGCTGGTCTAGGGGTGGCCTTAGGACAAGCTGCAAAGGCAAATGCGAAGGTCCATGCTTGGAAGAAAGTTATCCACAGTGACACACTGAAGGGGTGTGTGTGTGTGTGTGTGTGTGTGTGTGTGTGTGTGTATGTGTTGGTGTCATCAGGCAGGTTGGCTATGAATAGAGGAGGAGGGGAAGGAGAAGAGAATGGGGAGAAGGGGAAGAACCAATGGAGGGAGAGAGAGAGAGGCTGTTAGGTCAGAGGACAGGTTGTCCCTGCCATCTGTCCTGGCTGACTTTGGGGGAGGCACAGCAATCGTGAGACCTCACCTGGAGCTCCACTTTGCATCTCAGGATGGAGGTCCATCTTAATCCACAGCCTCGCTTTCCTGCAGGCAGCGCTTCTCCAGGTGCTTTTGTTTGCTTGGGCTTCTGTCCTTGTCACTGGCATAGCGAGCCCATGCCACTGCCTGAGGTGGTTTCTCAGCTCTCATTTGAAGCAAAGAGAATCAGTGCTGCTGTTGCTGCTGCTGCTGCTGCTGCTGCTGCGCTGCTGCTGCTGCTGCTCCTGCTGCTGCTGCTGCTGCTTCTTCTACTTTCTAAATTTATAATGTAATCATCCCACATCCTCCTTCCCTTTCCTCCCTCCAAGCCCTCTCATCTATCCCTCCTTGCTTTCTTTCAAATTCATGGTCTCCTTTTCATTGTTGGCTTTCAATGTGTGCGACCAGCCAGGCCACCACCACTGAGGAGTACTTTGCCTTACCTTTCCTGACCATTGTTGTGATAAACGTACCCCGGCAGAGCAACTTAAGGAGGAAAGGGTTTATTTCGCTCAGAATCTCACAAACTGAGATTGCAGTCTCTCTTGTCAGGAATGTCGTGAAGTCTTGAACTTCGAAGGACTAGCTGGTCACATCCACGTTCAAGAGCAGACAGCAAACCTGCTGGGTAAGAAGCAGGAAGACGATGAAGGTGGCAGACAATGATGGATGGAAGCATGGCTCCTGGACAGAGCATAGAGCTTCACTTTTCTGCCTCAGTTTCCTCACCTGTAAAATGGGGGTTATGTTATTGTCCATTATATCAAGCTATCATGAGAGTCAGGGACTTTGTGCATATAAACTGCTTAGAAGAGCTTCTAAGAGAGATGAGTACGTTATTACTGAGAAACAAACGAGTCAGGAGTACAATGCACAAGGTGGGGGCAGATGAGGAATCTGGAAAGGACTGGGTGCTTAGAGATTGATCCCCAGAGGCCATTTTATGGAACTCAACAAGGCGACCACCAGACTGCCCACCCTTCTGTCTCCTAGACTCAACATCCTTTCCTGCCTCTGGGACCACTGTCCTTCACATACCTATGAGACCCCTTCAGTCCTACTCCCTTTCCAAGATGCTAAACTGCATCTAGGTTATGGGATGGAGGAGAGTGAATGCATGCTAATCCCTATCGTTCATGGGGACCCATCACAGGTTACTAAGAAAGAGGACAATTGAGATAGTGCACCCAGCTAAGGTTGGGAGATGGGCACATGATCCCGAGACGCTTCCAGAAGCATGGCTAGGTCTTGCTAGCTCCATCCTTCATCCATCTCCTTTTCCATCCCCTCCCCTTCCCTCACCTCATCTTCCTCCCCCTACCCTTCCCTGCCTTCTCCTCCCCAATCTTTCTCTTTTCTCTTCTACTCTCCTCCTTTCTCTTTTCTTTTGAAAAGGCAGGCCCCTCATGTGCATCCCAGGCTGGCCTCGACTCTCCTATGTACTGAGGTGACTTTGGACTCCTGATGCCCCTGCCTCCTCCTTCCCCATGATTACAGGCATCTTCTCCCACATCTGGCTTATGCAGTGCTAGGGATTAGCATGCATTCACATTCTTCCATCCCATAACCTAGTTACAGTTTAGCATCCGCTGGAAAGGAAGTAGGACTGAAGGGGTCTCATAGGTATGTGAAGGACGGTGGTCCCAGGCGCAGGAAAGGATGTTGAGTCTAGGAGACAGAAGGTGGGAGTCCATGATAGGAAATGCGATAGGCCTTCATCAGTCAGCTTCAGAGGAACTCTGGCCTTTTAACAAGCGAGTGTCATCGGGAAACCTTTCCTGCCTGCCACCTTTAGGCTACAGCTCTTGCCTACTGTTCTCATGACATCTGCCCTCCGTCTGTCCTGCACCCATCCTGCAGGAGATTGCATTAGCCAGTTACTGTTTGTCAGGCTAAACAGACTGTGAGTTCCTGAAGGTGCAGGCACTTCCTGAACATGTTCTCCATGGCGTCCTGAGATCCAGCATCAGACTTACTGTGTAGAGAGGGCCAGATGGTGTCTGAAGAATCATTGAATCAGTGGAGGCTATGTGTGATGGGCGGTTAGTGGGTGGGTGGATGAATGGCTGGTGGGTGGGTGAGTGTATATGTGTTTATGGGTGGATGGGCTGATGAATGGGGCAATGTATGCGTATGGTGAATGTATGTATAGGTGAATGGGTAGATGGATGGGTAGTGTGTGTGTGTGTGTGTTTGTGTGTGTGTGTGTGTGGATGGGCTGATGTATGGGGAAATGTTTGAGCAGATGTATGGGTGAGTGTCTGAGTCCATGTTCTATTGCTGTGAAGAGACACCTTGACTACAGCAACTTTTATAAAGGAAGACATTTAATCGTCTTATATTTCAGAGGTTTGGTCGGTCATCATGGTGGGAAGCATAGCAGCACATAAGCAGACTGTTAGAGAGGCAGCTAAGAGCTCTACATCTGGATCAGCAGGCAGCAGGAAGTGAGAGTGACAGTGGGCCTGGCTTAGGCATTTGAAGCCCCAAAGCCCACTCCCTGGGACACGCTTCTTCCAACAAGGCCACCTCCACTTCAACAAGGCTACACTTCCTAAAAGTGCCACTCCCTGGTGACCAAGCATTCAAACATATGAGTCTATGGGGGCCATTCCTATTCAAACCACGACGGTGAGTGAGTGACTAGATGGATGGATGGATCATGACAGAAACTCCAGGGAAGAGGGTGAAGAACTCTGGGAGGCATACTGCACTTCAAGATACGGACGCGCCTTCAAACCTAAGTAATAGCCACTGTGACAGATGACACACTGTGGGAGATTCTGAGCTTCCCAGCACGCATGTCCAGGTGGAGGCCGGATGATGGCTGATCATGATACGCTGGGAGCATCTCTCCAGGGAGTAGAGATGTAGACTAACTGGGACTGTCCACCTGTTCAATATTCTAGACTCCTAAAGGGGTCTGTGGTGCCAGCAGCAGAAAGGTGCCTGGGCTTGGATTATTGTCAAATAATATAGCTAGTTGATTATCTTTTTGTCTTTATTTTTTTACAGTGTGTGTGTGTGTGTGTGTGTGTGTGTGTGTGTGTGTGTGTGCGTGCCCGCGCGCACGTACCATAGCATGCATGTGGCAGTCAGAGGACAATTTGCCGATGTTGGCTTTTTCCTTCTATTATATGGGTTCTGGCAATTTCCTTCTATTGTATGGATTTTCAGACTTCACACTTTTATCTGCTGGGCCATCCAGTCCACCCTAGGGTGCTGGACATTCAACCTGATTCCAACTCATAGAGTTTTCTTCTTCAGTGGAATGAGGAGAGGGTATTGATGGTAACGTCCTATCTATAGAACTTTCTGGGTATTCAGGGGAATTCTATGGAATGACTCCCTGAGCCTTCTCAGCATCCCGAGGCTTTGTGGGAAACATTATAATAATTATCCCCATATTATAGATTGGGGAAGTGAGGCACAGAGGTTACATAAACACACAAGGTCTCAATCAATACAGGGCAGAAAACAGGACCTGAAGGTAGGCAGCCCCTCCTCCATGTCCCATTTTGCTGCCTCTTAGGGCATGATTGACACTTTTCAATGTCGTACAGACAGAAAAATTATATGCTCTGTTTTCAGGTGAGGCAGAGTTTTACACAGAGAGAAAATTGTGTGATTTTGATTCTTATGTGACCTCACATATTCTGCGTATATGCTCTGAAAGACACATACACATGCACACACACACACACACACACATATTTCATCTATGGTTCTGAAAATTTCTGCTCGATTTTTAATTAGTAGTAGTTACACATAAAAGCAAATTGTTATTGTAATTGTTTGAGGCAGGGTCTTACTCTACAGCCTTAGCTGGCCTGAAACTCAGTATGTGGATGAGGCTGGTCTTGAACTCATGGAGATTCACTTGCCTCTCTCTGCCTTTCAAGTGCTAGGATTAAAGATGTGTCCCACCACCGCCTGGCTAAACATTCTATTATTAAGCTGTACACCCTGTTACATTTTCCTCATTTATTATGTCTTACTGTTTGTAATGTGAAGGATTCTTTGTTCTAAATTCTGTATGTTCTGATAGTGACATTCCCTTCCCACTCTCTGTGTCGCCTGCTTCCCGTCTCACACCCACCCCTAACCTCTCACTAACCACTTAGTCATAGAGAGAGAGCACATCCCCCATTTCAATTTTAATTCCGTCTTTCTGACCTTGCTTCCTAGTAAATGAGACAATCTGGACCATTCTCCGATGCTTTGTGGTTTTTATATCTCACTATTGTTTCTCCACTTAATTATGATTATAATTATCTGTTTTACATTCTATCCTCATGCTTGCCTTTTAAATTATGATTTTCTTAAAATAGCTACCCCTTGATAATTTCACACATGTATACAATGTATTTCAAATTAGATCACTGCCCAATCCCTATATCAGCTCATCTCTGATCTCCCCAAGTTTGCTTCTTCTTCTTGAGCATTTGGGATTTTCTTGTTTTTCCGCCCCACAGATGGCTACGTCATTTTCTCTTGCCTTGTAACCTAGGGCACGTAACTCTCTTTCTGTTTGGAGGAAAATAGTAAATGCCTGCTTCAGCAAGTCAGCCTGCTGCGTGCTTTACAGCTCCGTGCCTCCTGCCTCTCTGGACTGTCCAGATTCAAATGCTTCTCTTTCTTCTCCTCTGGCCTCTGCTTTCCTTAACTTTCCTTTCTTTACTTTTTAAATCACCAGACTTTCAAAAACTTCCTCCTCCTCCTCCTCCTCATCCTCATTCTCCTCTTCTTCCTCTTCCTCCTCCTTCTCATCTGGCCCTTCTTTCTCTAAGTTTTAGGTTTTGTGGAGACAGCTCTTGCTGCAAACCACCTGTACCCCAGGGAGCTTCTCTCCGGACTTCTGAGCTCAGCTGCCTGCTCTCCCATCTATCAACCCATCCATCTGTCTATCAGTCCATCCATCAACCTGCTCGTCTCTCCTTGTCTGATGCACCTTCCAAGCTTTTCCACAATGTACTTCCCTCCCCTTTCTCACATCTTGAAGACTGTCCTCCTAGAGCTGGGATTAAAGCATGTGCCACCACATGCCTGACTTCCTTGTGTATCTTTGTTTCTTCATCAACCTCTTTCTTTATCCTTGAATAGGTGCCTTAGTGGGTTTTGTGTTGCTGTAACAAAATACCCAGGGCTGGGTACTTTCTAATGTAAACAGGTTTATTTGAGTCATGGTTCTGATGTTTGGTCCATTTAAACAGCCAGGGCTGGGTTCCTATCCAGGGTCCTCTTACTGTGTCACAGCAGTGTAGAAGAGCAAAAGTGGACCAGTGGCATGTGGGAAAGACTCCTTCAAACAACCTGTTCTCATGAGAACAAACTGGGCCTTTGAGAGAACCATATTAATCTTTCCTAAAGACCATCTCCAATGATCTAAATGCCTTCCACTAAGTCCCTTTAAGAACATGTTGGTTCCTTGAGAACTTCATACAGTGTGTTTTGTTTGTACTCACAGGCCAAAACCCTTCCCTTTCCATCCACCTTTCTTGCCCCCCCCCACCATCAAGGCCAATTTATGCTGCCTAGATATTCTTGGATATGTGACTTTCCATTGGAGGATGACTACCAGAGGCTATGTTTTTAGAGAAAACTGAGAGTCTCTCAAGATTATCATTTTGTTTTTAGCTAGCCAGGAATGGAATGTCATGCTAAGTCTACTTTTTAAAAAAATTTTTTACTTGTTTTATTTTTGAAAAGAGACCTGTTGTATCCCAGGCTGGTCTTGAACTTGCTTCATAGTTAAGGACGACTTGGAATTTCTTATCCTCCTGTTTTTACCTTTAGGATGCTAAGATTACCAGCACCCACCACCATACCCAGTTTATGTGCTATGGGGATTGAACCCGGGGCTTTCTGCACACTGGGCAGGGACTGTATCACCTGAACCACATCCTTAGCCCTGGAAGTCATATCGCTTCCCCTTTTCTTTTAAAGGTTCCTACTCCCCACCCCCATCGTCACAATGAGGGCTGGGCTATCAGCACATGTGCTTTGGGATGCACATAGACTACAATGGAATCCAGACAGGGAGAGCCCTCAAACTGTATCAGGAGAAGAGTGAATGGATGCGTGGAAGGAAGGGAGAACCTAAAGCAAGAGGACCAGGGAGGATTTCGTGGCAGAACCAATGTCCTGTCAATCACAGAAACAATACATCACTTGGGGCCCCAGAACAACCTCATCTACCCAACCAGGGAACTTGTTGGAGACAATGAGGTCCCACCTATCAAGTCAGAGTGGAGCCAGGAACAAGATCTTCATCAATTCTCTTTCCAGGGCACTCTGATGTATGCTCAAGTTTATAAATCACTACTGTAGACCTTCACTTAGTAGGTAAGGACACTGAGGCTAGGGTTAGGGAGATGACAAGTGGGAACACACACATCTGACTGGTGCCTAAGCTCCGGGCTTGGCTGTTGTCGCCAACCTGACTGCCTTGATACTATTATTTTTCCCCTAAATCAGAAAGAAACTTTTCATCAACCATTCTGGAAGCATTGGGATTAAATCTCCATTTATACAGAGGTTCTGATTTCCCTGGGGGATTCCCAGGATTAACAGAACTTGACCTCTTGACTTCTCATCATTTCTGCAGGGCTCTGAGCTGCAGGAGTGAGCCAGGCTGTTGCATTGCATTTCACCAGAGGCCGCTCTGACGGTCTTGTAATTTGATCAGTCCTGCCTGGCTCCTACCTTCGTGCCTCAATGCCCAGCACATGTGATCCAGTTTCCTCTGTGCGTGAGAGAGGATGTGTGAGTCATGCCACTGATGCCAGGAAGGCCCAGGAGCTCAGATGCTGCCCACAAGTCCAACATCGCTGCTTTTCTTGCTTAGATTCGCATTTGCTCAGCACCTTCCAAACATGTTTTGTAATTCCTGGACAGACTCCTCTATATGCATGTTTTTGTTTGTTTCTCTTACTCAGTCAAAATCATCGGTATCAAGAAACAACTGCTTAACCCTTTATCTTACCTGGCAAGGCCTTTTCTGATTGCTAGTAGAGACACTCTTCCTACTGAGTTTTAAGAAACCAACTTTCTGGTTTACATTTATTTATTTCTCTCTCTCTCTCTCTCTCTCTCTCTCTCTCTCTCTCTCTCTCTCTCTCTCTCTCTCTGTGTGTGTGTGTACCTGTACATGTGAATTTGGCATATGTGGATGTCTGTGGTTAGCATTTGACAGGTGCCTTCAGTGCCACTCCTCAGGTACCTTTTGCTTGAGATAGGTCTCTCACTAGCCTACTATACCACCAAATAGGCAAGGCTATCTGGCCAGCAAGCTGCAGGGATCTGGCTATCCAAATCTCCCACCTCTCCATCTGTGGGATGCAGCCGTGCTCAGTTTGTATGTGGGTACTGGGGATCTGAAGTCAAGTCCTCATGCTTTCCAGCCAAGTGCTTCAAAACGGAGCCAACTACGTGGCGCTTGGTGTTTGTTTGTTGATACCATTTACCTCAGGGGCTGGAGAGATGGTTCAGGGTTAGGAGTACTTGCTATTCTGGCAGAGGATCATGATTCATTCCCAGAACATCACAACTATCTGTATCTCCAGTTCCAGGGGATATGATGCCCTCTTCTGGCCTCTGAAGGCACTGCAAACATATGGTGCCCATTCACACACACACACACACACACACACACACACACACACGATTAAATAAATCTTTAACAAAAATAGCACCAATCTAGCATCAATAGCAGGGATGACTTGGTGTCTCTTGGTCTTGGCTTGCCTCTCAATTTTTAGTGGTTTAGGGCATCTTTTTCTGTAGTTAGTGGCTGTTTGTAATATTGTCTTTGGAGAAATGTCTGTTCAAGTTTATTTGGTTAATTTAATACTGCACATGTCTTTGTATGCTCTAGATATTAATGGTTCTGCAGAAAGTGTAGAAAGGGTTTTATTGCTGTGAAGAGACACCATGACCATGGCAATTTTTACAAAGGAAAACATTTCATTGCTTTGGCTAATAGTTCAGAGATTTAGTTCATTATCATCATGGTAGGAAGCATGGTGGCATGCAGACAGACATGGTGCTAGAGACATAGCTGAGAGTTCCATATCTGGATTGGCAGGTAGCAGGGAGAGAGAACGACACTGGGCCAAGTTTGGGCTTCTGAAACTACAATATCATCCCCCTGACACACTTCCTTCAACAAGGCGACATCCACTCCTTCAAGGTCACACCCACTTTAACAAGGCCACACCCACCCCAACAAGGCCACACCTACTCTAACAATGCCACACCCACTCTAACAAGGCCACACCCACTCCAGCAATGCCACATCTCCCAATAATAGTGCCACTCTCTATGAGCCTGTGGGGGTCATTTTCATAACCAGCACAAAAGGTAACTTTCAAATAATCTCTCCCAGTTTTGGAGCCCTCTTTCTTTGTTGGCAGTGTTCTGCGGTTCAAGCACTTTTTCATTTCGATGTAACTCATTGCCTGATTCAATCTCATGAAACGTTCTCTTATTTTTTTTTTCCTAATAGTTTTGCCTTTTTTAACTTTGATATTTGAGCATTTGAGTAGTTTTGGGTTAAGGTTTGCATACAGTATAAGGGAAGTCCCAGTTTTATTCTTTCGCCTGGGGGTGCTGAGTTTCTTACTGTTTGATATTGGTACCCGCCTGTCACCCACATGCTCTAGAGCTTATGTAATTTGTTTGGGATGGCCCTATGCATGCTAACACTTGTGTGTCTCTCCTGTCTAGGAAGCATCACATTGTTCGCATTCATCACCATCGTCCTGGGTTGCTTGAAAGTCGCATACTTCATTGGATTCTCAGAGTGCTTGTCAGCTACTGAGGGAGTTTTCCCAGTCACCCATGCAGTGCATACATTGTTGCAGGTAAACCATTGGTGCTTATTCATGCTGCCTCTGCTCCTGGGTGTGTGTAAAAGCCCACTACACCATCACATTGATTTGGCAGAAGTCAAATTTAGCATGTTTCTGTGGTTCCCATCAGGAATAATGAACTGGTCTTGTCACTTCTCTGGAACACTGGGACTCTTTCATTTCACCTCTTGTGGGTTGAAACTTTTTAGAATAGCATGGGTTTCTTGTTTGTAGCATGGACGATGAACTCAATTTCTCTAAGAAGTAAGGATTTGATAGATGACCTTTAAATACACAGTTCACAGGCAAGAAAACACTTGCGTGTTAGACTGGGGCTCTACGAATTGTGCAACATCTCACAGTCAGGCATAGAATAGCAAACATCTCCTGCCTGCAGAGACCCTTAGACCCCAGTTCAGTGTCTGATCTCAGAGGGGCTCTCTGATGGCTGTGAGTTATGTGATAAGGAGAGGCATGGTTGAGTCTGCATAGCACTTAGGATACACAAAGTGTTTTCACGTATTGAGTTTGTCCCCCAGCTGGTGGTGCTAATTTTGGAGACCATAGAATTGTTAGAAGGTTGGCTGTGGCAGGTAGAAGTAGGCCCCTGGATTGGAGTTTTGATGGCTACAAGCACAGCCACTGAGTCTGGCCTGGTTCCAGCCTCTTTCTCTGCTTCCTGGTCTGGCATGATGCAATAAGTCTCTGTCACACACACTCCTGCCACCATGAAATCTGCCATGCAGGAAGAGGACCTTATGAAACAGAGCCAGTACAAGCCTTCCTCCTTTAAGCTGTTTCTGTCAGGAGTTGTGGTCCAGTTGATGCTAAGTAACAAATACAGAGCCCATTGACAGGTGAACGGAGGAAGAAAGTTGCTCTGTACCCACAGTGCAATGGTAGTCAACCACAGCATTAGTGAAACTCCATCGCAGCAGCGACACACCAGAATGGGCGGACAGTTACATTGAAATCAGTCCAGTTTGAAGGTAAACTTCGTGTAGCTCAGATTGGCCAGGAAGCCACTGACCTCCTGACCTCCTTGCTTCCATCTCGGAAGTTCTGGGATCCGAGGCCTGCTGGTCAAGACTTTGATTTACATAGTGCTGGAGATTGGACACAAAGCCTCTCACACGTTATCAACTGTGCTACATCCCGCAGTCAGGCATGGAGAGACAAACAGTGTTCTCTCACGTATACGTGGATAGGAAAAGGCTGATCATGTGGAAGTGCAGAGAACATAGTTAGTGCCAGAGCCTGTGACGGCTGTAGGCGTGTGAAGACTCGTGAGGGGACAGCTGCTCGCTACAGAGGGTAGCTGCACAGGGGCAAGAACTAACATTCTGCAGTCCAGGAGAGGGGTCAACTACAGATGGCAGAGATTAACTGCATATTTCCAGGTAACTATAGAATCTGAATGTGCTCAACATAGAGAAGTGGCCAGCAGAGTGGCTCAGCTGTTAAAGGTGCTTCTGTGCATGCCTGGAGACCCAAGTCATAGCCCTGGAGCCCATGAAAAGGGAGGAGAGAGTCATTTTTACTAAGTTTTCCCTTGACCTACACACACACACACACACACACACACACACACACACACAGAGAGAGAGAGAGAGAAAGAGAGAGAGAGAGAGAGAGAGAGAGATACAGACAGAGGGAGACAGAAAGAGACAGAAAAAGAGAGACACAGAGAGACACAGAGAGGGAGATGAGGAGACAGAGAGACAGAGACAGACACACAGATGGAGACAGAGATACAGAGACAGAGACACACAGAGAAAGACAGAGACAGAGACACACAGAGACACACATGGAGACACAGAGACACAGGGAGACAAAGAGAAACACACAGAGACAGAGAGATAGAGAGACAAAGACTGACACACAGAGATATAAACAGAGACACAGACAGACAAAGCACAGAGAGAGACAGAGACACAGACAGACAGAAAAACACAGAGAGACACACACAGAGAAAGCAGAGAGAGGCCTTATGTGCTTTCCCACTGTACAAGTGGGAAATGCACTGCGCAGCTTAGCTACAGACAGTTAGTGTGCTAATCAATATCAAAGTACTTTAACATCAATCTTTTACTCTTTCTCTACTCCACATATTTAAGGCATATAGAATGATGTTTTCACATATGAGCACACGGTTGGTGATTATAGTCAAGGAAATTGCTATAGCTGGTGCCTCAGTTTCCCTTCTTGGTCTTATTAGTGGTGAGAGCACCTATAAGCCCATGTCAACAAGCCTGCAGCAGACAACACAGTATCCCAGCTGTAACCTCATCTTGGCCATCAGCTCTCTAGACAGCCGTCCTGCATGCTTGCCAGTTTGGGCTCTTTGCCTGCACCGTCCCACTCCTCCCCCAACTCAGTCTCTGTTCTACTGTGTATTCAAGCCTTCATTTTTGAGATTCCATATATGGTGGGCTCGTGTGCTGTCTGTCTTCCTGTTCCCAGCTTATTCTGTTTAGCATAATGTCGTCCAGGTTTGTCCATGTTGCCATAGATGATAACTAAGCCTTGTGGTTTTCTGAGAAGTAACTGTTCCTCACCTGCAGCAGACATTCTCAGTCAAACTTAACCTTCCACCTACCTCAGGCATTATTCCTGGAAATTTTGGGGAACCATCAGGAATACCACACATTTCTGGATAAATCAGGATCCCCTCTCAGGGTTCATTAAGAAAGTACTTAGAAGGAAGCTTGTAGACAGTTTTATTAGAGTTTAAAAGAAAAACAACAGAGCCAGCAAGCTGCAAGTCTTGACAGCTTCTGGGAAAAGGGAGATGGGGAGGAAGAGAGAAAAGCATGACTCTTGAGTTAGGCCAAATGTCAGCCTCTGATAAGCTGCTGTGTGAGGAAGCAGGCTTCAGAGAAAGAGGAAAGAATACCAAGAAAGTATCTAAAATAAAGAAAATGAGGGAGGGAGGGAGGGAGGGGGGAGATACACACACATACAGAGAGAGAGAGAGGGAGAGAGAGAGAGAGACAGAGACAGAGACAGAGACAGAGAGAGACAGACAGAGAGACAGAGAGACAGAGACACAGAGACACAGAGACAGACAGAGACAGACAGAGACACAGAGACACAGAGACAGACAGAGACACAGAGACACAGAGACAGACAGAGACAGACAGAGAGAGACAGAGAGACAGAAAGAGACAAAGAGACAGAGAGAGAGACAGACAGAGAGAGACAGAGAGAGACAGAGACAGAGAGAAAGACAAAGAGAGAGACACAGAGACAGAGAGAAACAGAGAGAGATGGAGAAAGAGACACACACAGAGACAGAGACAGAGAGAAACAGAGAGAGAGAGAGAGAGAGAGAGAGAGAGAGAGAGAGAGAGAGAGTTATACTTTTCCAAGTAATTTAGAAAAACGGACAATCTTAACCTAGCCCTATTGGTTGTAGTTCTAGTGACCACACAGAGGGCAGGGATTCTGGGAAGGAAAAGTATATCTTCTCATTATGGGAATAATTATTCCTTCCATATGCTTAGCATGGTGTAAAGCGGACCTACCTTCCTGAAAGGTGGTCCCTTGGCCAGGAGATTATTGACAGACATAGCTGAGTTCATGCCTAGTGACTGGAATGTTAGGTTTCCACCTAGGCTAGAGATTTGGTTTCCTTGGCTGGGAGGAAATACATTTCCTTAGAGTCTCAAGAGAGTCCTGGCCTTTCAATGCTACTGAAATAATATGTGTAGCCCTACAGCCACAGTGGGCATCTTTAATCAAATGTGGGCCTCCCTCTGCTTCAGATAGCCTCAGACATAGTCCTTCATTCATTGCAGAAATCCTGTGACCTGACTTAATATGGTTTCGATGCCCTGATCTGGGTGGCAGAGCATAGAAGAGGGTATCTGGCCTGTGAGGTGAGAATCTATGTCTGCCAGGGCACTGTCCTAAGCTGGAGCCATGTGATGAGTCAGAGTCACAGGAGCAGGACATGGTGAGACAAGTGATCTTTCCATACGTGAGGTGAGAGAGGAGGTGTGTGGGCTTGGGGAAGCTGAGGTAAGCAGGGACAGGGACTGGAGTCATGGCTTTTGCTAAGGCTTCTAAGATTGGACAGTGGCCAGATTGGTTGGTGCTGACTGAGGTCATTAGTGTGACCTTGGGTAAGTTCCTTACTCTCCCTGGGCCTTCAGGAGTTATTTGGGGAAAGGGGACAACCTTAGTACCTCTGCTCGGCCTTGTTCTGATGCCAGAAGGTGTAGGGCTATAGGCAGAGGAATGGCCTAGACAGACATTGGCAGGTAGAGATCTCTATTTTCCAAACTTAAACATTTGGTAAGTCAATCAGTTGAGGGTTGTGTGGCCACTGGACACACATTTACCATGTATTTTTCTACAAGATGACTGAAAAAGGAAAACCAAATTTTTTTTTTTTAAGAAAAACTACTCATGTTTCAATTGTGATCAGAGCACAGAGCAGTACTTAAGAATCCTGACTGTTTTGAGTGGATCATTCTGTAGTGTTAAGCATGGTCACTTTACTGTACAACCATCCCCACTATCCACTTCTAGAACCTTCTCATCTTGTAACAGAAACCCTCTTCTCCTTGAACAATCTGCCGCTCACCACTCCTCACAACCACCACTCTACTGTCTCTAGGAGATAGACTATAGCAGCAACATAGATAGACAGAAATACAAGTGCAGCCCTCTGTTCCCTTGTGGTTGGTTTACTTGCTTCATATGATGTCTTCAGGTTGGCTCTTCTTGTGGCATGAAATAGAAACTTTCCTCTCTTTTGCAAGCCAAATCAAATACCACTGTGTGTGCACACTGTCTGTGTGTGTGTGTGTGTGTGTGTGTGTGTGTGTGCATGTGTATGTGCATGTGTGTGTGTTCATGGTTAAGCATGTGTACATTCTTTAAGAGGCATCTGTCCTATTCTGCTTCTTTGTTGATGTGAAAAAAATACTGACCAAAAGCAACTTGGCGACAGGTTTTATTTGGCTTACAGGTTGTAGTCCACCATCGAAAGAGGGCAGGGCAGGAACTCAAGGAGGGAACATGGAGGCAGAGACCTTGAGGGACACTTCTTAGTAGCTTAGTCTCTCTAGCTTGCTACTTTACAACTTATTTTATTTTGTGTGTGAGTGTTTTGTCTGCATGTCTGTCTGTGCTCATGGAAGCCAGAAGGGGATGTTAGACTTCTGGAACTAGAGTTACAGACAGTTCTGAGCTGCCATCTGAGTGTTAGGAATTAGATTCTGTTCTTGTGGAAGAGCCGTCAGTGCTCTTAACCACTCCCCTTCCCCGCATCTACCATTCTTCTATTGCTCAGGCACACCTGCTTAGGGATGGCACCGCCCACAGTGTGCTGGGGCCTCCTATGTCAGTTAGTGATTATGAAAATGCTTCACAAACATGGCCATAGGCCAATCAGATGGAGGGGATTCCACAATGGAGGTTCCACTTCCCAAGGGACCTTGAGTTGTGTTGACAGCTGACGCTAACTATGACACCATGTATCTTGTGTTTTGAGGTAGATTTCTTATTGGCCTAGAGCTTGGCAGTTCAGCTAGGTTATCTGCTCAGTGGGCCATGGGGAGTCGGCTCTCATGTGGGTCCTGGGGGTTGAGCTCAGGGCCTCATGCTTGGGCAGCAAGTACTTTACGAATTGAGCCATCTCCCATGTGATCTATTCCCTTTCTATTTTTAACCTTCCTTGACCCAAATTTTCTGATATTAAAAAATCATATTTATACTCCGACAATTTTATGCACGTGTTTAGCATACTCTGGTCACATTCATTTCCACCTTACCTGATCCCCCTCACACTCCCCTCCTCCACCAAGTCCCCTCCTAGTCTCACACCCTTTTATTTTGATTTGGTCATTGCTTTGTTTAATCAGGGCTACCCATGTAAACCCTGGAACCTGAAACACTTTTGGTCCCAGCATTCAGATCCACAGGGAGATAGCCTGGGCCCACAAAGCCTCTCCTGCATTGTTGGTGATGGCATGGTCAGGGGCTGGATGCACACGGAAATCAAACGGAGCCCAACCCAAATCAACCCTGCTCTTCACTGAAAGTGCTCAGCCTTTGGTTTCTGGACATTGGTGCAAAGTAGCTGTTCAATGGAAAATTATTGGATAAAACCTGACAAATATGACTAAAAAATCAAGCTAGTGAGTTTTATGACAGACAGACTGATGCCCATATGCCTATCCCAGAGCAGACATTCTCAATCAATTGCAGCACACGTCCATCCACAGCCATTATAACCAGTCATTTCTCTCTACTTTTTCAGGAGACACCCTCAATCAAATACAGATCTCCATCCACAGCAGACATTCTTAATTAATTGCAGCACTCCTTCCTCCTGACTTGGGAGGCCCCACCTTGCTTCCCACTGAATCACTATTCTCACTGTAGAACAGCTCTGGTGGGACAAAGAGAGCCATCTGTTTTCTCCCAGTTTTATATCTTCTCAAGTGTTAAACAGAACAGTGTATTCCCCACTAATGTATTTTCCTTTATTTCCATGTAGGTCTATTTTCTCTGGGGCCACGCTAAAGATATTATCATGTCTTTCAAAACACTGGAAAGGTAAAAACTACCATCGATTGCTTTACATGTTGGTTGGTATTTGTTTAGATTAGATGTTAGAACAAACCAGACTCAGGACTGGCATCTGTCTGGGGCTATAAACCCTGAGTGCAGATTTCTGCTCTGTCTCTAAAGCAAAGAAAGCCCTTCTAGTACTTCAGTTCCTTCCAAGCCATCCCTAGAAGACAAGAATGTAGGCGGGGACTCTGCTGTCACCGCCCACTTTCCTTTCATGGCTCTCAGTTTACTCAGCTGTGAGTTGGGGAGCAGGAGAGTGGTCTACCTCTGAGGGTAACGACTCAAAATGTGTGACCTGTGTCCATTGAGTGCTGAGCCTACCACCCCTTCTCCCTGGTTATTATGTGGGTCAAAAGAAGAAGGTCAGGAAGGAGGGGTGAGCTCTCTAAGGGCAGGCTAAACACGGATGGATCAAGGAATCAGCACTTACTCTATGGAAAGATCCAGTATTGTGTGCCCTTTCCATGGGGAAATCAAGTCCCCCCTTCCAGTATTCGAGATGACCATTGGCCTTGAGCAGATTGGTTGACATGTGACCACTGGGTAGAATGGCTTCCACAGGCTGCAAGCATAGAGAGTGAGTCTATTACCAAATGCATTCTTTGTTTCTCTAGCTGGTACAGGGTTGGTGGTCTGGTGCTGTGGGGTGGGTGGTGCTGATGCTGAGGTGTCCTTGGCTGTGTGAGAGGCACCATGGAGCGCTCATTCACATGTGGCCCATGCAGTGGCTTTGGCAGTGATCTTTAACGTTGGTGTCAGAAAGGTCCGCTACCTGGGTAAGGTGGTCATAGCCAAAATGTGCTCTCCTGGTTCCCTCAAGGGCAGGGGTCATCAATGAGATCCAGGACCTCCAGAAGCCATCACTGACAGCTCTTGGGGCTGGGAAGTTGGTGGAGTGTTTTTGTAGCATTCATGGTCCTGGGCTCAATCACTAGCACTGAATAAATCAGGCATGATGGCATTTGTCTGTAACCCCAGATTCAGAAGTCTGAGACAGGAGAGTTGTGGGGAGTCAAGGGTCATTCTTGGCTATATAGGGATACTGCTGGTAAGATCAGCTGAGGCAAAGGCTTCCGTGACCATTATCATATCTGGTCTATACCCATTTTAGTGTGAAGGTACTCTTTCCTCTTTGCTACTGTGTGTTGAGCGAGATGGGAAACATGTTGAAATTCTACCACCCTTAGATTTTAGATGTCAACCTCTTTAGAAAGAGTGGAAGATGAGGTAGCCCTAAGCATGTGTCCCGAATGAGGCTAGGGTTGAATCCAGGATGCTCCTCTAGGAAGGGCTGGCTTCGCCTGCTGACAGTCCCCGTAACTCCACTGTGCCAGCACTTCTGGCTGGGTCAGTGGGCCTCTGACCTGTTAGCCTCCTGCGGGAGCTGTGAATGCCTCCATCCTGTCAGCTCCTTCTTCAGTAGCTTCCAGAAGGTTTGCTGCAGGTGCAGAAATGCTCCTTTCAGGCTTCCATCCGTCTCTTTCCCCAGAGAGGGACCATGGTTCTTCATACATCTTAAGAAGCACAGACGAATACCAGAAATGACTCCCAGGATGCATTCTGTCATTGTGTGCAGGCACAAAGCACGGGGAAAGACCCAGGCCTGGGACATGACACTTGCCCTTAGCTTAAAGGTTCCCCCTTTTTTTTTATCCAAAGTGGTCTTAGAAGGCTATGGCTCTCAGGGTGGTGCATGGCCCAAACAGCATGACCTTTGGCGATCTCACACTGCCTCTATGGCTTCAGCAGGCTCAGGATTGGGGAGTGCTGCATAGAACAGGGAGAGGGGAGACGGAAGAGCAGCTGCGTGCACTGTAATAAAAGGGAAGCCACCTGCCAGAGGTAACAGCATTGTCTGGCCTATATAGAGCAAGCTGGCTGTGAGCTGTGGTAACAAGGCAGGCACAGGGCCAGGCTGGTAGGCAGACACCCGTGCTGTCTGGTTTTTCTGCGTTAGTTCTAGCTGTTGGGTAGATGTCAACAGCGGCCTCAAGGCCTGGGTTCAGCTGGGGTGGACATGGGAAGGGCCTGGGTCACGGATACTCACGTTTTCCTGTAAGTGAATCATGGATAAATTGGTCTCTAAGATGGATAGGCAAGCACACAGGGCTGCCCCTGGGTAAGACAGTGGCACCCATAGCAGCCTTGAGGCTCTCCTTCCCAATCTACCTAGGATGCCTTCCTGAGATAGCCAGGCAGCTGAGCCTATAGACTGCCCAGAAACTATCTACCAGAAACTCCTGCTTCAACCTGCAGCCATAGTGGAACGCAGGGGATTGCATGGAGCTGCATGACCTTCCTGTCTCTTCTATTCCCTAGGGTCCAGAGTCCACCTGCCATGTTTTCTCCTCCTGATGAGGTGCTGTGGTTTAGAGGAGATGGCAAAACTCTGGACTGAGATTCTTCCCATCACTCCAGTGTGGCCACGTATTCTAGGTGTAACCATGGGGGGAATGCCTGAGCCTACCTGGCACTCCAGAGGCTCAAAGTGTCGCCTGGGACAGGCCTCTTCTGTGTTGCATGCTGCCATCCTCTGTGGGTTGGGGCTTCATCCTGTGCTGATTGTCTCATGATCACAAGATGGTGGACACAGCTCAGCCTTCAGCTCCTTGCTTCCAACTGTTAAAGGCAACAGTGGTCCACAAACAGGCTTTCGCTATCTTATACCTCATACCGTCATTCTTACACCATCAAATAAGCAAAAGTTTGGCAGTAATTGACCAGACATTACACACTGTGTGTCCCTAGAAAGACTAGCTAACTCCCAAAGAAGCCATGAGCCAGGGTGTGTGGATTGTTTTAGTGTCTTTCCAGACAGGTGGGAAAGCAGAGGGAATGGTTGGTGATTTCTGGGTTGGTCAGCCAATGGTGAGGGTGTACGTGCTGTCCACAGTCCACTGACCTTCCCGTCTCCTTCATTGTTCTCTCTTTGTGTCCCCTTCAGAGAAGGAGGGGAACTGTGGGCACGACTGCTTGCCTTTAGTCAAATTTCCTCCCTGTTATCCCTGCTCCCAAGATGCATTGTCTTTGATGTCCTACAGATAATGAGTTGAAGAGAGGCAGGTTCAAGGTGAAGACAGAATGCCAAGATGCTACGACTCTCAGCCACTTGGACCAATGGCTGAAGGAAGAGGAGTGTGTGTGTGTGTGTGTGTGTGTGTGTGTGTGTGTGTGTGTGTGTGTGCACATGAGCATGGGCCGTCTCTGTCTTACCCTCAGGCTTCGCACCTTCAGGGCCACTCAGGAAAATGTGTCTTGCATCTGTGCTTTCCAGGTTTGGGGTGATCCATTCAGTGTTCACAAACCTGCTGCTGTGGGCCAACAGTGTCCTGAATGAGTCAAAACACCAGCTGAATGAACACAAGGAACGGCTGATCACTCTGGGCTTCGGCAACATCACCATAGGTGAGGAAGCCTTCCTGCCCCTGAACCCTCTGGGTCCCCGGGTACCCACCTGGGCGGATGGTGTCCACTGTGGACAGTTTCTCTAGCCCCACAAGTCTTCATTCTGCCTCTCCAGAGTAATTATAGGCTTCCCCTGGCTTGGGCATGTGGCAGACCAGAGTTATCATTTGTGTGTCTTGTCTCTCACAGCCCATTGGCTGGAGACCTCTGTGCCTATTTTCCACTGTGGAAGATTGGTGGTTTTCTCTGTTAGCATTTTAATTAGGCCTCTTTCAGCAAATCTCTCTTCTGAGAGGTTGGTCTGAGAGCTCCGGGGAGTTCTTACCCGGCCTGTGTGCGCGTGAAAGCTTTTAGCTGACTGCATTTGACTCATTCACTCATAGGTTCACTCATATTTATCTTCCTTTGCTCTGCTGGAGAGACAGCCTGGGGGTGGGGTTAATCCTCACATATTCCCCTGGAGTTCTTGAGTGTGTATGACATCACCACATCTGCCTGAGAACACCTGGACTGAAAAGGCAGAGTGGAGCACAGTGCACTGGGAAGAAGAGGACTTAAGTTTGTCTCTTGTTCTCATCAGTGCTAGCTGTGTGACCTTTGGGGGTTATTTAACCTCTCTGGGCCTGCCTTTCCTCTTCATAAAGTAAGAAGATTTGAAAACCCTATGCTTCAGATACCTGGCTGTGTCAGGCTACAGGAGTGACTTCTGTAGCCCTCTGGTGGGGATGGCACTCTGTCTTTGGCCTCTTTCCTTCTTTGGAAATGCAGCCAGAGCAGTGACAGTTTCATAATAGAAGCAAACGTTTGTTAGGCACTTCCTGGCTTTTATTAGGCACTTGTTGACTACCTGGCAGGACTCTTACGCATTTTACAAGGCTCATTAATTATGATGTGGGCAGTATTAACTATTAATGGATAGAGCCACTGAGCCGCTGAAAGGTGATGTGTCTGAGATTGCACAGGCAGTGAGAGATCAAAAGTTCCCGGCCATCTCATGCCATGGTAGCGGCATTTAGGTGAGAGCTTTTTTTGAATCAAAAGGGGCATTTCCCACAGAGCCCTGAAAACCACAATCTAAACACACGCACGCACACACACACACACACACACACACACACACACACACGCGCGCAGAGGGGGTGGGGAGGAGGAAGAGAATTAGCACAGGGAAGTAAGATCTAGAGGAAAACTCAAACCTTTTCCTCTTTCCACCAGAAAGAAATGCTACTACCCTTCTGGTTTAGACACTTGGGGATCAACCTGTCACTGACACCCCTCTCTTACATAGGTGCTGTCATAGTCTCAGCCCTCTGTAGAAGCCTGCTTTTGAAGTCCAGTGCTAGCTCTGGACCATCTTTATGTGGTGACCAGTATAATCTTTATAATGGTGTCATTACATGCTAACATATGGATAGACCGTGGCTGATGCTATTCGGGGTGAATCTTAGCTTCTTTGTCTATCAAGCCATAGCGTTAAACATGATGCTAAATATGACTCCTGTGCACTTTGGCTCTAAGTGAGAGGTTCAGGCTGATAAGACTGTTAGTCTCCTTGTTGCCTGTGCTGATGGCTGTCTTCTATGCCTTGCTCACTGCCCTAGTTTTGGATGACCACACACCACAGTGTAACTGCACACCGCCTGCCCTCTGCTCTGCCCTCTCCCACGGGATTTACTATCTGTACCCCTTCAACATTGAGTACCAGATCCTGGCCTCGACCATGCTCTACGTGCTGTGGAAGAACATTGGGCGCAGGGTGGACAGCTCCCGGCACCAGAAGATGCAGTGCAGATTCGATGGGGTCCTGGTGGGCTCAGTGCTGGGCCTGACAGTGCTGGCTGCCACCATCGCGGTGGTTGTGGTGTACATGATCCATATCGGGCGCTCTAAGTCCAAGAGCGAGTCGGCTCTTATCATGTTCTATTTGTATGCTATCACGGTGCTGCTGCTTATGGGGGCTGCGGGGCTGGTAGGAAGCTGGATTTACAGGGTGGATGAGAAGTCTCTGGATGAGTCAAAGAACCCAGCCCGCAAGCTGGATGCCGACCTCTTGGTGGCCACTGCCTCGGGCTCCTGGCTCCTCTCCTGGGGTTCCATTTTGGCCATCGCCTGCGCCGAGACCCGCCCACCGTACACCTGGTACAACCTCCCCTACTCTGTCCTGGTGATCGTGGAGAAGTATGTCCAGAACATTTTCATCATTGAGTCGGTGCACCTCGAGCCTGAGGGGGTCCCCGAGGATGTGCGCACTCTGCGCGTGGTCACCGTCTGCAGTGGGGAGGCTGCTGCGCTGGCTGCATCGAGTCTCGGGAGCCAGGGGACGGCCCAGGATGGGTCACCTGCTGTCAATGGGAATCTGCGTCTGCAGCAGAGGTGTGAGAAAGAGGACCAGGAGGCTGACTGGGAAGGAGCCACGGGGACAACCCGATGTCTGGACTTCCTTCAGGGCGGCATGAAGAGGAGGCTGCTTAGAAACATCACAGCCTTTCTGTTCCTTTGCAACATCTCGGTAATCTTCATCAAGCTGTTATTATTCTCTGTCTCTGTCTCTGTCTCTCTCTGCCCCCACCCCCTCTCTCTATCTGTGTGTGTGTGTGTGTGTGTGTGTGTGTGTGTGTATACAAGTATGTGAAAGCCAGAAGTTGATGTTGAGATGTCTTCAATCTGTTCACTACCCTATTTTTGTGAGCCAGTATCTCTCACTGAATCCTGCGCTAATCAAATGGTTAGACTAGCTGGCCCATGAGCCCCAGGGGTCCTCTGTCTCCACCACAGTCCTGGGGTTACAGGCACATGCCTTTCAGCTAGACTTTCTATATGGTCCTCATGCTTGCCCATTGGACACTCTCTGGTTGACAGTTTCCCTAGACCTCAGTATTTTAAACGAACCAATATCGTCCTCACCTTTCCCCAACAAGGCATGGGGACTGTGATACAAACAAGAAATCCCCCATCCCCGGAAAATGAGTGGAAATGGACCACTAGGGTAGAAAGGAAAAAGGAAGGCCAGCAGCAGGGACGGCTTGGCTGGGTGCAGGTGGAGACTCACAGAAGGACTGGGGGCATCTCACTGAGGATTGGGTGGTGGGGTGATGTGGGAGAGGCTGAGAGAAGGCACAGATGATGCTTGGAGCTCAGGGCAGACATCTGGGAGGAAGGCGATGATGGTAAGAGGGGAAGTGGGAAAGACAGGGTGAGTTGAGATGTGCTCCAAACACTTGAGTGGCCAGTGGGAAATAGATGCAAGACTCCAGAGCAGGGGAGGTTAGGTGGGAGTCAAAGGTCTCCAGCTAGTGTTTATGACCAAGACGGATGACAGCCCTAGAGGGCATATACAGGAAAAAGAGAAGGTAGACTCATAAAGAGTCTGAGCAAACGAAGAGCAAGAAGGGAGGGCTGTTAGTCGGAAAAGGTCTGAGATGGAAGGGTGAAACCCTTTGGAAGTCCAAGAAGCCAGAGAGAAAAAGAGAGCAACCTGAAACCATGGGTATTTATCTTGTAGCTTCTCCAGGTAGTGAACCAAGAGCTCGGACTGTCTGCTTACGATCCTAGTCTGACCGTAGGCCGTTGGCTGCAAAACTTCCTTTTGTGGGTTTGACTTTAGCCCCTTTGTGAGTTGCTGGGTGGAAAACAGGAGTTCCTTTTGGCTGCTGGCCTTTGCTATGTAAGCTCTTCATAGGGCAGCTAAGCTAGAGGGTCTAGCCCAGGAGGCATTGAGACAGAACCATGCACTAAGTAAGAGAAAGGACCCAGGACCATAGAGGGGGCCCAGGTATCACTTTCTAGTGGTCAGTAGGAAGGAAAAGGAGAAGCTGAGAAGGAGGTGAGGACACTGTGTAGTTTTTTTTTGAGTGGCAAGAGCATCCGTTTATTAAGTTTTGCTGGTCACTCTCATTAGCGCCCCCTAGAGAGAGTTAAGTTACAGATGAGAAAGCTGAGTCAGTCAGCCTTAGGCTGTTGGAATGGAGAGAAATGGATGAGTTTATTTGGGTCTGAGTGCAAAATGACGGATGGAGAGAGTTCAGGGAAGGCTCATAGATTTGTTGGTTCTCATGGAGATGAGGACTGCTGTACAACCACACAGCCATTGTAACTCACACTGGGTCAGCATCTATGGTGCCTGGCATTTGAGGGAGGACCCCCAGGTTGTCTTGAAAGCTTCTAACCAGAGAGTCAGCCTTTGCACACTGGGACAACAGCTCCAGAGAAGGGGTGGTTTGGCCTCACGTTTTTGAAGGTTTCAGTCTGTGGTCAGCTGGCTCTGTTGCTTACAGGTCTGTGACATCATGGTGGAAGTGAGGAGGAGGGCAGCTTACTTCCGGCAGCAAAGTGACAGAGATACAGGGTTGGGGATGAGATAGGTCCATTGGAGTGGTCCCCGGCGGCCAACTACTTCTTCTGTTTCTCACTTTATAGTAGCCCATTCAGCCATGGTTCTATCCTGGGTTAGCCCACTGATGAAGTTAGTTCCCCATGATCTAGTTGACTTGCAGTAGTGTGTCAGCCAGGGACCAGGCCTTGAACACACGCATCTTGGAGACCTTGCGTGCAGCGAAGCCGTAGCATGATTTGTGGTGAAGTGGAGACGAAGCCTGCCTCTTCTCTTTCAGCTTTGGATTCCCCCTGCCTTTGGCTGCCGTCCCGAGTATGACAATGGACTGGAGGAAATTGTCTTTGGCTTTGAACCCTGGATAATTGTGGTCAACCTGGCCATGCCCTTCTCCATTTTCTACCGGATGCACGCAGCTGCCGCCCTCTTTGAGGTCTATTGTAAGATCTAGCTTGAGTCCTCATGAAAGGAGAAGGGACTGGAGAATGAGGGGGCTCTTCAGCCACCTGCGAAGGGCAGGGCTGAGCAAACACTGTCTGACAAAGGCAGGAAGGATGCCTTTTGTCTTGTCTGTGTCTGGAGTTGCCCTCGTCCTGGGCGAGAGCAAGCAGTTAGATCAACTGCATGAGGTAGCTGGAGCCTGTCCTTAGCCAGCCAATTCCAATCAGATCCAAAATGATTCGGGCTCCTTTTGGCTGAGACCCTGTGTTTTAGAAGAAGGTGATCCGAGTTTGGGGTGGGAAATGATGGAGTTTTTCATAAAAAGAATTTCCTGTCTGCAATTTATAGGACTGTGTACAACTTTTTCCTGGCCATCTGCGTTTCGATCCACTCACACTTTTTTCCTGCTCAGGGTTGCTGGGCTTGGAAAGAAACGCATTTTAGTTTGTAGTTTAATATTTGAGCTGGTTTAATTTGGGGGCAGAATTATTTTCAATCAACTGCCTGAGGCTTTGTCTCTAGGCTAAGACAAACATGTGGCCGTCCCTAAATTTTCTGTTCATTTTTATCTGTGATCATTTTGAAGCATTAAAAAAATAGACATTGGGGTTGGGGATTTAGCTCAGTGGTAGAGCGCTTGCCTAGCAAGCACAAGGCCCTGAGTTCAGTCCCCAGCTCCGAAAAAAAAAAAAGAAAAAAAAAACATTGATGTTCTCACTTTTGCTACATCTAGATCCAGTTTATTACATAGAAAGTCTGAATATTTTTGCAATGGGAGGCAGGAAAAATGGCCCACGTTGTATTGTTAACGGTTACTTTGAAACAACATGGTGTATCTTTCAGCTGTGATGATGTGCAGGTTTTTTTTTTTTTAATTATTGTACTCGCTAGTGATAACCTGACATTTATAATTTTATCTTCCTGCTTTCCTGTTTGACAGTGTGATGACACATTTCTCTACACTGTCATAAATTCCTGGCAAATATCATTTTACTGCTGTCAGAATCTCAAACGAATGAACCACAATTGACATCCTTGGCCTCTTTTGATTTTAGAATGCTCATGATTTTGCATTCCTAAGTGGCCCAGCAAGAGCCAACCATGTTTGTAAAACATCTCTCTTATTTAAAATGGCATTTTAAAAGAGATGGTTGGCCCCACACATCCATTGATCCCACATCTGCATTCAGCCACCTTTGCATAGAAAATGCTTTTTAAGAATTGGGTCTTGGTGGGGGGGGGCTGGAGAGATGGCTTGCTGCCCTCGAAAAGGACCAAAGTTTGGTTCCTAGTATGGCATAGAGGCTTACAACTGCCTGTAATTCTAGCTCCAGAAGAACTGATATCGTTTTCTGGCTTCTAGGGACACCTGCACTCACACACAAGAGTGCGCTACCCCCACAAATAAAAGGAAAATAAAGCTTTAGAAAAGGAATTGCCTCTTACGAATTTTTCTTTTCTTTTTTTTTTTTTTTTGGTTCTTTTTTCGGAGCTGGGGACCGACGAATTTTTCTTGTCATTTCCCCATAAACAATATAATCTGGCAGTCATTTATTGGAATTTGCATTGTGTTGAGGAGTGTGTGTGTGTGTGTGTGTGTGTGTGTGTGTGTGTGTGCGCGCGCGCGCGTGCGTGCCTGTTGTACCTGTGTGTGTTTTGAGACAGAGTCTTATGTTTTACCTAGGTTTTTCCTCAAACTTGCTGATCCGCTTGTCCCTGCCTCCCTAGTGGCAGGGATACAGACTTGTACTGCCATGCCCAGTTTTAAGCAGTTTTAGCGAACTGACCCCCTGGAGAGCAGACATGTTTAGCTGCTCACACTATGGGAGTTGCTGTCACCTAGTGGTAGAGACCAGGGACATTCCTGAGCATTCTATAATTCAGAGGAGAGCTCGACCCTAAACGACCTCTTGGTCTCAAGCAGTAGTCCTGAGGCTGAGAGACAATGGCCCAGGCACAGTGGCCATTAACTTGAAGTTCCCAGGCAGCCACCAGTAGACACACACAGACACAACATGCACGCGTGCACGTGCACACGCACAGGCACATGCACGCACCACACATACACCACAAAAAAAGGTCATTCTTACATGTGCTGACCTTGGATGTGACGTTTTAACGCTCCATGCCTCTCGGCCATTTCCCAATCCCCATGGTCCTGGCTCTACCCTTTGGCCCGCATAGACATCACCTTGGCACTTCATGATGACCTCTGCCCTCTGGCTCCAAGTCCAGAGACGGTTCATCTGGCGTGGCTGGGGCCTGCCCTTTCATGAGGACCTCAGCACCCGTGCCCTGCAGAAGCATCTCTCAGGACTCTGCTGAGTAATTCAGCACTGCCAAGGCTCCATCATGGCTCTCTTCTCATGGTATTGCAATATGGTTATGGGTGACTTCGGAGAGCATTTCCAGGAGATAGTTATACTACTGTTTGGCCATCTGTGACTTAGGAAATTCTGGTACATTCAGGAATTTTCTTTTCTTGTTATCCCAAGCTGCACCATGGAGAATACCTTTATTTCTGAGGTTTTGGACTTGTCCAAAGAGTCCTGTTTGGTCATGGTATGGGATGGCATTTCTGAGTTTTGGTTGGCATGAACTTGACCCCTGGAGGCCTTGGTTTCTGGGTTTAGGCTTCTGCCAAGAAGGGGGAGGGAGCCGTAACTTTGGGCCTGACTGACTAGGCTGTAATTGAGTGACCCTGTTAGAGGTTGGCCAAGTCAGCTCAGCTTCGCTGGGTTCACAGTCTTTTAGGGGCAGCCCTTACAGGAGTGAACCTCCTTGCCAAACTGAAGGCGGACGGTGGCTGTCATCAAATTCCTGTCATACCTTTGGTAAGGATAAGGAAAGGGTTATTTTCTTCATGCCAGGGCAGTTTTCAGGGGAACATTAAGGTGAACAATATCCAAGCTTTGGGCTATTGCTGCTATCGTAAAGGGAACACAAATTCAGGCAGCGATGAATGAATTTCCCACACATACGATTGGCAAATCACACTGGTATGTTTTCTGCTACTGTGTATGTATGGCACCATGGCCGAGTGTGAGTGTTTAACGAGAGAAGACATCTGTTTATTTATTTCACAGTTTTGGAGGTTTAAAGTCCAATTAACATGGGCCAACTCTGTTTCCACATGGTGAAGGCCCTGGGGCATGGCATTGTGGTTGGACCAAGTGAAAGAGAGAGGTGTCAGGGCAAGACAGGGGGTCCGAGTAAAGGGAAAGTCAAGGATTCTCTTACAGAAATGCTCTGATGAGGATTAACTCTTTGTCTTGTAAGAACCACTTTGATCCCCCTGAGTTCACACCCTCAGGGACTCAACCACTTCCCACTCGTCTCCACTTCAGAAGGTCCCACATCTCTCAGCATCAACACGGAGAACAGAGCCTCCAACACACTCGTCCTTCAGGGACACCATATGTTTGTCCAAGTCAAAGCAGTGTGAAAGAAATCATACCCATGCTGGCTGTAGATGAGAGATGAACTGGTAGAAACCAACCGGTTAGAGTGGCTGGCAATGCTGGGTAAGGCTGGAGGTACACATTACCTAAGAATGGGCATGTCCAGACCTCTAGGGGCTCCTAAGACAGACTTAGGGGTGGCCAGGTATTAGTGGAGCGCATTCTGGTTGTTGGTCAGTAGCGGACTGCTTCTACATTGCAGTACCCACAGGAGTGTAAGGGGGGGATGACCCAGAACTCTATCTTTCAATGTGGACCATTCTCAAACAGTATTCAAGGAGAGACAGCATAAAGCAGAAATATAGACAGCATGAAGTTCCAACAAGGTGCTTAGAAACAGACAGGACAACTCTGGATGCACTAATGCTCTGGGAGACACCTTGCAGTAGGAAGTTGCTGACACATTAGGACAGAACACCAAGTTCAGTGCAGTGGGCAGGAATGGTGCCGGATGGAGATCAGGGGTCAAGTACATGCAGTGCCTCAAATATTTTCACTCTTAAATAAGGAGATCAGACAGAGGCATCTATTGTGTTTCCCTTGGTACTTTTTTTTTATACGCATGAGATGTTTTATAATAAAAACATCTAAAAGAAAGGAGAATAAGGAAGAAGTCGGACAAAGCGACCACAGGAGGTTTTCAACGCTCATCCATGGTGGCTGAGAGGTGGGTTTCTGAGCCAAGTGTACTCTGATCCCTGAGGTAGGAGATCCTCAAAGTGGGGTAAGCTCAATGATAGGAGCTGTTGCGATCACGTGACTCGTTCCTCAGAGAGAATCACATTCTCATCAGCTGACCTGATATTGGCTAAATTGACACAACACCTCACTTTTCGCCTAGTTTAAAAAAAAAAGAATACCTAAATAAACAAACAGAAAACCACCACCACCAACTAGATTTGGCATAAAATGTTTGGCTCTGTGCTGCAGAAGGGAGCCCTGCTTTGGGGAAGTGTGACCAGGAGGGGGCGCGCTGGCGGCCACTCCGTCTCTCTCGCGTTCTGAAAACAAACCCGAGACCAGAAGCCCTCGTGCTCTAAAGCCAACTTGACCAGAAGCAAGTGGATGTCCCCCGCAGTGAGGAGAGATCATCTTCTATCAAAACAGAGCCCTTGGTCCTGACACTTCACCTTTGCCCCTTCCTTTGCCATACTCCTGTAGCTTTGCTGGCCATGGTTTGCGGCTCGCGGATCCAGGCTTACATTCACCTTCCAAGCGCTAGAGGGCGCTCTCAGCCTTATTGGAAGACAGTGGCTCGCAGACTGCAGGTGTGCGGCTCTGGCCAGGGGAAGCTCAAAGTATGGAGTCGGATCTCCTGCTGGCTAGGTCAGGAGGTGACTTGTTGCTCGGGACTACAAAGTTCACTACGCCCATCCTTGCTGGAGGAGGGCACGGAATGGGAGATGCGTGACAAGGGTTCCAGGAGGGGATGGGGAATAGGGGTGGCAAACTGCCTGCAAAGTAAGAGTGATTACATGCACATCACTGCACAGAAGACAGGAGACCGGGACCTCAAGAACATAGTTCTAGACCCATTATCTACTCAAGTCCTTTCTTAGGAGACCTCATCAAACGATGTCAGCATTTAAGCCAGAGATGGGTTAACTCTTTTTTCATAAGGAGTCAGATAGAAAAGTTATTAGATTTTGTGGGCTATTTCTGTCTTCTAGTGAGAAGGGGAACATGGTGGACTTAGTGAATGGATGAAGCTATGCCCATAACAACGTATAAAGGAAGAACTGAGATGGATTTGGCTACAGGTCAGAGTTTGGTGACCCCCTGATAGCAACCAGACTTATTTGTTGCCTGTAGCTGACCCAGCTTAGCCACACCCCAATAGTCAGCCTCAGAAGTGCCCTTGCATTCTAACCCAGAAGAACCTGTCTGAGAATGAGGGCATCGTGAGTCCCACCCATTGGCTGCAATTTTCTACATGTTCACTGTCCCACTGCTTCCGGAATCTTCTCAGATGTGCCTGAGTCAGCCCCACAGCGGTGGGGTAGCATTGCCATGCATCTCTTCAGTTCCACATTGAGCACAGTCTTTGATCTGACGTAACTGGTAAAGAAAGGCTCTCTTGGTGTATTTATCAGCCTGAGCCACCCAGAGCACCAGGGTTGCAGAGAGCATCTGTGTCCACAGGGCCACATGGCACAAGCTAGGCTGGAGAGGGACAGCAGAGGGTTCATCTTCTATGAAAGGTAAAGTGGGGCCTCCCAGGGTGTGCCCAGGAGAGAAGACGGCCGAGTCCTTTGGACCAGTGGCCATGGATGAATCGCAGGAATGCATGCGGTTTTCGATGCTACTGTGAATCTGGTCACGATGCAGTCTCCTTGATGAAAGAGGAGATGTCAGTAGAGGCCAGGGGTGGCATCTTCTGGAGAGGGCTCGCTTCTCTGCTCAGGTGATGTGTACAGAGCCGGATGGCCCCTCAAGGAAGTGCCTGGTATGGTGTGGGAAAAGACTTGAATCTAGAGGCTGGGTTTCAGCTGCTGTGGTATCACTTCCTACACTCAGGGTATTCTGGTGTCACCGTGGCAGTAGAGGTCTTCACAGAGGGTCATCAAGTGACTTGAGATGGCACCCAGGCTGCCCTACACGTAGTCTGCCATGAGGAGCCCTTATCGTAGCTCTGAGTATAATTCTGATTGAACCTCAGCGGTCGCTGAGTGGCACTAGCTGTTTCTCTGCAGATAGGCAGCGCCGATCTCAGACAGCCTGCTCCGCTGTTTCTCCACACCATCCAGAGAGCCTGAGAGACAGCAACCCATGTGCCAAACCTGCCTCTTGTTTAGAACCTGTAAATGGGAAATGGCACCCAATAGACAGGGCTAAGCTGATGGAACCGTGTAGGTGCTATGTCACCCTAAATGGAGTCAGAGGAGATGGTGTGACCCCTAAGACAAAGATGCAGGTTAAGGTGTCACAGGTGAGGGAGGCCAGCTGCTGGTGGAGGCTGGGCAGGGCGGCAGGAACACCTCACGTAGTTTTCCGTTCTATTATAGCCAGCAAGACTCATTCTGATGGTCCACACCTCCAAGATGCTGATATGGCACTGGTTGCTTTCTGCCTCTGAGAGAATTGGGGTAGCTGCAGGGAACCAGCCTGCCCCCACCCCCTCTGTGCCTCAGACACAAATAGAAATGTCAGAGAGGTGAATTCGGGGACTGTGATCTGAGTTTGTGCTCAACGCAGGGTGACCTGAGTCACGAATCAAACCATTTGTGACTCAGGCTCTCTGCAGCGTGGGGGTGACCCCAAAGACATGCATCCTCCAGGCTGGCCCTGCCCTCTGGCTCTTCTCTGAATTATGTGTGTGGGCTCTCCCAGCTTTCTGAGCGTTTGAAGTTCTTTGGTGGTCCAAAGGGCCTCTTGACTCCTCACTTTGTTCTCCCGGATGGTCCAATTCGGGAGCAAGGGCTCCCTTAGCATCGGGACATTGCCAAAGCCTAGATTTGCACCTCAGCTCCACGCTGGCCATGCCAACTGACTACTTGGAGGGCCTAAAACTCAGTGTGCCCATAGCCAAATTGAGAGTCCCCTCTGCTCTCAGGTCTCCCTTGCACGGTGAAGCTCAGGAGCTGGGGCTGCTGTCTGCTGCGTCTGCCTCCCACCACACTTCCTTCTGTTATGGCTTCCCTGTTATTCCCCCGTGCAGTGCCTCGGGTTGCCCTGGCTCACGCCCTCACCCGTGCAGCAATTCTTTGACTCCTTGTCCTTTTGAGAACTGGTACCCTCGTGATGTCGATGTGGGCAACTGTTCTATGGCGCCCAGTGTTTTTATAGCCTTTGCCTAGAAGTCTGTTCAAGTCATTTGACCTTTTAAAGCTGATGGGTTCTCCTCACCCCACTCCAACTGGTCATAGGAAACTTTTTAAAGTCTTACCGTTTGGGCATGGGGTTCTCTCACTTTCTTCATAAAATTTATTCCTTTTTGTGCAATGATAAGGATTTCTTTCTTGGGTAGGTAGTTAGTCCATAGGAAGATGCCATTGGATTTTTGCACATCGATTTCATAGCCTAAGTCTTGTTAGAGCTCATAGGGTTTTTTGTTGCTGTTGTTGTTGTTTCGTTTGTTTTATTTTTTAGTTTGCTTGTTCATTGTTGTTGTTGAAGTCTTTGGGGTCTCCCCCAGTAAGACCGTGTCATATACAAATAGGAATAGTTTTACTTATTCCTTCCTAACCTGAATATTTTTTTTTTCATGTCTAACTGCTGTTGGTGGTGACTCAAGCTTTGTTTTGAGCAGAAGTCGGAGTGTTGACTAGTGATGGTGAGCATGGGCATCCTTACCTGGCACAGATCTTAGCGGTAAGCGTTCAGCACCTCCCCACTGCTAGCGCCACATGTGGGTATGGTGCCCATGCATTACATCACAGCGGTGGGCTTGTGTGCTGCCGGAGTGCAAAGACGGCGGCTGCCTGCCCAGAGTCGTGGGAAGGATTGGGCATAGGTATAGGGTTTAAGGACAAGTATAAGCTCCTCTCCACTCAGGAAAGAGAGAGTAGAACATTTCAGTTAGGGACAAGAGCAAGGGTAGAGTTCAAAGACTCAAAAGGAGTGGGCTGAAAACTGACAAAAGAGGGGGCCGGGTGATTGGGGAGCCTTGTGTGGCTAGAGTCGAGGCTGGGAAAGTGGGAGGTGACTGGTGGTTAAGATGTTTGGGGTTAATGAGTAAATTTTATTGATTAAATTAATGATAACTAACAGGTCCCAAAGAATCATGGGAGTGTGAAGAAAGTCACATGTTTTTGAGAAATGTCATAGTGGGAGAGGACCAAGTGGAGGGCAGGCACTTATCCACAGAAGACGCTGGGCAATGGTGACTACAAATGTATCCAGGACCCAACACAGAAAACGACAGAGGAGATGGGTGTGAGGGTTTGGTTGTCAATCACTCTGGAGTAGTGAATCAACTTTGGGTTCTATGTGTTAAGGACCGTGTATGGGTAAACACCAGCCCACAGTTCCATCCACAGCTCTAAGTGAATGTGGGGTCAGAATGGGCTTGCTGAAACCCCTGTACCAAGAAAAAGGCAAACACCGGGAAGCTACTACCCCAGAAGGAAAGACATACAGAGCAAACAGAACCTGACTCCTCGTTAAGGTGAAGCTTCTCCTGCTGGTTGCAAATCATTAGCAGGAAATACAGCTTATAATTCTCCAACTGTCAAGATCCCAGGTCAGTGTGTTACATAGCATTGTTGTAGCACAACTTGACTGAGCTAGACATTTGCCATTTCCTAAGGATAGCCTCTTATTTTCCCACGCCACCTATGCATGGCATAGTAACATTCCCATTTAAAGATGGAGGCTCTCAGAGGTCAGTAGCTTGCTCACAGTGTCAAGTCAGGTAAAGAAGGGATTGTACCTCAGATGGCTTCATAAGCCTATGCTCCTTTCTACACCGTGCTGCACTGTGAATGCACCAGACTCCTTTTGTTGGGTCCAGGGTGGAAGCCGAGAAGGCTAACTTCAGAAGCTTAAAATTGAATGCTTTACTTTTGAGTACACAGGGGAGTGGCCAGTTTGGGACCTGAACTGAGTCCCCAAAGGGAGATTATCCAACATTTTTATGGTACGGGAACACAAAGCAAGGGGGATAGAGTGGGCTGTTGCATTGACCTTATGAAAAGCCATATGTTACAAAGTCCTATGAAATTCCCAGGACTCTCCATGCCTCTGACTGGGGTGAGCCAGAGGTGGCCTGCCTTTTTCAGAAGACAAAGGAGCCAGGCTAAGGCAACACAGAAGGCTTCTCTCCTCTTTTCAGAACAAGCTCCAGGTGTTTCAGGCTGAGTGAGTTGAGGGGCTGGGGACTGAGTCCTCAGGGGTGAACCCTATTCTCCTTGTCCTGTCAATGTTGAGTCATGATCTTTATGTCAGGGGAATAAATCCACTTAAGACACTTCTTCATCAAAAGAAGAATCAATGGATTCCCAGACGAGCATTTGAATGGGGAGACCACCTTGTGCGCGGGTGCTCAGTGAAAGTCCTGAATGTGGAGTTCTGCAGGAGCCAGCTGAGGAGAGAACCATTTCCCACACTAGCCCCTGAGGGCGAGGTTCTGGTTGGATAAATGGAAGGGCTTATAAGTAGTTAGCTGTTTGGAACCAGCCCTGACAGCCCCAGTGAGGCTGATTACTATGATTCAAAGGCCTCTGGTTTTCAGCTCTACTCCCCTAAACTCTGGTGAGAAAGAGGCAGGTGAGAAACAGAGGTGGCCATGCATCACTCCCCATCCCCATTTAAAGTCCGGGTCTCAAGACACTCATTGTGGCTTCAAACTCACGTCGAAGGCAAGAGGGTCGTGAAACATCTGTGACAAAACATGACTAAGGCCACTTAGAGAAGAAAGGTTTTGTTTGAGGTTAGGGCACCAGAAGGATGAGACAATCATGGCAGAAAGTATCAGACATGGTGGCAAGAGCATGTAGCATGAAGGCTACATCTTCACCTTCAAACAGGAAGCAGTGAGAGTGATCTGGAAATAGCACCAGTCTTTAAACTCTCAAATCCTGCCTCCAGTGACATAATTCTTCCAGGGAAGCCATTTTCTCCTTAATCCCGTCCCACCAGCAGCATCAACCTCCACAACTTCTGCTTCTCCTGCCTTCACTCCTGCCTGCTGGGATGACAGGCCCGCATCACCTTATGCAAGTAAGTGGCATGGTGGTTCATGCATGCTAGGCAAGTGCCGTGACAACCCAGTCACCTCTCTAATCAAACTATTGATCAACCAAAGCTGGCACAAACTATTGCATGGAAGGGGCCTGCAGAAATGCACACCACACCTCCTAGGCTATGTGTTCTGACCCTGTAGATAAAGTCTTCACCACAGAGGGGAAGCCAAGACGTCTTCCGGATAGCAGAGTACACCGTGAGAGTTTCAGAAATCCTTTCCACACTTAGGTCTCTGTGCCTTTGCATATACTGCTCCCTTTCCTAGGCATACCCTAGTTCTGAAATGCTGGTGAATTCCACCTGCTCACCAGTTGTGCTGTCCCTTCCTGTCCGCTCAGCCCACCCTGTCAGCCTAACAGGCACTCAGGCAAACTCTTGTTCTCATGCCCCTGGGCAGTCTTTGCTCACCAGCTTTGCATGGGTGAGCTTTTTGATGGCAGATGGCATCTGAACCTCTAAAGACATCTTTCAGTCAAAACAGATTTATTGGCTTTTACAACTGCAAAGACCAGGGGGTACGACTGAATTACAAGATATTCTCTTTCTCTTTCCTTTCTCTCTCCTTCCTCTCTCCTCCATCTCTCTGCCTTTCTCTCTGCATCTGTCTTTGTCTTTGCCTTTCTGTCTCTCTGTTTCTGTCTGTCTCTGTGTCTTTGTCTCTCTCTCTCTGCTTCTCTGTCTCTCTGTCTCTGCCTCTCTGTCTCTCTTTGTTTCCCTTCCCCCCATACCTGGTCTGACCCGGTCTCTGCTTTGCTCTGTTCTCTGTCTGAGCCTCATTCTCTTCAACTGCAAATATGGAAAAAAGACTGTCTGTAGAGGCAAGCCTCACCCCAGTCCTCAGCCTAGCTTCTTAGTGGGAGGACATTCAGCTCCTCTCTGCACTGTTTGTATGCTGGGCCAGACGAGCAGGCCTTATGACCTGTTTGTGGGGCCATTTCTATACCTCTCCCACCATCGAGGCTGGAAAATTCTGCCTGGCAAGTGGTGCTTCCAAGATCGTGACAACCAGCCTCAAGCAGAGGTGACTATGGCTAGAACAGGCTGGAATGTCTGAGCCAGTCCACCCTCAGCTGGCAGTTAGCGCTGGCTGTGTTCCTGAGACTTCAGTTGTTCTGGAGTTCAGGGGAACTTCATGCATCCTTTCCTCATAGCTCACACTTCTGATGGTGGGTAGGATGCCCCTGGAGAAGTAGAACTGAGTTAAGCTCAGACCGTGGTCTAGCTGCACGCCTTCTCAAGACCTAGCCACATGCTTTTGACTAGAACCTGGCACACAGCCTCCACCTAGCAGCAAGGGAGTCTGGTGCCATCGTTGCTGTAAAGGATCACAGTGATGTCTGTCCAAGGACAGCTGGAGCTGACTCTCATGAGAAGGGTGATAGGGACTGCCATGAATGTTGCAGAGATGGCCATGTGCATCCAAAATGATGATGGTGTTAAAAGGGAGAGTTGCGGATTTAAACACCAGTCATCTGGTGCTTAGAACACAGTTCAGTGTCTTCACCATGGCAACGGGGCTCACCCCCTTCTCAGTCTCACACCTTTGCTTTCTCTTGGAAACTGTGCTGTAAGAACCCTACTGACCTTTGTGCTTTCTTCTCAGGCAGACTCATTCTGCCTCTGGGCCTTTGCATCAGCCTGTCTTCTCTTCCAGAGTGATTGGCTTCACCCAATCTCGCTCATCTTCCTTATTGGCGAGAAGCAGTTTGTGCCTTCAGTCTAGATACTCTTATTTTGCTTCCCGAATAGCACTTAGCACAAACCAAAACTGCCTTACTTTGAAATTAAGTTGTTATGACGATTAATTTTTGGAGATGGGGATTGAACTCAGGGCCTCAGGCACGCTAAGACTGTGCTCTGTCACAGAGATATACTCTCAGTCCAATGAGTATGTCCGAGATTCTCCCCGTGTCTCCCAGGCCTAAGCAAGTTCTATAGGTTGTAGCTGTGTCCCTGACTCGAACAGCGGTTTGGGGACATGGAGAAACAGAGTGTGTTGTTGATCTGATTCTCTCTTGCTTCACTATGCAAACCTCTTCTATGATACACATGGGCTGTACCCCTCCCATCAGCAGGTGCCTGGGTATTGATTAGTGGAGCTGCAGATTTCTAAAGAATGTGAGAACAAATATAAATTTGTTCCTTGAACATATACCGTATTGCAAGCCTGACAGCTCATGGATATCCGTATTCTGCATGTATCTCATCCATCTGTCTATCTATCTATCTGTCTGTACTAGAACCTCGTATCTAGTAGTTGCTCAATAAATAGCTGGACTCTGAGCCTATTTCTAACAATCATAGTTCTTTCCCAGCATCATGAGGGGTTGCTCGCTAGGGTGTCATGGTTGTGACAGAGGTCGACTCAGGTTTGGAAATCCCCATCTGACCCATCTGAGCTTTCTGATGACTGATCTTTCTTTAGAGTGGTCCTGTTGCCTTCTCAAACACAGGTCAAATTCGGAGGAAGCCCGGGAGAAGCAATAGGAGCTATGGGTAGAGACAAGCAAGCACAAGCTGATGAGCCATCCTACCGATATGCCTGGCCAGAGGCCCAGCCTCAGAGGGAACTGTTGGGAACTTCTCCGTCAGGAGAAACCATGCTAGAATCTACCCAATCACAAAGTAGAAAGAGAACTCTGCTTGTGGTTGAGCGGGGAGGGGGTGTGGGGTGGGACCAGGGCAGTTCAGCACCTGGAGGCTGGGATGGTGACACCATAATGAATTCAGAGACAAGGCCACTGGTGGCAGAGAGGAGAGGCAGGAGTGAAGGGTGACTGTCCAGTTTGTGCTCTGGCACTGGGACAGGTGTTCTGTCTGTCTCCCCCAGCAGAAAGCGGGGAGCAAGATTAAAGGTGCAAGCGTATTTTGACGTTCAGAAGCAAGGACTCCGGGAGCTGCTCAAAGCGCAAGTGCTTCTGGGTGGAGGGCAAGCAGCTGAAATCGGAGGCCACGCCTACAGGGGAAGGGCAACCTTCAGGTGCTTGCTTTCTTTCACTCCATCTGAGCTCAGGAAGACAGGAGCATCTTGAGAGACTTGTGTGTGAGAGGTGTGTGAAGGCCAGAGAACACCGCTCTTCCTCTATTCTTTCCCCACAGTCCCTCTTTCCCTCTCCAGTTTGGGTTCTTACAGCTTCCGTTTCTGTGAAACACACTGAATCATCAGCCTCTCCCCAACCCACCCCCACTTCTGTGAATTGAACATGTCTGAAATTAGGAGAGGGGAGAAAAAGGGGTGGTCTTGTGGAGGCCTGTGTGCGACTGGAGTGCGAGAGGAGGAGGTGGGATTAGGGGCTTCTACTGTCACTGATCACCTTCTGGGTGACTCTCCCAAATCCTTGCGCACCCAGGAAGGAGACCTTTTATCTCTCCTTCTGGGAGAAGAAAGCAAGGATCAGAGAAACTGAGTAGAGAATTCAAGGTCCTATGACCCAGAATAGGGGTTCGGGATACAGTTGTGACTTCGAAGGCCACTCTCCTATCCTCTAAGTCTCTGGTTTGTCTAGAGGCCTCTGGATCTACTCCACCCATAAGTGTTCCAGGAGAGACACCAGGAGAGGTGTTTGGGAGAAGCTAATTCATGGGTTTGGGGCAAGGGTGTGGCACTGGGGTCACTCTCGGACCTGCGTGTGGCCTCTAAAGTTGGAAGAAGACATCAGAGAGTCATGAAGCTAGGAAGCAGGTGGGAGGGCGCGCGGGCTGCAGAAGCGTGGCTGATAGGGGCGGGCGCGCGGGACGCGGCAGCCACCGCGCTAGAGAGATCGCCCGGTGCCCGCGACTCCGGACCCCGCCCCCGTTGGCGGCCGCTCTGCGTTTCTCCGACTCCGAACCAGACACAGCGGCAGCCTCCGGTGTGCTGCCGACACAGGATCTCAGACCCGGCGGCCCGCGGGCATCGGTCGTTTCTGGTCCCATCGTGGGGACCAGAGGTGCGCAAGACTGTTACCATTACAGGATCCTAAGCGGTGCACGGTGAGCGCTCCTCGGGTCCGGGGACGGTCAGCTGCAGGGCCCGGAGCACCCTCTGGGGTGCCCGATGGGGCCTTCCACGGGGCGCAGGGGCGAAGTTGGGACCGCACGCAACGAGCCCGAGCTACTCAGCGCGACATGCTGCCTCCTGGGCGCAACCGCACCGTTCAACCGGCAAGGCTGGGATTACAGAGGCAACTGGCTCAGGTGGACGCCCCAGCGGGCTCAGCCACCCCACTGGGACCCGCGCAGGTGGTCACCGCAGGCCTCCTGACTCTCCTAATTGTCTGGACCTTGCTCGGGAACGTGCTAGTGTGTGCTGCCATCGTCCGCAGCCGCCATCTGCGCGCCAAGATGACCAACATCTTCATCGTATCCCTAGCTGTCTCAGACCTCTTCGTGGCATTGCTGGTCATGCCCTGGAAGGCTGTGGCTGAGGTGGCTGGGTACTGGCCCTTTGGGACATTCTGTGACATCTGGGTGGCCTTTGACATCATGTGCTCCACTGCTTCCATCCTGAATCTGTGTATCATCAGCGTGGACCGTTACTGGGCTATTTCCAGACCCTTCCGCTACGAGCGCAAGATGACCCAGCGAGTAGCCCTGGTCATGGTGGGCCTGGCCTGGACCTTGTCCATCCTCATCTCCTTCATCCCGGTCCAACTCAATTGGCACAGAGACAAGGCAGGCTCCCAGGGCCAAGAGGGCCTGCTGTCCAATGGGACACCCTGGGAGGAAGGCTGGGAGCTAGAAGGGAGGACGGAGAACTGTGACTCCAGCCTGAACCGAACCTACGCCATCTCCTCGTCGCTCATCAGCTTCTACATCCCGGTGGCCATCATGATCGTGACCTATACGCGCATCTACCGCATTGCGCAGGTGCAGATCCGCCGGATCTCCTCCCTAGAGAGGGCAGCTGAGCATGCTCAGAGCTGCCGGAGTCGTGGAGCCTGTGAACCTGACCCCAGCCTGCGCGCGTCCATCAAGAAGGAGACCAAGGTCTTCAAAACCCTGTCAATGATCATGGGGGTCTTCGTGTGTTGCTGGTTGCCTTTCTTCATCCTGAACTGTATGGTTCCTTTCTGCAGCAGTGGGGATGCCCAGGGCCCAAAGACTGGCTTCCCCTGTGTCAGCGAGACCACCTTCGACATATTCGTCTGGTTTGGCTGGGCCAACTCCTCTCTCAATCCCATCATCTATGCCTTTAATGCAGACTTCCGGAAGGTGTTTGCCCAGCTGTTGGGGTGCAGCCACTTCTGCTTCCGGACCCCAGTGCAGACGGTAAACATCAGTAATGAACTCATCTCCTACAACCAAGACACGGTCTTCCACAAGGAGATCGCTGCTGCCTATGTCCACATGATACCGAATGCAGTATCCTCCGGAGACAGGGAGGTGGGAGAGGAGGAGGAGGAGGGGCCTTTCGATCACATGTCTCAAATCTCTCCAACGACCCCAGACGGTGACCTGGCTGCTGAGTCTGTCTGGGAGCTTGACTGTGAGGAAGAGGTTTCCTTAGGCAAAATCTCACCTCTTACCCCCAATTGTTTCGATAAAACTGCTTAGAAACATCCTCATGGGCATATACAATGGTGGCCATATTTCCAAACATGCACAAATACGTACACACACACACACACACACACACACACACACACACACACTCACACAGTGTGCATATGCTTTCTGTAGTCCTGTTGCATAGAAACCAAACGATTCTTAGCTGAGAAAATGAACCGAGGCTGTTGGAATAAACTCAGACATTCTGGACAAAGAATGTTCCGTTTAGAGATGAGAAAGTGGAGCCTGGTCCTTTAAGAGTATATACCTCAACTTACCCTTTCTAACAAAGATTTGTTCTGTGACTTGCACCTGGGTTGCTTTTTAAATGACAGGTCTGAGTGGCAATTGTTGGTGTGGGCTGTGACTTTCTAAAGATGTGGGTCTGTAGCCCTGTGCTCTGGCAGCTGCTTTAGTGCAGGTTGAGGGGTCTTTCCTGTGACCCGGGTTTCTTTCTGATTTGTTCTGATTTTTCGTAAGCTCACAGTACATTCGTTTAAGGCTGGGGGGGGGCAGTCACCTTTCTTTGCTTTGCCAGTTGATGCTCTGTGTCGCTCCTGGAGAAACCACAAGTGCAAGTGCTCTTGAAAGACACATTTATTTTCTGAGTAGCTTTGCTTAGGGAACACACAGGACAAAGGGCCTTGAGGAACTTCTGACTTCTTAGCTTTCCTTTCCTTAGTCACACCTTCAGGACACACTGAAGGCTAGTTTCTCCTTCACACATGAGATGCGGGAATTCCCTCAAGCCTGAAACTCGATGAGTTTTGTTTTGTCTTTTGGAACTGTCTTCTGGAATTACGGGAGACAATGGTTCTGCTTGCTAGACAGATGTCAGGGTTCATCGGAAAGACCACCTAGCATAGCAACCCATCTTCTCTATCTCTCATCTGGGGGGTTTCAGAGTGACATGGCTTCAGGGAACCACATTTTCTAGGGTCTTTTAGATGTGATGTGCTCCGAAATACTTCAAAACCGAAATCCTGCTTTGAAGCCGATGATTTTCTTTGCAGCCAATAGCAAATGGAATGAACTTCAGCCTCTATGGGGAAAGCCAGAGGTAACCCATGACTGGATGAACTTATAGGGTGAGGGGCTCACGGAGGAGCCCACGTGTCTTTTTGCTTTCCCAACCTGCACTGAGTACAGCAAAGTGTTCTTTATTCCATTATGATTTCATTAGACACAAATGTAAAAAAAAAAAATACAGTAGCAAAGGAAATGAAATGTGCATATGTTAGTTCCTACATGCCCCTGCTCCAAAGACGGGTTCTCAAGGACAGTTCAATCAATTTTGGTTTCCTTATGGATGACTGTATTACGAGTCTTCTGAACAGCCGTGTCTTGTTCCCTGTAAACTGTGTAGTGCCTGCCACATCATGCTTAATAAATGTTGGTTGAATGAATCATTTCTGGAACAGTGAGGCCGAAAGGAAACCTTACTGAGTATATTGAGTCTCAGGATCTTTGTCAAACTAATCCTGGGATCTGAGGTCTACGTTCAGGTTTTGACTACCTGAAAGCCCACAGCTGAGCAGCAGGGGCTGGGAAATGTACACCATGTCAGCATTCATGAGGTGGGTGCACGATCCTGAATGAGCCTCTGGCCTTCTCTGGGCCTCCTTTTCTGGATGTATTTGTAACTAGAAGGACCTGATCATTAACTTTGAAATTGTGTTTCATGATGTAGAAGATCATAGGTAGAGTCTGGGAGACACAACAAATTCAGGTTCGATGCTTATTTTCCCTCTAGAGCTCGGGAGAGCTTTTTCTGAACACCATGAATCCCAAGTGTGCAAACAGCATTTCCCAGTGTCTTTGACCTTGAGAATCCTTATTGGCTGGAATTCCTCTTTCTCTCTCTCTCCCCAGACCTCCATTACAGCACAGTTCGAGAAACTTGGAAAATTAGAAGAGTTAACAATTCTATTTTATAGAACAGGTTGTGGTAAGCTAACATGGGGGTGGGGCGTCTCAGTTTAAAGAGGTCTGTGTTATGAGAAACCCATTTCATGAGGACTGTGGAACCCTCCCCTCTCTAAGTCATCACTTCTCCTGTGTACTGTTTCTACATCTCATGTGCTCAGCAGTCTTCCACGCTGGGAATACAGTCACTTGTCAGATTCCCTGCTGTCTTGAAACCTAGCATTAGTGGGTTCAGGTAAGATCATATTACATTGCCTTAGGCCATTGCCACTGTGACACTCATCAGACAGTGGTAAAGGCCGTGACACACAGGAAAAAGAAGTGGCTACATTTAGGGTTATCAGGGGTGGTGTCTCTGAAGATGAAGGTCTGGGTAGAGGAAATGGCAGGTGCTACGGTCTGGAAATGAACTGTGCTCTGCCAGGCTGGAGAAGAGAAAGGAGTCAGTGTGGCTTGGAGACCATAGATCAGGGTGTGTGTGTGTGTCTGTGCATGCGTGCGTGCGTGCGTGCGTGTGTGTGTGCGTGCGCACGCGCCAATGTTTGCAGTAGTCAGGGTCCAGTGATTGCATGGAGTTTGTGACTTTCATGTCCCAGAGCAGTAGGTGCTTTTGTTAGGCCATTTTACAGATGCAAATGTGAAGGCATTAGTAGGTGAGGCAGCCTACCTGTGCCCACACAACTTATGGATAGCAGAATGAGACTGGAACCCAGGCAGTCTGGCCATGGGGGTCTTTAATCACCCTCCCATCTGTGTGTGTGTATGTGTGTGTGTGTGTGTGTGTGTGTGTGTGTGTGTGTGTACAGGTGTAACTGTCTCTGTGTTTGAGGATCAGAGGCTCACATTGTTGGAGTCTTCCTCCATTGCTTCTCCTAACTTAAGGTGAGAGAAGGTCTCTCACTGAAAATAAGAGCTGATTTGACTAGCCTACATGACTAGAGAGCCCCCAGGATCCTCCTGTTGCAGATATTCATTGATTTTTATCTAGGCTCTGGAAATCTAAACTCAGCTTCTCATTCCTGCACAGCAAGCATTTTATCCACAAGGTCATCCTTCTGCCCTGAGGGTCTTTAATCTCACCTATTCGTCAAAGTAAAGGGGCTTTCAGAAAGTTCAGCAATTCAGTTCTTAGCTCCTGTATTAGCAGAGCATCCCAGGTGGCAGACCATCCCTGTCACCTGCTCCACAATGGAAAGGAGAGGTCATGAGAGCAGTGGATAAGGCAGCCCTTGGGTTAAGGCTGTCTTCCCATGGATGGACCATATGGAAAGGTTCCACCTTTTGACCCACTTGACAGTTCATAGATTTGGGGAAGCTTGCTTTTCCACCATGACTTGTCAGGGATAACAAACCCACTCTAGTATATAAGTCAACTTGCCCTCATTGCTAGAGTCCCATGATGATCAAGACTCTGTGGCTACATCCCAACTGATGGCAATAATGGGCTGATTGATAAACTGTCTGTGATAGACAGGATAGATAAGGTGTGTGCTATGCTGTAAGCAATTGCCAATCTAGGTCTACCAGTTGTCCCTTTCTTGTGTGCCACTTGAAACTATGAGAGGTTAAAATATTGCTGCCAGAAATCTACTCCAAAATGGTTGGGTGCTATTTTCTGTGGCTCAAGGGTTAAGCTTTAGGTTTTTCAGTGTGTTTGTCTGTGTAGTCACACCTGAGAAACAGCCTGGGACCACACTTTCATTGTGTGTGTTTCGGATCTATGTGCCTTGGTCCAAACTTGGAGGGTCCTGTTGCAATATTACATGGATTCTGATAGGTGATGGCGATGTCTCTTATTAACTTGAATTATCCCTAGACATTCTTCTACACAAGAGAATTTGAGGGCATGGGAAATGGCTCAGTCAATAAAGTACTTGCTGTGCTAGTTTAAAGAGTTTAAATCCTGTACCTGCCTTAAAGCTGGGAGGGGTGGGGTACTTCTGTAACCTCATTTCTTTAGTGGGTGGAGAGAGGTAGATGCCTAGGACTCCCTGGGGCTTACTGTGTAGTCAGCCTAGCCGAATTAATGAGTTCCAGGCCAGTGAAAAAATGCTGTCTCAAAACTTAAGGTGGAGAGAAATTGAGGAAGATACCCAGGGCCGACTCATGGATCAAACCCATGCACCTTGTGGTTGACAGTGTAAATAAGCAAACCAGCTCAAATCTCACTGCCCAAGTATCCAGAAATCCCTCACCAATGGAGAACTCTGAGGGTGCTTTTCTTCAAGGTGAAAATCAGTAGGCGAAACTAGAACGATTTGTCTTTGATTTCTCATTTGTAAGTCAGGAATGCAAAAAAAAATAATCCAGATATATAGTAAGTATCTATTAAATATTTATGTGAAAATGAATTGGTGAAGTAAGAAAAAAAAACCCAAAATGTTTGTCAAGGATCCCTGATAAGGGGAGAAGGCTATGGCAGCCAGTCTTTGCAAGTCATATATTTCATATGTGTATTCTGGATATTTGAGAGCTGTGAAAGTTCATACCAAATGTCCATATAGGCTTCTGTATTAAAGTCTTGGAGTCTTGGTCTCAGTTCAGGGGGTCCTGGGAAGTGGTGGAAACTTTAGAACATGGTCCCTCATTGGAGGAATCAGATCATTGTGGGTGTGCTATGAAAGGTATGCTGGACTCTGGATTCCTCCAACTTCCATGAAGTGAGCATCTCTGTTCTCCCATGTGTTCCCCTCATGATGCCTTGCCTAGACATAGGTTCTAAGTGATGTGTGAGTGACCAGGCACTGAAATCTCTAAACTATGAGCCTAATCAATCATTCCTCTATGATCCCCCTCGCTGTGTGTGTGTGTGTGTGTGTGTTGTATGTGTGTATGTGTGTGTGTTTTGTGTGTGTGTGTTGTGTGTTGTATGTGTGTGTATGTGTGTGTTTTGTGTGTGTTGTGTGTGTGGGGGTGTGTGTGTGTGTGTTGTTGTATGTGTGTGTGTGTTCATGTGTGTGTGTGTGTGTGTGTTGTGTGTGTGTGTGTGTGTGTGTGTGTGTGTGTGTTCATGCATGTGTCTAGAACAACTTTAGGGATTCATTTGTCATCTTAAGTCTGAGTTTCTCACTGGCTTGGAGCTCAACAATTAGGCTAGGCTCTCTGGCCAGTGAACCCCGGGGATCCTTCTCTCTCTGCCTCCCAGTGCTAGGATTGCAAGCAAGTGCCACCATGCCCAGCTCTTGAGGATCAAACCCAGGTCCTCATGATTATATGGCAAGCACTTCACAGACTGAGCCATCTCCCTAACCAAAGTAAAGTCCTTTTTGAAGTTGTTTGCTTCTGAGCTAACCGAGCCTGTGCCTCTTCAGTTTCATGGGCTCACAGATGGAGAGACCTTACCCAGGTTGTTACGTGGCAGGTATCACTGCCTGGAAGCTTCAAAAATCAAGGTGCCTGCTTCCTTCATTCTGGGATGCAGAACAGTTCTCCAGGGATTGAAACATTGATTTAAAGGTGATTAAATTGAATCTGGGTCTTTGAGCTCCTGGTATGTCTCTTCTGTGGTACAGTGAGCCCCAGGTTAGACTGAGTGCTGTCTGTCATTGGTGGATTATATACAGATAGGCAGGGACTTTAGCCTGCTGATTAATTCTCGATTGGAAGCAGCATGGTGGATGATAATTTACAACTGACAAATGCTAGCTCCGAGGGGGGCAAAACAGCATCTCAAAGGCTTTTCTTTTGTTTGTATTTCATGAAAGACACCAGAACTTTCTGTGCTAAGTGCCAGGAAGCTGGTTTCAAAGAAGAACTTGGGGAAAAGTAGATTTTAAAATTATATTACAATCTCAAAAATAAAATAAATTAAAAAAATAAAGAAAAATGTATTGAAACAAAATACAGAACACTAGCCTTTTTCTGCTATGAGGTCCTTATGTGGTTCTGGGTGGCTCTCTAAGTGATGGGGGAACTTGCTGTCCCACTGTATTCTGGCACTGACTCTGAGACCCTCAGAAGCACAGAGCAAAGATAAGAGTTGGGGCTAAAGGACTTGGGTTCCAATTTTAGTGACTGTAAGGAAACAATTCAGTTTTCCAATGTGGACTGTTCCTCTCCAGTAATGAGAACTATACCACGTTCATCTCATATTAGACTATGTACCCTATCTGATGCCACACTGGGACTGATACAGTTATCTTAGTGAGCCTGCGTGCTAGCCCTTTAAGAGGTCTTGATACAAGAATATGGGGCTACCTGGGACAGAACCTGGGGCTGGAGAGATGGCTCAATGGTTAAGAGCATTGGCTGCTCTTCCAGAGGTCCTGAGTTCAATTCCCAGTAACCACATGGTGGCTCACTAAACAGTGGTTTTTGTTTTTGTTTTTTTTTTTCCTTTTATTGGATTTTTTTTAATCTATATTTCAAATGTTATTCCCTTTCTCTGTTTTCTAGACATAACCCCCCTATCCCATCTTCCTCTCCTTCTCCTATAATTGTGTTCCCCTCTGCATCCACCCCCCCCGACATTCCCCTACACTGGGGGTCCAACCTTGGGAGGACCAAGGGCTTCTCTTTCCAATGGTGCCCAACAAGGACATCCTCTGCTACACATGCAGCTGGAGCCATGGGTCAGTCCATGTATAGTCCTTGGGTAGCGGTTTAGTCTGGTTGGTTGGCATTGTTGTTCTTATGGGGTCTCAAGCCCCTTCAGCTCTTTCAATCCTTTCTCTAATTCCTCCAATGGGGGTCCAGTTCTCAGTTCAATGGTTTGCTGCTAGCATTCGCCTCTGTATTTGACGTGCTCTGGCTGTGTCTCTCAGGAGAGATCTTTATTTGGTTCCTGTCAGCATGCACTTCTTAGCTTTATCAATCTTATCTAGTTTTGGTGACTGTATGTGTGTGTGTGTGTGTGTGTGTGTGTGTGTGTGTGTGTGTGTGTATGCCACATGTGGAGCAGCCTCTGAATGGACGTTTCTTCAGTCTCTGCTCCAAACTTTGCCCCCATATCCCCTCCTCTGTATATTTTTGTTCCCCCTTTTAAGAAGGAGTGAAGCATCAGCACTCTGGTCATCCTTTTTCTTGAGCTTCATGTGGATCGTGGATTGTATCTTGAGTAATTTGAGCTTTTGGGCTAATATCCACTTATCAGTGAATGCATACCATGTGTGTTTTTCTGTGATTGGGTTACCTCACTCAGGATGATATTTTCTAGTTCAATCCATTTGCCTATGAATTTCATGAAGTCATTCTTTTTGATAGCTGAGTAGTACTACATTGTGTAGATGTACCACATTTTCTGCATCTATTCCTCTGTTAAAGTGCATCTGGGAGGCTTTTGTTTTACAAATGTGAAGAAAGGAATTCACGGTCCACAGAGGGTGAGGTTTGGAAAGTGTTATAGAGAATTTGGGTGAGAGACAGAAGTCAGAGCTCCCATGTGGCAGGAGGGGTCCTGGGGGTGGGGTAGCATTAATAGTCACCTTGAGGTTAATAAAGCTTTGCTGGATGGAAGAAGGGAGTAAGAGAGGAACTGGTAAGACCAGTGTTTGTGTTCTGGGTGTAAAGGTGCCTTAGAATTTCTGTTACACTCTCAGCATGGTTTCCATCAAAAGGAGCTCCTTCCAGGCATCCATTCTGGCACCCCTGACTCCTGGCCAGAGCATTACCAAGACTTCTAAAGACTTCTGGCACCTCTGTCCTCCTGACATGAGGCTCGAGAATAGTTCCGGGGAAAGGAAGGGGACCTAGAAAGGGGTAAAGACAGAGAAAAGGGGGACAGAAAAGAACAGAAAGAGAGAGAGGAAAGAGAGGAAGCGTGGCAGGGAACTGTGTGGGGAGAGAGAGACTAGGAGATAAACAGAACTAAGGGAGCATTCCCTCTAGCTGTTGCTAGGTAGCTGTTGGGTGGAGTCTTGTAGAATTGTCTGTAAGACATTATTTCTCAACCACATGGAGTGAGGGCTTAGCAGTTGTTCCATGTTTTGCTTCTCTGAGATTCTTGCATTATTCTCTGTCTCCAAGCCTCATGCACATTTCTATTGAGTCACCCAGTCTTCCGAAGCTGGAAGGGCAGAGTCATCTAAGCCCTCTGACATCAAACGTGGAGCTACAGGAACTGACGTTTGACCTGGGCTTCAATCTTGCTTTGGTCCAGTATTTCCTCATTATTTCCTTTACTCCCCTTTCAATGGTAATGTATATTCTGTACCATTGGAAAGATGTAATTTGCATTTTGGTTACACCTACAAGATTGTCTCAAGTCTCAGAAAACACTTCAAATGCAAACTTTTGAAGTCAGGCTAAATGCTAAATGCATTTTGCAGTGTAATATAGCCTTTGGCCTGTGGGGAACAGGGATTGGAATGTGGCTGAATGAGAATGTTCTGGATAGGCTCATAGGTTTGAATACTTGGTCCTTAGTTGGTGGAACTGTTTGGGAAGGATTAGAAGGTGAGGCCTTGTTGGAGGTGTGTCTCTGGGGATGGACTTTGAGGTTTCAATAGGTTTATATCATTCCCAGTGTGTTCTTTCTGCCTCTTGCTTGTGGATCTCGATATGAGCTCACAGCTGTATCTGCCACCATACCTTTGTTCTGTAATCATGGATGGCAACCAATTCTAAGGAACAATAATCCCGCTTTATTTTAAAGGTCACCTTGGTTCTAGTGTTTTGTTACAGCAATAGAAAAATAACTAAGAAAACAGACAAGCTTAGCTTATTGGAAAGCCCAGTACCTAGATTTTGACCACCCCCTCAAATATCTACTAACAAGTGGCTTATGCTTCCTTATACCTGAGTCCTGGAAGCTCGGGAAGAATGTCTCATGCACAGACATCACATCCATTCTTGTTTCTTCTTGAGCCTTTTCAGCATTCATTATTTTATGTTAATTGTTTTTATGACACTGTCATCTTAGTCCCCATCTCCCAGACCATAGACAATTTTCATCTCTCTTGTCTGTTTGTTGCCATTAAGGTTGGTCTGTGGTTCTTAGAAACTAAGGGGGTCTGGTTCATCTAGAAGTAGGAAATTAAAAAGAGGAACAATAAGAACACAGATGTGTCAGGGGAATATGTGTCCCTTCAGATGAAAGTCCCATCTTCCAAACTGGATCCTCAGTCCCTAGCAACATCTGCCCCGCCTGTTCTCAAGGTTCTGGAATCTTCTGACAAAAGCTTGGGGGAATTTATCCCTTGCATGAGAGGCAGACCTGTTGAGGGAAGGTGCTGTGTGAGCCTAATTGCTTACTGCTATGTAAGTGATCAATTTGAAAATTGATTCCCTTCCCTTCTCGTGAGTACCAGTAGCCACCTTCCAGAGACACTGCCTGTGAGTCCCTAGCTAAGGAAACTCCTAAGGCCTTCATCTCTCATCTGGAGAGAGAAGTTCACATCAAAGTAAATGGTGGCCCACACACAACCTGTGCTCTACCCTTCCACTGCCTTCTGCCTGATAACTCAGAGAGCCTGGCTGTAGTCTCCTGCTGTGAAAGCTTCCTCATCCTCACACAGGTATAAGAAGAGCCCTTGCTTCTGCCTGTGGAGTCTGATTCCTCTCTTCAGAGCCTTCACCATTCTGTCTCTGGTGCTGGGGTCTAAGAACTCTCCAGAACCCCCACCACACTGTCTGTCTGTCTAGTCTGTCTGTGGTCTAAATACCTTATCCCTGTCTTAGTGTCTGCTTGAACCTACCTCCAAGACCATTTATTTTGTAGCTAGAGACTGTCAACCTGAAGGAAGGTAGCATGTGAGCAGGTGGAAAGGTGTGGGAACAGACCCCTGGGAAGAAAGGTGTTAGGAAGTGACACAATTCAGCTCTAGAAATAAACATTTAACTTACTAACCAAGGCTGATGAATTTTTTTCTGGCAATTGTTTTTTTTTTTTTGAGTAAAATTACTGAGCTAAGTAAATGCATTGATAATTTTTCATTTGATGCAATTAAAGCCATTTTCTGTGATATACTCTACTTTCTTTAAAAAAAAATTCTCACTAAATTTATCTTTATAGAAACAATCTTTTCTCCCAAAACTTCATAGTGAAGATTGGATAGTGGAAGTCAACTTCCCCCTCCAGATGAAATTTCATCAATATCTTTTCTTTTTGAGGCAGGTCTCACTGTAAAGTCCTGGCTGGCCTGGAACTCATAACATCTTTTGATGCTTGGTCGGGAAGGAAGAATGGAGTTCTAGCAATTGTTCATCTAGTTTTGAGGCAGTCAGTTTTATGTGTTGGTGACAAATACAAGTAATATTCATTACTAATCATTTTAGAATGTAGTGAGTTGGGTTCATGGTTTTAGCTGATCCATGAGAAATTCATGCACAAATTTCAGTCTGTTGGTAACTCAGCTCATCCATGTGTTGCCAGCAGGTTGAATATTGGGTGATAATTGTTCATGCTGCTTCTGGAGCTTATTAACAACGGGATCAAATTATACCATAAGAAATGAGGGCTTGCAAATGCTCAAATTACCCTAGATGCACAGAACACATGAAACTCAAGAAGGATAACAAAAATGTAATGTGAAGGAGTCAAAGAACTCCTTCTTTAAAAGGGGAACAAGAATACCCTTGGGAGGAATAGAGAGGCAAAGCTTTAGAACAGAGGCAGAAGGAACATCCATTCAGAGCCTGCCCCACATGTGGCCCATGCATATACAGGCACCAAACTAGATAAGATGGATGAAGCAAAGAAGTGCAGGCCGACAGGAACCGGATGTAGATCTCTCCTGAGAGACACAGCCAGAATACAGCAAATACATAGGCAAATGCCAGCAGCAAACCACTGAACTGAGAACGGGACCCCCGTTGAAGGAATCAGAGAAAGGACTGAAAGAACTTGAAGGGGCTTCCAGGGACTAAGCCACTACCCAAAGACTATACATGGACTGACCCTGGGCTCCAACCTCATAGGTAGCAATGAATATCCTAGTAAGAGCACCAGTGGAAGGGGAAGCCCTTGGTCCTGCTAAGACTGAACCCCAGTGAACGTGATTGTTGGGGGAGGCAGTAATGGGGGGGGATGGGGAGGGAACACCCATATAGAAGGGGAGGGAGGGCTAGGGGATGTTGGCCTGAAACCGAAAAAGGAATAACACTCGAAATGTAAATAAGAAATACTCAAGTTAATAAAAAAAAAAAAAGAAATGAGGGCTTGGAGAGAAGAGAGTGCTATGAGTCTACGGTTATGAAGCACAGCTCTTAACACTTAACGCCCGCCCACAGGCTGAGCCTTTGCTGCCGGAACTTGTCTATGGAGAGTAACAGCCTATGAAGTCTGAGAACCCGGAGAGCCTGGCTGTGCTCTCCATCTTTATTTATCTCCTTACCCCTCCCTCTTCTCTCCCACCACCCTCGGATTCTAGAGCATTACATTCTGAGTCCAGGTTATGAATTGCAGCTTAATCCTACAGCTCATTTTCTGTCTCTTGACCTAAATTGTATAACATTTCTTATGCCTGAGCCTCTCCCTGCTTTTCCCCGTGTAGCCTGATTGGTTGTCTGTAACCGCGCAGTGCAGACAGGACGGAGTACCAGGTCCATACAGGAAGTCAGAGCATCGAGACAGTGGAGGCTGAACACTAGAGGATTCTGAATGCCAGTCCAAAATATCTGGATTTCTTGTCTGGAGTTAGAGGGCACCAAAGTCACTTTCAAAGCTCAGAGTTACTTTAAAATATCCAAAGTTTCTCAACTATGGATTCCCATACAATCAAAATAACAAGTTGAATCCTTTCTTATTCCAAGAGGGAAGAACCAGGGCACAGTCACAGTCAAAGCAAAGCAAAACCGAACTCCAATATTGTGAGGCTCAGTGCCCAAGTTTAGGGACTCACAATCCACTGGTTTCCCCCCGGAAAGAGCTCCATTTTTCCAGCTCTGTCACTGGTTTCCAAAGAGCTCCATTTCTCCAGCTCTGTCACTGGCAGCACATACGGCTTGTCCGCTAGGCTCAGGCCGGCTCTGCCCCACAGTTCCTGCTACCTTCGGCTGTTGTCCCATGGCACTAGCAGGCCCAAAATGTTGGAGTCTCCACCGCAACCTTTACCAATCTTCTCTCCTGGTATTTATTCAATGGCTCTGACCCTGTCACATGATGTTGGCCTCAGCTTCTCTCCAGAACCACTTTAATCCTGGGGCTTTGACTGCAGCTGTGTCTGCGTCTTCACCAATGGTATCTCACGGTGCTAAGTTTCTATCCCGACCTCCATGCCTTCAAAACTTTATACCGTTTCCACCTTTGAGACTCTGACACATTACTGCCTTTGGCCATGAGAAGAAAGTGCAGCTTCGGCTCCCTGTGGACTACAGCTCCTGTTTGCTGACCCTGAAGAAACACTTTCCAGGAGATTTTTGCCCTAAAGATGCTGCTCTCTTAATCATAGCTGATTCTTCAGCCCCAGCTGACCAGTACTGATTAGCCAAGAAAAGTACAGGCTTCACTTTAGTGGGTTTTAACTCAAAACATTACATAAATGGCTCTGACAGAGTCTTTGCTTCCTTTCGAAACATCACGAACCATCCCGTCAGCATCTGCATTGCTCTCGGAATTTTTATATTCCATGGTACGCTTAAGGCAGTTTCTCTATTCTACAGTCTTAATACACAACTTTTAGGAAACTTCTGTGTTCTCCTATGACATAGGTTCTCAACCTTCCTTGCTGTGACCCTTTGTTGTTCCCCATGTTGTGGGGATCCCAATCATAAAATTGTTTTTGTTGCAACTTCATAACTGTAATTTTGCTACTGTTGTGAATCATAATGGAAACATCTGATATGCAAGATATCTGACTCCTGTGACGGGGTCATTGAACTCCCAAGGGACTCCTGACCCAGAGGCTGAGAATTGTTGTGTGTCATCTCTGCAGCTCTTCTGGTTTTCATTGAAATGTCTTACTGGTTATGAACACGTGTCCTCGTGGAGGACTGGGGTTTGGTTCCCTGTTCTCACATGATGCCTCACAGCCGTCCGTCACTCTAGTTTTGGTCTCCACGGGCTTCTGGCATGCATACGGTGCACATAAATTTACACACACACACACACACACACACACACACACACACACACATACACATAAATAAACCTTTTAAAGTGTATGGAATGAATAATGAATGTCGGAATGGTGATACTGATTCCATTGGAGGAGAGAAGGTAGAGTTTTGTTTCTGCCTCTTGCCTTCTGAAGATATTTTGGCCAAGATGTATCCATGGTATCCAGACATCCAGTATCTAAAGGATTCTGCTACAGAGGGAAGGAGGAAGAACTCTCTTTGGGAGTCACAGTAAACACTAGTCACGGGATATCACTTTTTAAAATCTCCCGAGGAGTAACTGGAGGCTCCTGTGTTCTGAAGTCATCTGTTGCCTTGGGCATTATGCTGAACACTGAACTCCTGCTGATTGCCTAAGCCAACTGACTCCTTCCTGGTCCGTCTGAATATAGCATACCAGCATCTCCTACAGTTGGGGGTCTGCTAGACAATGTCTAGCTGTCTTTATGAGTTATTTATAACCAAGCCATAGAGAGAATCATTATGTAAAGACTGTTGTTTCTCACCTCCCCCAACCCAGTGTCAATCTATCAATTTTATTTAATGATGCTGGCTGCTGTGATTAGATCTAATGAGATGAGGTTGGGTTACAAGTGCAAAAGAATCAAGGCCAAGCTGGTTTGCTATTCATATCCTTAATGAGAAAGATTCCCAGCTATCTGTGCTCCTAGACCGTTTCTCCGAGTCCTTTGCTTTTTATGAATGATGCAAGAAGGATGTTTGGCCAGTGGGAGGGTCATGGGAGATGCTATGCACTCAACCCGTGATCCCCTGTCTCCGAGCTTCAGTCACTTCATGCTGCTTAACAAGTCACTTTGAGCTGGGGGGCGGGGTTTGCACACAACAGGAGTTATTTCTTGCTTCTCTGAAGGCTGTCAATCAAGTCTGAGGTAGAGGCGCTGCAGATTCAATGTTGGGCGAGGGCTTTCCTTCTGTGTCAAGATGGTCTTGTTGTGTCCTCCTCTACAAGGCAGAAGGTCACTGTTATGATTCCAACATGAAACATTGCCCCCAAAGAAGCACTGAAGACGGATTCCTCAGAAGGTGGCACTATTGAGAGGATATTACATGAAGATAGTGACGTCATCATGCGTCAATCTATTGACCAGCTCACGCTGACTGGGTTGGAAGAAGAGGGGCCTGACTGGAAGGAGTGCATCGGTGTTGGTGGGCACAACCTTGAATAGTGTAACGTGTTCTGAGGCCCCTCCTGTCTAGCTCTCTCTGCTTCCCAGCTGCTATGGTTCTTCTATCACAATGTGGGTAACACAGGGTCAAATGAGATGGAGGATGCCAGCAGACCCTGAATGCTCTAAAACTGTGAGCGGAAATAAATCATTTTGGCAATTAAATTTCAATATATGAATTTAAGAAAATCATTACATTTATTTATTTATTTATTTATTTATTTATGAGAGAGAGAGAGAGAGAGAGAGAGAGAGAGAGAGAGAGAGAGAGAGAGAGAGATGTGTACATGCCTGTTGAAGGTCAGAGGAAAAATTGGAGTCCGTTCTTCCCTCCGACATGTTGGTTCCAGTGAATGAAGTCAGGTCTTCAGTCTTGGCAGCAACTGCCTTTACCTCTGCACCATCTTGACAGCTCTCAACACATGAATTTTTAAGGATACAGACACTCAAGCTGTGGCAGCCTCCATTCCTTGTTATGGATGTTGGCATATTCTTGGTTCTATTTTAATTCTGTGCTGACCCCCTGCTTGGTATTCTGGGGAATCTCTAAGTGACTTCCTACCTGGAAAGGGATCTTATTAGCATACCCGGAGTGGAGAGAATTGCAGTGAAACAAATCCCGGAAACATACAGTTTTGGCTCTGGACAGGTGCAATAAGAAAGCCAGCACTGAAGGCTGTGAAGACGGTGGTCTGCACTACCCAGTGGTGGGGCATCTGACTACGCTCTTATATAAGGAGCCTAGGAGGCAGCGTTAAAGTGTTAAGAAATTCCCAGCTTAAGGAGGCATAATGTGAGAAGCATTGCCTTGCTTGCTACAACACAAGATGAACTAGAAAAGAACTATAAATTGCTGTGAAAAGGAATAGGTAGTCTGAGAAGATGGGGACTGGGACAGTTAGTACGATGGCTTCTCATCCTTATGTAGGACAAGATAGAACATTGGGCTTAGAAGCCACATAGAAGCCATAGCCAGGATCCTGTGGCAGCTGTTATGTTCTTTGTTAAGTCACGAAGTGGGCAGCTACTAAATCCTCCAGGTGGACATATTGGATTAGGCAGAAGGAATTGAGATGTGAGTCTCCCATACAAGTCGGAGAGCCTAGCTGTGATGCTGAGTTGGAAGAGAATGACCCACGTCGAAGATGATTGTAGTGTGGACATTTGCTGTCACAACGAAATAGCAAAGCACTTGTTGAGTTTTCCCCTTGTTGTTTGTTTCCAGGAGAAGGCAGGGTCTTTCTCTGTAGCCTAAGCTGGTGTGGAGCTCGCCAGCCTTCTGCCTTAGTCCCCTAGCTTACAGGCACGGAACACTGTGCTTGGCTATAACCTGTTGAGTTTCCCTGAGAGAGCTGTACAGTTGTGAATCACCTAAATATGGCTGTCAACAAAGGTTAGATGTGTAATGACTCTCCTATAAGATGGACTCACCAAGTGACATCACAGTTATCGTTCATACTCTTGAATGTCACACAAAGATGATGCAGTCACACATCTCAGAAAATCTCCCTGTTGCTAAGCTGCGTGTGAGGGTGTATCCCAGTTGGTAACACATCTGCGGAACATACAAACACTGGCAGCTCTTCAGGAGGAGGATGTCTCCCCATTGCACCTGCCTGGCCAGGTCATTCCTGTGCTTTGAAAAGTCCACTGGGAAACCTGCCAGTGCACAGAGGGATGGGCGTAGGAACCCCATGGTCTGTGGGTTTGTTAAGGAATGGCTTAGATAGAAGTAAACATATGGAAGCCCAAAACTTTTCATCTGCTAGTGTGCTCAGTGATATACATGAGGGGTAGAGTGGGGTTTCCCAAACTCAGCTGACCATGGAACCCCTCTGTCTCCGGACGTCTGAGGCCTGAGATCTCAGGGTACACTCTCTGAGAGTGACTATCACTCTTTACAATAGAAGTCAGGCTGCTGCCGATTTCTCTAGTCTCATGTCTTATTCTATCATCTAACATGGACCCGGCCTCTGGTTCTTCCAGGAGTAGGCCCTCCATGTGCCATGCTAGCGCCTGCTAGGACCCTCATAGCAGCTGGGTGACTCATCTATAGCTTCCTACAGGATTACCTGTGTCCTTCAGGAAGTCCTCTCTGAGTCTGTCGCGCAGGGTGGGCCAGTATTTGCCCCCTCTCTTGTGCTCTAGACATACAGCCCTGGCTATGTTTCTTGTCAGACTTTATTGCCAGGATCCCTTATCCTAGGTGCTGGCTGCACACTGAGTGCTTCTGGTCTTGGCTGGCGGGAGGCAGAAGCAGGGCTTGCTGATAGGGTTTCTTATGAAGCAATGCTATAGTGGTGGTTAGTGTAGTTTAGAGTCCTGTCCAATTTACAAGTCCCATCCTCTTACACATTCTCTCTCTCTCTTCCTAAGATCATGGTTTGACACATAAGTAGATCTTGACGCTTAAAACAGAGAAATTGGAACTCTTCCTTCTGTGACTTGACAGCTTTGCTCACATGGGGATGAGGCCTGCAGGACGCAGCCTCTCAGAAAGGTCTTTCACAGTAAGAATTTATAGCACAGTGTTTTTGCTTGGAGCAGTCCCAGAGGCATCAGCTCCACTGTGCATGAGGTGTCGGTTTGAACTGTAGCCCTGGAAGTGGAAAGTTTGTGATAGACGACCCAGCCTTTCTTGGGAGGTTGGTGATGAAACTGGAGGATAAGGTAGGCAAGGGTATCTCTTGTTGAGACCAATTCTCACTTGCCTTCTTGGGAACCTCTATTTATTTTTGACTTGATGAAATATGGTAAAATATTCATCAAAGAAGGGCTTTAGAGCATGTGGGGCCGAACCTAAACTCATCTCCTGGGAAGTCAAGATGGGTCACAGATTTCAGACTCAACCTTGAGCTCTACAACAGGCAAATTATTCTTGCCTTCAAGTGTTTCCTAATGTTGGGGGCAGGGCGGCTGGGTCAGAAGCTGTGTCTGCTGCTCCGCTATGCCATCTGCCGAGGCTCCCTGAGGGAGCAGTAGTGCTGCCCGGGACTGTGGCCAGGAAAACACCTGCTCAGCAGACTGAAGGATTCAGTTTGCTGTGGGCATCCAGATGCCTTCTCCTATTCGTGTGGAAGCACTGCTGACTTTGGGACTCTGGCCTCCAGTCCCTGTGTGTACTGAAGCAGAGAGCAGAAAGAGAAGCAGCCTAGTGAGAGGAAGAGTCAGAGCAAAGCAGAAAGACCCCAGATTGCCCTCCATCCTGTGGAGTTTGCTATGACCTGTCTTTCTGTCCTCTCTTGGGATATGTCCTTTAGAGCTTTCCCTTGCAGATGGTCTGACATTGAATTATTATGTACATTTTCCTCATTGGTTAAACAGCAGGATAATATATATACCTCAAGAGCTTGGGGCCAGCTCAGGGACTGGTGAGATTTTGAGCTCAGGGATTAGTGGGTTTTCATGCTCTGGGATTGGTGGGCTGGGGTAATTTTTTTTCACCGGGAAACGGGCTCAGGTGTTTTAACCTACAGTAGGGAGATGGATCTGTCAGTAGAACGCTTGCTTTGCAAGTATGGGGTCTGACCACAGAATCCCACTGCTCTCAGGCTCCCTTGGAAAGCCTCCCCACAATAGTATATAAAGTCTGCCCTCTGCTTGGTTCTTTTCCCTCCCAACAAATCTCTTGTGTGAGGTTTGTTGTGTGGTGTGACTTTGGGATATTCCTTGGCTCCCTTCAGAGCTTTGACATTTCCGTAGGGGAAGCCTTTTTCCCCTCAGAGCAGAAACACATGCCTTGTGGACCCCCCCCCTCAAAGCTGCAGCACTTGTATTGGGGAAAACTTTCCTCTCAGAGATGTAGTACTTACACCCAGCACAGGCAATTGTAAATGATCTAGCTACATGTAACTTGAGTAGTGTACATTGGCATCTTTGTGAGGTGGGAGTCTGGATAGTGGGGCTTGTGCCTTTCACTCTGCACTGCCCATGATGAGGCTTTGGGTACCCCCATGCAAAGGTGAGGTTTGTTATCCTTTTTTTTTTTTGAGTTCCAGGTGGTCTGGGACTTGTAGACGTGGCACAGCATGAATCCTGAGCCTTGGAGTGGAGAGGCTTTAAAGAGCCTGTTCTCACACTCTCATCATCTCTCCCTGATGAGCAAGAGGCTGGGTCTCTTGGGAAAATAAACAACAAACAAACATGGATGTCTGTGGCCTCTGCCCCAGTGGCAATGCTGATGTCTGTTGCCTGTGCTACTGCCAAGGGTCATGATAACGTCTGTGGCAGGGGGCTGTGTTGATGTCTATGGTCTGTACTGCATGTGCTGACATTGGAGGCCATGTGGATGTCTGTGCTGTCACCAGAAGCCATATGGAAGTCCACGATCCACACTCCCACTGATTGTAAAGGGTAAGGAAGCTATGTTTGGAGCGTTATTGAAGAAGAGAGATGGCTGCAGACTCAGAGTTGAGAAAAAGAGTCAGAAGGCTTCTGTGACAACGCCTATCTCCTGACCCCACTCCCCGACCCCAAAGTAACAGACTAGATAGGAAGCCACTGAAGAGGACTCTTTAAAGTTTTGATAAGGATTCTGAAGTGTAGCTCTCCACAACTGATGACTTCTGGTGGGGGTGTGGGGAAGGATTCAGTTTTATTGAAGGGGCTAACCCCTCGTCGTTTGATCATGCTCCAGTAAGTGTACGAGCAACACAAATTGTGTTTTTTCTTTATTTGTGAGTCATAAAGGGGCGCAGACCTAGGAGGACTGGGAAGTGAATGTGATCAGGGTGCCTTATGTGAAATTCTCAAGTAACCAATAAAAATATGTTGGGAAAACCAACAATCAATCAAAACCTCCCAGCAGATAGAGGTCATGCTGGGAGAGGGACATCTCCCTTGTTTAAACCACTACTGCAGAGGTCACTGACTTATGAATGAAGCCATTTGAGACCAAACAGCCCCATATGACACTGCCCACATGCATGGCTGAACTCAAGGGCTAATGCACAGATAGAAAGGGATGTTCAGGAAAGCCTGGTCTGAGCTGTGCGTCTGTAGAGTTGTGAGGAGAAAACAGCTGCTCTTTCTGGGGTGGTCTGCTCAGCAACAGATAACTAACTGCTACCAGGTGAGAGGCGGTTTTCCCACTGGGCAGCTCATCTGAGAGAAGGCAAGGCTGGAGGTCCTGGAGGCTGCCCCATGGAGAAACTGCTTGAGGAACAAAATCCCAAGTAGAAAGGAGCTACCAAAAGAAGAGAGACGGAACTACAACCCTGGATAACACCACTGAAGCCTCTGGATCCGGCCAAGATAGAAGATTATCAGATAAGAACCTTCCTAGCCATTACACTGGTAAAATGCTGCTTCCCTTTCTTTTTAACCTGCTACAAGTCAGGATTCCAGCATAAATAACTAAGAGAACACCAACTCCTACGAAATGATTTCCTGGTTGTGTTATCATCTACAACTGGATTCCAGCCAAATCTGAGTAGGATGGTTTTCCATATCTTTAAATCAGTTCTTCTTTTTCTCCCAATAATTCCCAGCTTTTAAAAAAAAAATCTCATTCAGGAGACAGTTTAAGCCTCATGCATTCCTTTACCTGTGCTTACCATACACAGAAGAATGTTGATCATCCTGGGGGGCTTTACCAGGTAACGTGACACACCCTGTGTGCTTGCTTTCTTCTGTGAGTAGTATGGTTGAGTTGTGTTAAATTTCAGGCAGGAGAGGTGAGAACTATGACAATGCGTGCATCCCATATCACCCTCTGCCACACATGTGCCAAAGCCGAGTGGAGGGCCAGCATGGACTCCAAGCATTCTTCTTTTCCGGTCGGCATGGAACCAGAATGCTCTCTGAAATACCTGCTCCCAGACTCAAAAACACCTTGTAGACATTCTTTATGCCATCCGGACCGCACAAGGAATGCAACATTTGGCAAGGCTGAGGTTTTGTGCTGGCCAGGAAGCTCAGCGTGCTTTAGGAATTGTTAGGTGTTAGGGCTCCAAACACACTCCTCTCACCACCACCCAAAGGTCCTGCTGGGAATACTCTCTTTTTTTCCCCCCTTTTTGCCTCTCTTCCGGGATCTCTCTCTTGGCTGAGAAATAGTGCAGTCTCCAAATGCTGTGATTTAATGGGAGGAAATTTACTCAACTCCATGTACAAATTTGCCAGGGGAACTAAATCCGATCAAGATAATTGTATTCGAACCTTCGAGTAAATTACAGCAAATGCCTAAGACAGATGCCAGGTTGCTGTCACTCAACATGACCTCTGTTCTCTGGAGTTCACAACTGCCTAATGAGTATTCGGTGGCCGCTGAAGGAGAAGGAGTCTGATTGCAGTGCCCAACTCTCATTACTTATTCAATTAAGACACAGCATGGAGATCAGCTTTTGTCTGTCTAGACCTTTGCTTAGCCAATGACGAAAGATGTGAGGCAGTCTTGGACCCGGGTGGGGAGGGAGGGGTTTAAAGATGTGGTCTGACCATCATGATATTTCAGTCCAGACCCCAAACATTGCTTAGCCTCTCCCAACCTGTACCCTCAGGGCCATCATGTTTGCCCACAGCAAGCTTGCCCTTCTCTGAATAGGTCACTTCCTTTCTCATCCCCACGAAGTCAGTCTTCAAATCTGCTCCTGCAGCTATCTGATGGCATCCTGGTCCTCATCTGAGATTCAGCTCAATTTCCCCACAGAGAAGTGGTTTTCCTAATCATCTAGTCACACTCCCTCCCTCCCCATGGTTCCCATCCCAGCCTCTTCATACCTAGATCGATGTTCATTTCTTCAGTAAGTGTGTAATAAGCACTTATCAGGTCTCAGGGCTGTGAGGTCCTGAGGTGACCCTGATGTGATGACCTTAGAGTCTGGCTGAGGAGGAATTCAGTGAGAATAAGTCACAGCAACCCTGACGCATCAAGGAAAATAGCAGCAAAGAAACATGCAGGTATGAGAGAGTCAACTGAAAGAAGGCAGTAGGGATTTACAAAGCTTTGGCGTCAGGGATGCCTTGCCACACCCAGTAAATGATTGATGGGTGCTACCAAGGTGAAGAGAAGGAAGAAAGTCTCCACAGAGGGACTGTTAGACAAGTGCTCCTATCAATGTCTTGATCCTGTTCACCGGCCTCCCCAACTCTTGCCAGACCTCCCCACTTCGCTTCACACCCAATGTTGTGTATGTTTTCCCCTTCTCTTCCAAACCAATTGTGCTGCCCAAATATCCCTGGATGTGTGTGTGGCCTTCCACTGGATGATGGCTGATTTATTAGGGGCTAGATTTCCTTCTCACTCAGCAGCTAAAAACTACCAATAGCACCTCAGTTGGGAGGTGAGACCTTGTGCCCAATCCCCCGTTCATGGTAGGATAGGGTGTTGTTGTAAAAATATAAAAATAAAAAAGAGTAACGTGTCTTTTACCCTGGCTCTGGGCCCATATGCACAGGTATCTTGTAAACACATCCCAGCAAGTTTCCTACACATAAAAGAACCACAGCACAATGATCCAATTGATAAGATATAATTGCCCACTAAAAACATACAAAGCCCAGTACCATCCATCCCTTAGAACATTGATAACAACCTGTCAGAGCAGAAGAACATTTTCTCTCCCTCCTCCGCCCTGTCTCCTCCTCTCTCTCCCCTAGTTTCCTCTTCCTTCAGACTTCTTTCCTTCTTCCTCCCTCCAATGGGATCCTTCCTCCTCCTAAACATCATTTGGAGAACAGGTTGTACATTATGTCATAGCCACTGTCAGTTCATATGTACAGCTGCCTTGCTGTGTCCAGAAGACTTTGTCTCCTAGTACCTCTGTTTCTTACACTCTTTCCTTCTTAGGGATCTCTAAACCTTTGGAGAACAGGTATGTAGTATATATCGAGGGCTGAGCATTCCGCAGTTTCCTACTCTCTGTACCTAATTGTGGGTCTCTGCATTGGTTACCATCAACTGCAAACAGAAGCTTCTTCGACAGTTGAAAGACATGTTAATCTATGGTACACTAACAAGTTTAGGAGTTGGTTTAATACCATATTCATTTAGCAGGATAACAGTAATAGATTCTTTCCTAGAGTCTCTGACTTGTCTATGGACTTTATTTTGTATAGTGGGTGTAAATTCAGTTGATTGGTTACTCATGTAATACTTGTGTCATTATTGCTCCAGTGGGCATGTCTGGACTTGTTTTTTAGCTGTCCTCAGATTGTTCCCTCAAGACTCTGGCCAGCCACGTTTGAGTGTCCTCTGCCATCTTCTCTCTCAAAGGATTTGTTTTATTCAGTTTTACATTCCTATTACGTAGTAAACACATACAATAGGCACCTCGCACAGGTCTGGAGACAAGAACCATCAACCCGGGGAATACTAGTTCTGCTCTTGCAACTCACAGAATTAGTGGAAACACCCAAACAGAGATAGTAGTCCCTATTAGATATTCATTTCAGCTTAACAATAAATGAACAAGAGTTAATGCCTTAGTCAGAGACTAGAGAAATAGCTCAGCAGTTGAGTATGTATTACTCTTGCAACCAAGTGTGGTTCCCAGCATTCATGTTAAGTGGTTCACAACCACCCGCCACTCAGGTCCAGGGATCCCATGCTCTCTTCTGGCCCTATATGGGCAATGTCCTCAGATGCACCTCCACACACAACCTATACATGATTAAAAATAAAAATAGATATGTTTATATATTGTCATGTGATATATAGGTAATCTATAATAAATATGATAACAATAAAGTTAGTGCCTTAAACAACGGCGACTTATCATGTCTTCTGGTTCCATGAAACAGCCAGGTGGCTCTTTTCTTCCTCTTGGGCCTCTGCACACAGCTGGATTCTGGTGCAGACACCTGGACCCTCTCTTTATGTGGCCTTTTAGCCTCAAAGAATCTAGATTGTTTGTTCAAGTAGCTCTTAGGTTTTTTTTCACATTTCAATTTAATTATTTTTAAAAAGATTTATTTTTGTGCATTGTTGATGCCCACAGAGACCAGAGGAGGATGTCTGATCCCCTGGAACCAGAGTTACAGTTCTAAGTCACCATGTGGTGCTGGGAATCAAAACCAGGTCCTCTGGAAGAGCAGCCAGTGTTCTTAGCTGCTGAGCCATCTCTCCAGACCCTACTTAAAATTTCTTTTTTTATATATTAAAAAATACATCCTTTTCTTATTGGGTCAATATGACAGATGTCTTTAGTTGCTGCTCATCTTACTTCCTACTGCATGAATGGTCAACAGAATTAAAGGAAAGCCCAGCTGTATTAAGTGGTGTGGTTACAGCGTAACATTTGGAAAAGAGACAAGGAGAGGGTGACATTAGGTAATGAGGATGGAATATTGGTCACCGGACACACGAGTTAGGGAAGGGGATTGAAAGCCAATTTTGCTTCTAGCTTTAACTCCATCATAGTCATTTTTTCTCCATTTTGGTGGTGGATATGAGAATTCAGCCTACTGGGTATTTGAAATATTTTTGCCTTTCCAAAAGAATCTAGCATGTGTCGTTCCTTTGAAGTGCTCACGTTCTCAGTGGGGGCAATTCTGGAGTATATTGATTATCATCACTGGTACAAGTCACCCTTCCTGAGGCCTTCATGGCCAAAGGCAGTAACAAGGTCTTCGCGGATCATATGGGGCCAGATACATTATGAGACAAAAGTTATTAAGGCCCTGCCTTGCTGCTAACTTGCCTCATGCGCTTCTTAGCCAACAGGTGGCCACAGAGCAGGGACTGATGTGTGCATGTGGCAAGTGGTCCTGAGTTACTCTTCTACAGACACGGAGGTCCTGGACGTCAGTGACAGATGCTGTAAATGTGGCTGGCTTTGAGCAGGAAGAAAAGGTCTTGGGTGTATAATATAAGCCCGATCACTCCACAGCCACCTCCAGCACCACAGTCAACCGTATGAGAAAGCCTTTCTAGAGCTCCAGGACAAATGATCCCAAGCAGGCAGGAGGGCTGGTTCAGCACCGTAGACAGCTCCAGCAGGCTGGCAGCTAGAGCACCAGGCACTGAGGAACCGTGTGCGCCCACAGGCGGCTGTGCCCCAGGGAAATAACTAGCCGCGTGTCAAAAGAATTGGATTTGCTTCGTGGATTCTTATTAGCCTCGGGCACTCTCCTGTCACAACTTGTATGGATCGAGTTTCAGTTGCAAGAGAAACTAGAAATAAGAGGCGATAGAACGCGAGACAGAATATTGAGTGTTGGAGGCAAAAGCCAGGGGTGGGGAGCTCAGGGCTTCGGTAGCAGCTCCGCCCTATCTGAGGACACTTCCTTCCCCATCAACGCCAAGAAAATGACTCTGTTCCACTTGGTACTTGTCCCTACAAAGATGAAGGAGCTTCAAGTATCAAGGGCTTTAATAGCAGTCACTAAATCTAACTGCCGGAAGCGGAGTCCTGGTTAGGAGTTGCTAACCTTGACTTTCTCCACCTGTTTGCTGGGTGACTGCATCTTATTCTGGAACTAGCCACTGAATAGTTAGCAATTATTTTACTTTTTTCTTTTCTCATTTTTTCTTTCTGTGTGTGTGTGTGTGTGTGTGTGTGTGTGTGTGTGTGCGCGCGCCCGCGCGCACGCACGCGCATGCGCATATATATATATATGCATATATATATGCATATATATATATGTACGGTTGGTATTTCTGTATGTAATCTATGTGCACATGGGTGTGCAGGTATGTGTGCATGTGCATATGAGCATGGGGTGCAGAGGAGCCCCCTGGATGTTTTGTCAGTCTTCACTCTATTTCTTTGAGGCAGGGTCCTCGCTGAACCTGGAGCTGTGCTATTAGCCTGCAAACCCCAGAAATCCACCTGTCTTTGTCCTTCATAGCACTGGGGTTTTGGGTAAACAGTACACAGACACATTCACCTTTCTGCATTGGTGCTAGGATCTGAACTCACATTTTCATATTTACAAAGCAAGGACATTCGCAGGGCTGATGCGTTGGGGGCTCTGTTCTACTTGACTATTTTCTATCTCCTGTATACACACACACACACACACACACACACACACACACACACACACACACACACACATTTACTTTTAACCTGTCTATTTTAAAGATTATACATGAACTCTTTTTTTTTTTTTCTTTTTTTCGGAGCTGGGGACTGAACCCAGGGCCTTGTGCTTGCTAGGCAAGTGCTCTACCACTGAGCTAAATCCCCAACCCCTATACATGAACTCTTATGAAAACCTTCTCCGTGCTTTTATTTAAAAGCAGGAAGACCGTCTGGTTCAATTCAGATCAATAGTCCTTACCCCACCTTTGTGGGTGGTGAGCCACTTCAGTTCCATTTGGAAGTCTCTGCTCTATTTCAGTCCACCCTGTGTGTGCCTGGGAACTTGCCTGGGTCTGTGCTGGGGTCTACGTGCATTCATTTTCAAAATTTCCTCGGATCATCTTCATGCTGGTGCAAACCCAGAATATCATCTGAGATTTGGGGTGTTCCTGTCGTCAGCTGCCTCCTTGTACCCCACCCCCTCTGTTACTCTACATTCTTCTCTTTTGGTTAGAAATGCAAGACTTTCCCCTCACTACTGTGTTATAATGTAATGGGCTTGGATCTGAAGCAAAGCAGCCATAGGAGGAAAGAGAAGGGGGGTGGGGGCAGAGAGGCATCGAGAGTGACTGAGTAATGCATTCCCTTCTGAGTACTGCATAGAATTAGAGACCCATTTCCCCATCTTCTCGTCAGAGAGAGGTGTTTTCTTTAAGTGCCTGTGTAGTTAGTTAATGCTGTTATCTCCAGGAAGGGCCCTGTTTCCTCCTGTCACTCTGACTGGAGGAATGGTTTCTTGTGGAACTTCTCTTTTGGGTACCCATTCTGCGGTTCTAGACATTGCTGCCTCAGAGCCTAAGCTTTGGATGTGGGAGCGGAAGATGTGGGGACCCACGGCTGCATGAGCTGTTCTTCCAGTTTGAATCCTGCCTTCTGTTCACCTATCTTATCAAATCTGCGTGGGTTTATGTTGTAATTCTGTCTTGGCTTTTAGTTATATTAGTCAGAGAGAAATGGCCTAGTGTGTGTGTATTAGCACCAGAAGCTGAAAGAATTATCTTTATTTCAGGGACTCTAAGAGGAGGAAATACCTTATTAAAGCCTTCTGTGTACTTTTATTTGTAAAGCAGGAAGTTGGTCTGGTTAAATTCAGGTCGGAAGTCCTTACCCCAGCATTGTGGGTGGTGAGTCCACTTCTGTGTCATTTGGAAGTCTCTGCTCTATTTCAATCCATCCTGTGTGTGTGCCTGGGAACGGGGCTGGACCTGTGCTGGGGTCTACATGCATTTGATTGAGAGGAGGAAATAGGTGGGGTGGATTGACACAGTCCTCACACTTAGAGCTTGGGTAGGAATCAGAGAGTGAGGTTGGCAGCCAAGCTTCTCTTGGTGACCATGCAAGGATGCAGAGTGCAGATGGCCACAGTCTCCCACAAAACTTTGGCCTCAGGCCTTCGGGGTACACCTCACTCTTACTCTTGGTTCTCTGTCTTCTTCTAGGATCTGAGAAATGGCTTCCTATGTGGAGAAGTCTCTGCAGCGGGCACCAGAGTGTGAACAAAAGTCTTCAGGGTTGAGATGATGTATTTGATTTAAAAGCGAGTGGGAAAAATAGGAGATAAGAGGAAGATGATTGTAATTGTGCTGTATGTACCCTGTGTTTGCAAATGGATTAATAATGGGCAGGAAACAGGCAGGTCTGTGTAAGAAGTGAAGCAGTGAAGTGTTGGAGATGATCAGTTTTATTATGCGATTCATTTTTCCCCAAAATGCCTTTAGTGTGGCTTCACTGTAATTTCAAATATAAGAACATAGCGATACTCATTGCTGGCCTCTGGCCTCATGGTCACTGTGGCCCTGGCTCTGCTCTACCCCTTGTCTGGGAAGGCATTTCTCTTTCTCAGCTAAGACCCCATCTGTTCCTGCTATGTGTCCCCCACATCATTGTCCCCACCCCCCCTACTGAACCATGAGTGCCCTGATGGTCCACCTCTCTGTCAGACACCAGAGTGTGTAGGTCAGGATAGTGTGTTCCCTTGCCCATGGATCTATCTTCAGTACTCAGCCAAGGCAGAGTAGTGATTGGCTAATAAATATTTATTGACAGAATACTTAAATCTCCAAGTGAATGCCATGTTATGATTTCTGTTTTACAATTCACATCAGTCATTTTGGGACAGGCCCTTGTCAAATCTATACGTTGCAATCTCTCTATACTGACACACACTGGTCAAACCAGTGCTGGATGGTATGGTTCCCTGAACAGGGATTGCACCAAGGAAGAGGCCCCAGATGAAGAGTGTTTAACCGGGAGGGAAAAGTCAGAACACGGGTTTTGGTTAAGGCCAACCTCATCCAGAACGGTCAGGAAAACAGCAGTGTTTCCTGGTCTGGAGACTTAAACACACCAAGCCAGTTGACACACCTGCCATTTGCTTATGGCATTTGTCATATGTACTTTGTTTTGAAGGCGGAGGAAGGGATTCAGCATGGCAAGATGCAAGTTGCCCAACCAGACACCCACTCCAACACCTAGAACTGCCGCTTTGACTTCCTGAATAACCACTGAGACAGTGATTCCCCAGTGCCCCAGCCTTCACCAGAGCAATAGGAGTGATGTTGAGCGTCTTTCTGGCAGTTCGTTACCTCTGAAGATGAATCTCCTTCCCATTGCAAACACAAGGCTCAGGAACTGAAGCTGTCATTCCTACATCCAGGACAGACATCGTCAATCAATCCCAGTGTTCTTTCCCATCAAATCTAGGTCTAGTCTCAGAGTCATTCTTAGTGTTCAGAGCCCACCGTGTAGTCTCTGTCCCCTAGGCACCACAAAGTTCTTTTCCATATTACTTGTTGGTCCCCTGTGTGCTCTCTGTAACAGTCTGAACTAAACACAGCCTCAGACCTGGCAGCCTTGAGCGCTGGGGACAGAGCCTGCCTTGGTAGGATCAGCAGCCTGGTGGGTTGGTAAGAAGTGTCCCCAAGCTTCAGGTCCATGGGGCACAGCCAAAGATTAACAACAGGCATTTGTTACTGGGACAAAGAATCTTCCTTCCTATGCAAGTAGGAAAACCTTCCAAGGTCTGGGGACCCGGAGACTGGAGGCTGAGGGCAGGTCAGGGTTGCTTAGCAACAGCACAGCTGAGCCATGCCCCAGGCTGCCATTTCCAGTACAATGAGTGTCCATCAGACCAGATGGCTTTCCTATGAGAAGGCAACCTGGTCAAGGCAACCTTTCTTCCAACTTTAAATTTCAGAGCTACGGGTTCAATCACGAGGAAGGCAGCCCTTGGTCTGTATAGTACACTGAGTGTAGCAAACCATGGGAATGCTTCCACGGGAGTTTGGACGTGCAGCTGTGAGGTTTGATTCCCACAGGTTTCTTCCTAACTCCCAAGAGTCTCAGATGGCTTTGGTCACCTGAAACCTTATAAGCTTTGGGAAAGTCTGTGGTTACTGTAGTGAGAACACACATTTAAACAATTCTGTTTTGGCCATAGCTGTCCAGCGTAGACGATGGATCTGTCTCAGGCTGGCTGTTGGCCTTCTCCTCTGCCATGGCTGAGTCAGCCTTCACCTCTGGGGGGTGAGCCTTGTTCCTCTTGGCGAATGCCTGGCTGATTTCTGCGTGGGTTCTGTTCTTGGTCTCTGGGAGGACAAAATAGAAGTAGATAGCGCCCGCTATACATATTGTGGCAAAGACGAGGAAGCAGTAGGACTCCAGGCTTTTCTGTGGAAGGGAGAAACAAAAACAGTCAGTAAACAGTGAGCAGGCAAGCAAGATGGCTGTAAAGTCACACCGCAAGCTTCTCTGCAGCTAGCCACTGGCTGCTGCCACCCAAGAGGCCGATAGGGCCACATGACACTTGAGCTAGTCTCAAAGAAAGCAGGGATAAATCACTTCCAACTATGATGAGAAAACAAACAAACATTGTTCCACACTTTTTTCCAAAGTAGGCATTTAAAAACTGACCATAAAGAAAATGTAATCTTTGATGAATATTATCTTAGGTTTATTTTAGCATTCATTACATTCCTCCCCCCTCCCATGAGACACGAGACAACTGTTAAAGCCCCAGTTTGTAAGAAAAATATGGACTATGGTATCAAGGATATATGTGCTCCCTCTACCCCTGATATGCACAAAATCTACCTTGTTAACTGGTCCCACCTTGCATGGAAAAGAAAAACTAAAAGATAGATGCTGGATGTAGTCCCTGTTGCTTGTGTCTTGATTAGAACTCAGTGGGATTCTGGGTTTCCCAGGGACTCTTGTGGCTTCTGTGGCTTGGCACAGTGATTAGCTGTTCAAGAAATGACTCTCAGCTGGGGGGATAGCCCCTGAGCAAGCATCAGGAGCTGAGTTCAAATCCTTAGCAGCCATGCAAAAAGTCAGGTGTGAGTGCATGCTAATCTAGCCTGTAACCCCAGCACTGGGGGTAGGAGGAGGGACAGGCTGGGGCTTGCTGGCTACAAGGCACAGATCCATAATCCCACGTGTACCCTAAATTCATGGTCATCCTTGACTTCACGGGTAGTTCAAACAACTTTTGGATAGATGATAGCCTGTCTCCTCACCCCTCAAAGGCTTCCTTGTTACAGCTGTCAGGTCTGACTACTTCATACTACAAACATCAAAGACAAGGTGACCGTGGTTTTGAGTGGCACTTCCCAAGAAGCAATTCCAGGGATTTTGTCAATTCCATTTCATCTCTGGTTGAAAATGGTGGTTTTAGAGCTTACAGTGTTTGAGAGCCTAGGTACTCACACATTCCCAATCTCCAGTCAAACACATTTAGACTCATGGTGCTCTGTGTAAAACAAGGACAATATCGGATCCACAGGGTTGTTGTAAAGAATAATTGAAACACCCCCTTCAAAGTGCGGCGGGTGCTGAAGGGTGCCTTGCTCTAAGGGAAGCATCTTCTGTTTGTCCACAGAGAATCTGTGAGCTATGAAGAGATAGGGGGAGAACCAGGGGTTCAGCTGTCAGAGAGTCTGTGCCAACAAAGAAGATGAGTCACTCAAGACAGAATTTCAACACCGAGTGTTAACTTTGTTTATCTGAAACGTGGTGATGTTCACCCTCCTGTCATTTTGTGATGAAATGGGATGAATCTTGTGCTTCTGCATCCCCGTGTGCAGGCTGACTCTATCCATGGGCTGTCTGAGAGATGGTGGAGCCTTGCAAATTGCTGCTGCCCCATCTCTCTGAAGGCCCTGGCCAACCAAGGCACCTACAGCCAGGAGGGCTCCTCTAGCTATCTCCCCTCACGTTTGACCCAGCAGGAAGTCATGCTGACATACAGCTTACACCTGCCACTCATCACCAGTTTGATGGCTACTATATTGCTGGAAGCCTCCATGATGCTCTGCCCAGATCACTGAATAGCATCTTCTCTGAGGTTCCGAGATCTCTCTTAGTGCCCTGGATTATTCCCAGGAGAGAAGCCATCATGGTTGTTAAGCAAGGGGTAGCTTGGCACTGTTCTATTCAAAATCCACCCTTGTGTCTAAAGTCACTCTAAGTGAAGCCAAAGTTTTTCCGATGGCAACCTCTTAATCCCTTCCCATGGCTAACATCTAGTCCATTTTATCTCTCTGAGGGCATTTCCTTTCTTCCCTCCTCCAGCATTAGATCCCTGGTGGTTGTTCTTAATATCATGCCTCAGCAACTTTGCACATGCCATGGTCTGTCTTGCTGGCATGACCATCAAAGACACCTGCCCATCCTGCTTTCTCCTCTCACTATCTCTGCCTCCAGGTCATTCCTTAGAGAGTTTCTCTCCAACCCTCATCTTGAGACCTCCCAGGCTTGATTCAATGCAGCAGTAGAACCCAAAACTGCCTGTTAATTAAGTCTCTCCCTGCTGGGTTAAGTTATGTGGAAGAGGACACAGCGTTAACTTTCCTCATTTGATGAGTCTTGTGGTTAGCTTCCCTGTGTGCAGGCTGACTCTACACCTGTCTTCTCTTGTATCCCCAGAATACAGGAAGTGGTGGATAGACAGAAGGCCAGCAGTGGATGCTTACTCAGGGTGTCCTGAGGCTCTCTACTCCACCCAGGGCACTCCCGGAGCTCCCTGGGCTGTCTTTACTTCCCTGAACTGCTATGTGCTTGGCTTCATTTCCCAAAGAACACCATGAGGTCAGTGGGATTATTCTGTTTCACAGAATTCAGATAACACACAGCACCTGCGACATCTGGGGAAAGGACACTTGTGCCGTTCCTTGTGAGTCTCAGGGGAAAAAGTGTAGAAGTGGGTTGAGAGACACCATCTTTTGGGTGCTGAGTCTATGGTGGACACCCAGGCGAAAAGTGTTGATGGGCTTCTGATACAGTTCTGCAAACCACTGTGTTGGGCTGAATCCTTTCTGGGATGATTAAATCATGAGGGTGGATCCATCATGAATGGGATTCCCTCATACCTGGAAGAAGGGATAGGCAGACTCCTCTCAGCCTTCTTCTACATGGGAAGACACTGAGAGGCACCATCTTGGAAGCAAAGAACAGCCTCCATCAGATCCACCAACACCTTGATCTTCTGTGTTAGCCAACTAAGAACTACCTATATTCTAGAACCAGGTTCCTCCTCACCTTCAATGACTCAATGTTAATTACCCATCATCACTAAAGGCCAATAGGACATGTTCCACACACCACTGTTATCTATTTTCTGTATGCACATCCTCCATACCCTCTATATCAGAACCTGTCCTCTCCTCTCCTCCCCTCCTCCTCCTCCTCCTCCTTCTCTCTCTCACCCCTCCCCCTCTCCCCTTCTTTCCCTCTCTCCCTCTCCCTCTTTCCCTCTCTCCCTCTCTCCCTCTCCCTCTCTCCCTCTGTTTTCCATCCTGTGATGGTTTGCATATGCTTGGCCCAGGGAGTGGCACTATTAGGAAGTGTGACCTAGCTGGGGTAGGTGTGTCACTGTAAGCGTGGGCTTAAGACCTTCATCCTAGCTGCCTGGAAGTCAGTCTTCCACTAGCAGCCTTCAGATGAAGATGTAGAACTCTCAGCTCTGCCTGCACCATGCCTGCCTAGATGCTGCCATGTTCCCACTTTGATGATAATGAACTGAACCTCTGAACCTGTAAGCCAGCCCCAATTAAATATCCTTTGTCATGGTGTCTGTTCACAGTAGTGGAACCCTAACTAAGACACATCCCCACTCAGAGGAAATTATGTCTTTCCCTTCCCCAATAAATCTCTTTTGATGTCTGTTGCAAGGTGTGGTACGATTTTTGTGGCATTTCTTGGCCCCAATCGTCAAGGCCCCAGTCTTTTACTGCAAAATCTTTTCCCTCAAACTTCCAGTCCCATAACAATAACCCTGCCAGTGGCATTTAATGATAGCAGCACATAGTTAGGATAGCCCTTCTCCCTGAGGGTACTTCCCTAGTGCAGGGTAAGCTATGACAGAAATGCTTGCCCACTATTCTCTTACCTTGTCCTGTTGTTGGAAGTCACAATACCAAGCACTGGCTCTGAAGGAGGAGGCTGTTACAAGGCCAGATTAGGAAGGGAGAGGAAGCAAGGAACTTAAGCAAATGAGGATTTGCTCTGCCTGGTTATGGAGCCGGATCTTTCAGGTCATTCATGGACCTGCATAGTTCCTCTTTACAGGTGACAAAAATCAAGCTGGAGTCAGGTTGTTGCTGGAATTGTTAGGGTCAGAGCCTGATCCTTGGCAACCTTCATTAGCTAGGCTTGCTGCCCATTTTCGATATGCAACACAGAGGCAAGTGATGGTTAAAAGCAGACAGAGGAGATGTATCAACGTGGGCACATTAGGAAAAGGAGCGCGTGAGATGTCCAGTGAGCCTCAAGCCAATCGTCAAGGTCTTGACAGGAGGTTTAGGTTTAGAAGGCAAGAGGCATGAGTAACTAAGCAGTCTTGGTCAAGGTGTGGCCCCATCCATCACTGCACTATCATTGCCCTGGCTTCAGCTTCTCCTGCAAGTTGGTCTACACTCAGTGAAATCTCCTTCCTTGAAACAAGTCCCTCCTCTGGCTGGCACAAGGGCTTCAGCCTTTGTGTCTAGTCAGTGTTCTACATCTGTGAAGGGACACCATGACAAAAGCAACTCTTATAAAGGAAAACATTTAGTTGGGGCTGTCCTACAGTTTTATAGGTTCAGCCCATTATTGTCATGGTGGGAAGCCCAGCAGCGTGCAGGCAGACATGGTTCTAGAGAAGAGATAAGAGTTTTACATTTTGATCTGCAGACAGCAGGAGACTGCCACACTAGGCATGGCTTGAGCATATGAGAACTTTAAGCCCGCCCCTACAGTGACAAACTTCCTCCAACAGGGCCACACCTACTTCACAGGGCCACACCTAGTTCACTTCTCCTAATAATGACACTCCCTATGGGCCAAGCATTCAAACACAGGAATCTGTGGGGACCATATCTATTCAAACCTTTTCTTCCTAACCACAATATTCCTCTCAGAACATTGATTGCTTCAATGGTGACAATGGGGGGTTGGGGTACAAGTGTCCCTCTTGAGAGTATCTTTGCTCCTGCCAGGACAGTTTGCATTGTCAAGTTCATGTGGCTAAGAAGAGGGCAGGGTTGGATTGAAACTCAGCACAATGTTCCTCTCTAAAGATGCCTTTGCCTCTTGTTGGGCCCTGGCCTGGGCTGAGGACAAGACCGGGACAAAGTCAATGACAACATTAACAACCGCTTTCTGATTGCTACTGTCCTGGGAATTGCTTACCAGCTATGTTTACCTCAACCCTATGGCGTGATTTTACAGATGGGGTGGCTCAGCTGTGACATTGGGCTTGTGTATCAGCTAAGACCCAAGCTCATGGAACCTGGGGGTAGTGGAGCCTGTCTTGGGGTGCATACTTGGCTCTCCCACCCTGGTAAAAACAATCACCCCCTCTTCATGACCCCATTCCAGCTCTCAGGAGTGCTGCTAGCCACAGTTACATCCGTTCTGAAAATACATCTTTTTATGTCATCAGATGGCCATGAAAGTGGTCCAGAGAGGAAAATTTCATCTCACAATACAGTAGAATGTTAAATTATGCTAAAAATACAACGTAACTTTGGAAAAATACTATTTTTAGGAGAAGGCCCTGAAAATTAAGGCAAAAAAAATCTTAGTTTTTTTTTTTCCTACCCCTATGAATCAGAACTGTGAGGGGCTAACTGCTTCCCAGAGCAAAGAGAAGAGAAGTGCAGGTTAGGAATGCAGACTCCGGCTCCCACAGAGTGGGCCTATGGATTGCTTGTAGACGGTGCTGTGGGTGGGCTCAGAGGTGCGGGTGGCATCGCCTTAAACTCATGGCCATAAAATCCCAATGTGCTCTGGAGGTGGTGAAATTATAACCTAATAAAATGCTGGGTTAGGTTCAGAAGTAGCTATTCAATTCCTTTATCAAAAGCGAAAAGGTGCTCTGAGCTGGAATGATTCATTTATGTCCCAATAGTCTACATGTTTGGGAAGAAGTGGCCAGAAATCAGGTCCATACTTAGGAAGTGTTTGTCCTTCCTTCCCACTGGGTTCAGTCTGGTCCTCTATCATGTTCTGCTGTTTGTGTGGCGATGGCTCTCAGATGAGCCTCCTGCATCCTGGGGACACATGTCACTCTTTGGAGTTTTAAGAACTCATTAAAGCATGGATGTAGATTATTGTTTCTAGAAGATCCTGGTGTTTCTCTGGCTGCTTGTGCCTTGGAAGTGTTCCTGGAAGTGTTGGTATTCTCCTTTCTCCCTCCCTCCCCTCCTCCTATATTCCCTTCAATCCCCCTTTCCTCCCTCATCTCTCCTCTGTTTCTCGGTCTAGGGCATCAGGGCAGACAATGCCTTTTCAGTAGTCATAACGATGACAAAGTTTGCTGTAGGTCCCATGCAGACACCAGGTGGATGGAAGCCTGAGTCTCTTGAGAGCCCAGCTGCAGAACTCGGGCACTGCTCTTGTTTCAAAGACAAGACAATGACAGCCATCAGGGAAAGTTAGCATTACTCTGCCCCTGACCTCAATGTTGAGGGGCATGGGCAGAACTCAAGGTCACCTTGTTTGACTCCAAAGTCTACTTAATTAATCCAGAAGGTTTTGCTAACATCCTGCCTGGCAAGAAGACCAGGAATAGCAGCCACCAACAAACAGTGTTGCAGGTGCTGCCCTAGGCTGGGGCTTGAGGCAAGAAGATCGTGGGAACATGACGGGGGTGTGGTGGTGACTGGTAACTCTCTCAGGTTGCTTGGGACTGACCAATGTTTTAAGATTTGGGCTGTCTAGGGTAGTTTTGAGCAAACATCCTAGGGCATGTCAGTTACCATAGAAAGGAAGGCATGCTGGTCAACTTTTTTCTCCCAAAGGCACACTGGAATCCTAGGCTCTGATCCCTCTGAATGGGGCATCATTTAAGAACAGTCCTTCCAGGCATGGTAATAGTAATATAAGGTCAGCTCAGCCAGAGGAGAGCATCTCCATGCAGGAACTGCCTCATCCCCCTCCATCCCCCTCTTCTTGCAGGAACTTTCCTCCTCTCCCCACTTGCCTCCGGCCACAGGGTCCCTGATAAGGCACAGTGACTAGGTCTCCTGCTCAAGTCTCAACTACAACTACTTTTAGATACTCTAGAACAACCTCCGAGTATCTAAAAGGAGGGCTTTCAGAGACACCCATATGTAGTTCCGTGGGTTCCCACTGCCTTCCATCCTTCGTGGGTTACCAGATGTCTGTGGGTGCTCAGCCTTGGTAACATGCTCAGATCATTTGCATTGTTCTGACATACACTGTCAATTCCACCCCCTCCACACTGCTTCAGAATGTGTGATGGGCGGAAGACTCCAGCACTCACCAGGCATCCTAAACTCCTAGGATGTCTCTTCTATGCTTCCCAGATACAATGACGTGAAGTACTTTACCTCACCCAAAGCCCTCAGTCTTGATGCTCCATTTGTAGCACTAGAGCATGCTGGTGGTTGACAGGTACGGTGAACTGGGAGCCAAGAGACCTCTGCTCCCTCTCAGGCAGTCTTCACTGTGACAAGAAGACTGACCAGCACAACGAGGGACCAAATTTCAGCACACATTTTAGAGGAGATGCACCCCATTAAAGCACAGCACCAATTGTGTGCTGTCACTACAGTGAAGAAATACATACAGTTGCAGTTCTGTGATCTGTCTTACCACCTAGAACCCTCAGAGCCCATGTCATTTCATTCCCTAAGATCATCTGCCAGCCTGCACCTACTTCTCCCCACGGCCTGACCCAAGCTGTATCCTGCCAAGTGTAAGGGTGATTTCTAAATTTTATTTATTTAAATTTATTATTATTGTTGTTATTATCACTATTATTATTATTGTGTGTACATGTATGCATGTGTGCATGCGTGCGTGTGGAAACTGGAGGTTGATGTCATATGTCTTCTTCAGTCACTCTGCCCGTTTTATTTTGAGATAGGGTCTGTCAGAGAACCTGGCCCTTTTAGATTTGGCTAGACTGGCTGGCCAACAAACTCCAAGGAATTCTCCCTCTCCATTACCCAGCACTGGGACTACAGGCATGCGTCTTTGTGCACAGAGTTTTTTTTTTGTTTTGTTTTTTGTTTTGTTTTTTTGAGTGCTGGGGATTTGAACTCAGGCCCTCAGACTTGTGCAGCAAGCACTTTGTCCACTGAACCTCCCCCTTGAGTGTAAAGATGTCTTTTTATCTCTATACCACAGATCCTCACAAAAGCCTAGAGAGTAGATGCTGCTGTGGTCCCCAACACACAATGCAGACTGAAGACCGGGAGGAACCTGCCCAGGGTCACATAGCCTGCGGGCAGCAGGGCTGAAGCCCAGGTTCTCTGCCTGTAAGTGCTGGGTGCTCAGTCACAGTTCTCTGCTCATTACGTACTCCACGCTGAGTTTCCCAGGCTGGCACCACCCTGCCCTGCAGCATGGAGACAATGCAGCTTGGGACACTCTTGCAAGTTGTTTCTGAACATGTCTGAGGTCACACACACACACACACACACACACACACACACACACACACATGAATGGATGGATGGATGGTGGATAGATGGATGGATAGATAGATAGATAGATAGATAGATAGATAGATAGATGGATAGAATAAAAATAAGACACATGCTTGGCCTTCTTAATTAGCACCCTAGGGACCCATGGCTATTTAACATATCTCCTTGGCAGGAGCCCAGGACATGCAGGCCTGAGGTAGGCTTGTTCTTAGCCACAGAGCCACATCTCTAATAACAGGGATGGCTGCAACCAGTTTTTCTTTAGACAGAACAATGAGATCCAGAGATTTTATAAGACGCAACCTAAACATTGTTCAGAGCCCCTTACATCATTCTTACCCTTTCACCCACTGTGTGAGTATCATTGTCTGAGATTTAGGGCTGTGTATTAGAGTGGTTGAAAATGAACACTCGAGCATATAGGTTTAAACCCATCTTTAGCATTTGTTAGCTGGGCAAACCCGGGGCAGTGACTTGACATCTCTGTGCATCAGCTGCTATCTGTAAAAGGAGGCCAGTGGGGACATCGATCTCACAGACCTGTTGTGGGATTACACAAGTCACACTGCATGGCATGCCCAGGGAGAGCCATCTGCGTGGGGATGGGTTATTCAGTCACTTGATTGTTCGGCTCGTTTTGTATCTATTTCAATGGCTGCTTCGATAAGTTACATGAACTGGGTGATGGAAACAGGAACCTCTCCTGTCTACCGGCCTCAGTTGGGGGCTATTAGTTCCTGTGGGACAGGCAGCCCAACCTGACTGATCCATAGGAGGAATAAGAACTTCCGCTCTACAGTCTGGCTGCCGAGAGAGCTGATACATAGCCAGCGCCTCACGGGTGGTCATCGCTCCTTCCTCGACCTCCTCTTTCACAAGTGAGCCAACTGAATCGCCTGGGATAATTGCATTGAATGAAACTGAATATAGAATCTGGGCCCCAGACACATGGGAAACTGTCAGATGAGGTGCTGCGCTGTGATGGCACCGGAGGGATGTGCAGATGGGAAACGATTTGCAAATCTGAGTGATGTGAAATAAAGGTCAAGTGGCCCCAGAATCAGCTGGAGCCCTGCTGCAGAAGGATGCAGAAGCATGCATGCACACACACACACACACACACACACACACACACACACACACACACACACACTCCACAACACAGAGCTCTGTGGAAGACACTGAGGAGTGACTCCCTCTGTATAAATCTCTACCTATATCCATAATTGATTTTTTTTTTATAAATTAGCTACTCATGTTGAAGTAGACTTTTAGGATAGGGTGATCTGCTGAATACCAGAGATCTCTTTCTCTCCTTGACTTACAGGTGAGGTTAAAGAACGCGGGTTCAAGTTCTGGCTTTGCCATGTGCTGTGGGAGGTACCTTTGGAGTCTCCCAGAAGGGCTGCTGAGGCTGTACCTCCTGGTCGAGCATTTGCTGGTACACAGCAAGTGCTTACTAGATGTTTGCCTGAACATGCCAGCGGATGTTTTCACTCCCAGCCTGCCCGATGGCATTGGTACTGTGGTGTTCATAAGGTTTTCTACTTTGCCCACCCCCAGGTGCTGAGAAGGCAGGGACCTGTTTCTCAGACCCAGACAGCCTACTCTGAGCCTCGGAAGGCTCGGCTGCAAAGGAGTGGAAAAGAGGAGCAACAGACGACATCAAGTTAATTGTCTCCATGTAATGGATGCTTTACGAACTCCGGGCATTACCTGCTAGCTTTTCAACCAAACAGGAAAAGCTCACTGAAAGAAAATTGAAAAACCAGCTTGTTATGTCCTGGCTGCAGCTGGTGAGGGACCACAGGAGGGGAGTACTGTGTTCTGTAGCCCAGAGAGGGGCTTTGTAGAACCTGAGATGGGAAGGCATTGCTCAAATGCATCCAAATTTGATTTGAAAGCTGCACAGTGCACCCGTTTTCTAGCTGCTGAGTTGAGGAGGCTGCAACACAATGGTGGGCAGCACAGAGAGAGGCAGGCAGAGTCGGGCCCTGTGGAGCCTGGGGTGACTACCTGTTCCCTGGCCACAGTGGACTTGTCTGTGAGAGGATCAGGAGTCAGTCCAGCTGAGGGCTGTGGGAGATGACAGGGACAGGGAACCATGCCTGGGGGCTGTGGCACAGAAGGACTGGTCTGCAGCTGTGGAAGGAGGATCTTCCTCCTAGGTCTGCAGCTGAGCTGAGTCATGGCTGGGGCACGGTGGACTGGGGACCGGGCCTTCTTGCTCCTCTGGCTTGGACTAGGATCGCTGGGACATGCTGGGCTGCCCCTAGCAAATTAAGGGGCACTGACCAGTCTTTAGAACAATGGAGTCAGGGAGAAACCGCACTCTAAGAGGAGATGGCAGCCTCTTTCTTAGAGGTGTGTGGTGCAGTGTCACCTACTGGAGGTGGACCCACATGTGTCATGGAGCACTGGAGGATGCTGGAACAGGGACATTTCACCTTCTGATTGAATGCTGCTGGGCACTGTCTCTGTGCAGAGCCTGGCAAAGTCCTTGTCTTTCGTGTTCTAACCTATGGATAACTTTGTGAGCTCACTTTCCAATCAGTCAGCTATCTGCCTAGCCCTGATGCTGCCACATTGGTCCTGATGTTGTCTCCACCCCCACCCCTGCCCTGCCCCAGGTCAAGCATGACCCAGCCTCTGGGCTTCTGCACTGCTAGCGTGGACTTCATACTTCCCAGACTCCCCAACTCCTTACTTTTCTCATGTCTCTACTCCAAAGTCACTTCCTTCAAGAAATCTTTTGGGACCACCACACCTCTACCCACATGCCTCAGAACCACAGGCAGGGGCTCACTCATTTTTGTCACCCCAAACACTGCAAACCCTATGTTGAGTTACTAAGTAAGCCAGTGCATTTGTATCTGGTTCTGGAGTATGTTGGCATTTTCCAACCAATCAGTTTTGTTTGGGAGGCTTGGAGTATATATAGGGCACATGCTACATACTACAGAATTTCTGTATTTGTCTGACCCAGTGGTGAGCACATTGCAAAAGTGATTAAAAAGTCATAGGTTCAAGACACAATCTAGGATTCCTGTACAAACTCACCAGTAAGGACCCATTCTTTTTGGGAGACATGGCTAACTCCTGGACAGGAGGGAGGAGGGGCAGAGGGGGAAAGGGGGATGGAGGGAGGTACAGGAGGAAGGAGGGATATTAGGGGAGGGGAGAGGAGGAAGGTGGGTTATGGAGGGAAGAGGGACACAAGGAAGAAAAGGACAAGAGGGAGGAATGAGTATGAGTTGAGAGAGAGAGAGAGAGAGAGAGAGAGAGAGAGAGAGAGAGACAGAGAGAGAGAGAGACAGAGAGACAGAGAGAGAGACAGAGAGAGAGAGAGAGAGAGGGGGAGAGAGAGGGAGAGAGAGAGAGAGAGAGAGAGAGAGAGAGAGAGAGAGAGATCAGAGGTAGCCATTTCATCATGTCCCAGGCAACATGATGGCTGTAGGCCCCTTGTCAAGCATACCTGGATGAAGGGGAAAAGGAGCCCTACAACGAAGTTGGAGAGCCAGTTGACTGTGCCTGCGATAATGAAGGCTGCTGGCCGCTCTGACTGTTGGAAGAACTCTCCGGTCAGGATGAATGGGATCCCACCTGTGAGGGGAGAGTTGGGAAAGGAATGAACCCCTGAGCAGACCACACCCCCAACATGGCATCCATAACCGGGTGCTGGACTGCCATAAAGTAAGGAGGCTGTCCAAGCAGGAGCAGCTGTCCAGGCAGGAGCAGCTGTAAGGATGCTGTTCAGGCAGGAGCAGCTGGACCTGCATGAGGGAGGGTTGGTGCTCTTAGCAGCCCTCAGCCCTGGGCTCCAGAGACACAAACATTTCCCTGACCTAGTCAAAGGAGAAATAGAGCCCAGACTGAGATTCAGCACAAACACAGTACTGCCTGGATCTCCATGATGCTCAAAGCAACAGACCTTGATGGACTACGGATGCAGCTTCATTTAGAGATGGGTCATGTTCCTATAAGCCTATCTTGGGTTACAATATGATTAATACACACCACACCAGCTTCCTGCTCATTGCTCAGCCCCACCACCTTACGCGAGCTCACAGCATTTGCTTGAGACTTGGTCTTCTAATCAGGCACTCATGGTTTGGCTATGAAGGGTCACCCAAAAGGCTCGCAGTTGATTTGTTCTCTAGCTGGTGGATATAATCTTGAGATTTGACTGGTTCATGGAGCCAACTTTTAATCAACAGATCAATCACTTGATGGTGTTAGTTAGAGGAAGGGAAGGCATGACCAGAAAGGCTGCTGCTGGCCAACTCTCCTCTTCTCTCCTCTCCTCTCCTCTCTTCCTCTCCTCTCTCCTCCTCCTCCTTCCTCCTCCTCCTCCCTCCTCCTCCTCTTCCCCTCCTCCCCTCCTCCTCCTCTTCCTCTTCTCCTCCTCCTCTTCTTCTTCTCCTCCTCCTCTTCTTCTTCTTCTCCTTCTTCTTCTTCTCTCTCTCTCTCTCTCTCTCTCTCTCTCTCTCTCTCTCTCTCTCTCTCTCTCTCTCTCTCCTGTCTGTCACAGAGTGAATAGCTCTGTTCATCAGTCCTTTGTGGTACTGTATCTCACACCAGGTTCAGAAAACCTGCTGTGACCTATAGACCCAAGCCCTCGGAGACTGCAAGCCAAAATGATCCTTTAAGTATACTCTTCCAGTTATTCATCAGAATGATGGAAAATACTAACACAGCCCATGACCCTTTGAGCAGGCTGCAGTGGGAGCTCACCTGTAGACTGGTGCAGCCAGTCAGGTAGCCTACACAAGCCCATCTTTAATGGCTATTGTATTGCAGGGTCAGCTGGAGGGAGAGTAGGGAGTCAGATAGGGACACCAGGGGGAAACAAGTAGTCAAGAACTCTAGTGTATGTGTGGGGTGGGGGTGGGAAGTATTGGCAAGTGCTTCTCAGCTCCCTGGGTCATCACGGAGGCAGAAGAATCCCAACTTGGATTCCCATAGATCAGTCATGCAGAGAAACAGCATTCCCCTCCCGCTGCCAATTAGCATGTTTCATCCCCAGAGAGTACTCTGTTCACCACTCCAAAGCGATGCTCAGGCTGGAACAACGGCCTCCAGAACCTCCTGTCAGAGGCAGAAGCTGTTGAAGTCTCAAGAGAGATGGGCCATGAGAGTCCAAACTGGCCCCACTCATTCTAAGTAAAGATCTAGCACATTATAATGGCAAACTAAGAAACATGAAGTCTATCAGAACACACCCAGTCATGGGTGGGGTGGAGTTCATCTTCCAGTAAACTTGGAAGACGCAGGTTCTCCTGAGGTACTTTACTTCTCAGGTGAGCACAAAAGAGAGGAAGTCTGGTATTGGAGTGGGGCGGGGTAGGGAACTCAACCTGGAATGTACTACAGTTAAATGACAGAGCTCCCACTAGAGATGTTTCTTGAGCTGGATGTCTCTCAAGGAGCAGCACCTTTGGCCCAGGAAGGTCCTGTTATCTGGTTTGAACCCAGGAGGCTAGAGCAGGTCTGGCATTACCTACATAGGTTAAACTTCCTACCATCTTGGGGTGTCTGTCCCACTTCTACTTGCCTATAGCACCCTGGCAGAAGCCTTGGCTGGTTTTCCCAAGGCAGAGGGATAGAATATCTTGCCCCAGAAGAAGATTGGCCTAAGTCCTTCCTGTGGGACATGTTTTCCCTGTAGCTTCCCAGAACTCCTTGGTGGGACCATATTTTTCTTTGGGGTGCCTTCTATTCAGACCTGGTGCCTACTGCTGCTGTCTCCTGGAGTCTCCCAAGGAAACTTGTTTTGAGTTCTTTCTGAGGAAAAGAACTCAAAGTCCCGTTTTGCCCAAGACTGAAACCCACACAGACTTATCCTGTCCTGAGTTCCTGTTGACATGTGTTTCACCTGCTGCTGTAACACCCTGGGTGATCTACTATCCCAGCTTTACAGCAGAGCATCAAAGACTCCTCAGAGTCAACCAAGAGGCCCAGATCACCCTGGCGAGATATCTGTTTAATCAGCTCTTAAATGCTTAGAGAGGAAAGCAATCCAGCTGTGACTAACCCCAAGATGCTAAATTAGTCTACTTAAGGGAAAACAGCAGACAGAGGGAGGAGGGTTGGACCAGGTGGACGTTTCGTGAGGGGCTCATCAGGGACCTGGGTGGGGCAGAGGCTCAATAAGTTAGTGGGGCTGAGACTCAGCTGGCTGGAGAATGAATTTTCCTCATTCCATAGCATGCTGTCATTGCTCAAAGACTGGTGTCTGCATGACTGACTCATAGGATACAAACCTCTGCCTATCTTTGCTACAGGCAGAATGAGTGTGAAGATTCCCAAAGGCTACCTGATGATAAGGGGACACACTTCTCTGTCCTCATCCAAGCCCTTGAGGGTGGCACTGTCTCGGTCATCTAAAGGCAGAGACACCAAGTCATCTGTCTTCCACTCAGACATTTGAGAATGTAAGAGGTTGGGATAATGATGAACAACTGGGTTCAGAGGTAGGTGTGTTGGGAATCTGTCCCAGACAAGCCACTGACCAGGAGATAGAGACATCATCCTGGGTCCCACAGGTGGCCAGGCAGGGCATAGAGGGGGCTGGGACCCAAGTGCACTGGGCTTTCCCTGCGTTCTTCTCCGTCAAGGTGGACATCTTACCTAAATGATATCTACGATGTATTGACTGCTATAGCATGCTGCCAATGCAGTTATGGTGATTCATTTTCCTGTCCTTAAGACTCTTTTTAGGCAGGCTATATTATCTCAGTTTACAAGAGGCATTGAGGCCCAGAAGGGTGAGCCTCCAAAGGTGGTTCTAAGGAAGCCATGGCAGAGCCAGCATTGAAAACTGAGGCTGAGCGAGGGTGATCGGAAGGAAACCCATTGCTGGAGAGAGGGGTGGGAGGCAGGGCAGATGGAGGAAAAAGCCTGTACAAGACAGCAGCAGCTCTGTCTTTCTCTGCCATCTCTGCTAACCTCTTCTATAGACAGCTTGTTTTCCCATTCCCCAGGCACTGCTCCCTCCCCCAAGCTTATGTAGCTTGCACTGTAGATGTCGGGCTGGGATAGGGTTAGCGAAGCCAGAGAGCTTGCTCTGCAACTGGGCAGCACTGCCATCCTGGGTTAGCTGTGACGAGCATCTGCCCTTTACAAGGTCAACTTTCCAGACCTAGAGGCTGAGCCCTGTGGGTGGGAGGTTGAAAGCTTCCCCGGAGCTCCAAGCTGACAGCTGCTGGGCTGCACCTGTTCCAGGCCAGTCTGAGGAAGATGTTTTCCTTGCCTGTTTGTTTTTGCAGTGCTGGGGATAGGACCCAGGGACTTACTTGTGAGGGCCAGGCAAGCACATGACCTCTGAGCTACCCTTCCCCTCCAGCTCTCTTTCTGCTTTTGAAAGGCAATGCTAGACTCCTCAGGCAAAACCTCTCCAGTGGCACCTGCTCCCTCAAGCCTCTAGCTCTCTCTTTCTCAGGGATCTCCTTCCTCTTTTTCCTTCTTCCATTCCAGAAACCTGCAAAACAGCCTCCTACCTCCAACCTCTTTGTCCCTCGCTCCTTCCTGGCTCCGGGGTTGGTGGCGCCACCTTTTGTGCACTCATAGTGCATCCTCGTCCATCCTCTTGACTCCACACATCTGGAAGGTTATCTCTGGGGCGCCCCTTGGCCTGGGAGCTTGCCCTTTAGGTGTCTGCAGGGCTCAGTCCTAGGCTGTCTGCAGACTCTCCTGTGAACTCCACCTGCTTCTGAACAAGCTCGGCTGGGAAGTGCAGTAGCTTCCTGACGAGCTTAGTTAGGATGCTCATCCGGGCCCTTCCAGCTCACTCTGTCAGTCTTCATTCCGTTATCTGGTGCTCTCATTCCCGATTTCTTAAAATTTAGTCTTATATTCATGCTACTTAGCTACTGTATAATTCTCCGCTTTGAAGGGGCAGACTCCACAGGGGCTGGTCCCGATGACTCGCCCTTATGTGTAGATGCTACAAATACAGATGCACATAAGAAAGGGAAACCTCTCTAAGGAAGGGGACAGATGGCCTCATGGCTTCCCTAGCCTTTGTTTCCCTGACTAGAGCAGAGTCAATTTAAGAATTGAGAAGGGAGGACAAGGTAGTGACTTGGAGACCAGCAAACACGGTGCAGCCATGAATGTGGTCACACTGCAGACTGCCAGCACTTGCTCCAAGGCAGGCGCCCTGGAAAGGGTGGCAGATAGGAGATGCAATGGCCTTCCTGAGCTGGTCCATGACACACATGCCCTCATTTCCTATGTCTTTCTCACTTAGTCCTCACAGTTCCTACGACCCATTTCACTTCTGGGTAAACTGATGAAAGAGGGTAAGATCAGGTTGCAGCCACAGGAGACGTTGAAGAGGAGGGCAGGGTATGCATTGGGGTGGATGACTGAGAGTTCTAAGTTCTTTCACACTTCATGTGGCCTCTCTGGGAAAGTTGCCTTTTGTCTTTAAGGATCAGGTATAGTAGTGAACACTTGTAATCTCAGAACGCAGGAGGCAGAGGCAGGAGAGTCAAGAATCTAAGGTTATCCTTGGATGTCCTAATGAACTCAAGGCTAGACTGGGCTACATAAGACCTTGTCTCAAAATGTGTGTGTGTGTGTGTGTGTGTGTGTGTGTGTGTGTGTGTGTGTCATACATGTACATATGTATGTGTGTGGGGAGGGTATTAAGTAAGTAAACAATCTCCTAATTCTGTCCACTTTGCTCCCAGTGTGGGATGATAACTTCCCCCCTACATCTGAGAGGCCTGAACCTAGCCTTCCCTCAGAGGAACAGGAAGACAATGGTCAGAAATGAATGCAGTGGATTGCTTTGCTTTTTTTTTTTTTTTAGAAGCTGATTTTTGACACATTAGAGAAATGAATCATTATCCTGTAATTGCTTCTCAGTTGGAAAGGTGCAAATTAAAACATGGCCAATGTTGATGCCTCGGGCCTACAAGAGTCTGCTCGTTAGAGCTGTGAAAGAAGCTGTAGCATGGAGGGGAGGCTTTCTCATGACCTGTTTCTACCACCTACTCAGCTTGTGGAGTTCTAATGGAAGCTGAGGCACATGCACAAAGGGCAATGCCTCACTTCCTGTCTTGACTAACTCTTGAGTTTCTTGGGAATGGAGCTAGATAGCACCGGTAAAGAACACAAAGCCATAACAGAATGTAATAGCTGCTCAATAAAGATGCTGCTGCTGTTGCTAATGATGGGGGTGCTGGTGGAAAGTGTTGATGGTGGCAGCAGTAGTGGAAATGGTAACACTGATGTAGTGGTGATGTTAAGGACTGGGTTACTGTGAGGATGCCAAAGAAGACAAGTGGTGATGGTGCTGTTGCCGCCTAGCCTACCACAGCAATCAGGATAATAGTGATTGTGGTGATGGTGGTGACAATGATAGTGATGATGGTGGAGATGACAGTGGTTGTTATAGCGATCATGTTGATGGTGGAGATGATGGCAGCTGCTATTGTGATCATGGTGATGGTGGTAGTGATGGTGGTGGCTATAGTGATAGCGGTGATGGTGGTAGTTATAGTGATGGTGATGATGACGGTGGTGATAGTGATGGCGGTGGTGATGATGGTGGTTATGGTGATGGTGGTGATGGTGTTTGCTAATGATCATTTCCACTATTATGACATTGGTGGAAATATGTTGAAGATGGTAACCATGGTGACAGCATTGGTAGTGGTTATGGTAATGGTGGCGATCATGGTGATCTAGATCATGGTCTAGCTTTAGTGCTCCTCTGAGATGTTAGTTTTCCCACTGAGCACTGAGGACAGTGTTTTGCAGTCACATCAAAACTAGACATTGATATACCCAGAATTACTCAGAATGACTATTTAGAATCTGTTGGGCTTCCATGTGAATTGTTGGGTTGTTCTGAATTTAGGGGAACAATTCCAGTAGAATTTTAATGAGGACTGCAGTGAATCTGTAGATTGGCCTTCAAGAAATGACCTTTCGAACAATATTAGTTCTGCTGATATGTGAGTGTCAGTACCTCCTTCAGTTTCTCACAGCAGAGCTCATCATTTTAGTTATAAAGATCCTCCAAGTCTTTAGCCAGATTTATTCCTTACTGCTAATAAGATTGTGTCCCTGATTCTTTTCACTGCATGTTCATAATTGGTATATAGGAAAGGCACTGAGTTTTGTATTGGCTTTATCTTCTGTTCCTTTTTGAAAATGTGCTCATCAGAATCAAGAGTGTTCTGGGAGAGCGTTTTTACTCAAAATACCATTTCCCATCCTTTCACTTTGCATTTGTCTGTGTTCTTGCCAATGAAGTTTCTTGCAGATAGAAATTAGTTGAAACTTGTTTTTTAACCCATCCATCTAGTCTATGCCTTTTAACTGGGGACTTACACCCTTACATTTAAAATTATCATTGGAAAACACAGGCTAATTCCTCCCTTACTCATCTTAGAAATGTTCTAATTTACTGAGTCAGTAAGCTTTAGTCGTTTTCTATTTCTTGTTTGTTTACTCATTCCTCCAGTGAAATTTGTTCTTCCTGAGCCCTTATAATTGTGTATCACGTTTTTCCTCTTCTGTGTATAGTATGGTTTTGAGTATCTGCTGGAGTGCTGGCCTGGTAGTCATAAATTACTTAAGTGCATGCATATTAAGGAAGGTCTTTATTTGTCCCTTGCATTTAAAGGTTAATTTTGCTGGGTATAATAATGTTGATTGGTAGCATATGTCTCCTGACTTGAGACATAACTGTCTGTATTCTCTTGGTCAATTCAGTCTGTGCTCACAGCCTGCTCTCATCCTAACAGGTCTGTCTTTGTAGGTAACTCACCACTTCTCTCTGGCTGTTCCTTATATTCTTTGTTCTGTACTCTTGAATTTTAGCTTTCATGTGACAGCTAAAAGTTCTTTTCTGGTAATGTTTCTTTGGGGTTCTAAATGCCTCCTGTACCTGTATATCAATTCTTTCCTTGAGTTTGGGAAATGTCCTGCTATAAAGTCTTGGAATTCATTATATCTTTCATATATATTTTGGTTGCTTCTCCTACATGGCATATTCACAGGTTTGATGTCTTAAATGGGTCCCGATGTTCCTTAGTGTCATAGTTGTCATCGTTATTGCTATCTCAGTGTAACAATTCTTCACCCTTTCTTCAGTCCCTCAACCTTTCCTCTGCCCCCCTCCTGGGGGTATTTCCCACTTTGTCTGTGATTTGCTGAGAGTTTCATTTCCAATATATCTTCTTTGTTGTTAGAATAGACCAGGAGTCTTTATGCAAGGAACTAATTTTGGTTATCTATCTAAGTGGATAGGCAGAAGGGTATTTGGGGCACAGAGAAGATGGCCATGAGAGGACGGAGGCAGAGACAATAGAGAAAGGAGAGGAAGAAGGGAAGGAAAAGAGGGCAGAGAGAGAGTGGCAAGGGGGAGAGAGAAGAGGGAAATAGAGAGAACAGAGTTGAGAGAAAGAGAGAAGAGATGGAAAGAGAGGGAGAACGAGAGGCAGAGGCAGAGGCAGAGGCAGAGGCAGAGGCAGAGGCAGAGGCAGAGGCAGAGGCAGAGGCAGAGGCAGAGGCAGAGGCAGAGGCAGAGGCAGAGGCAGAGGCAGAGGCAGAGGCAGAGGCAGAGGCAGAGGCAGAGGCAGAGGCAGAGGCAGAGGCAGAGGCAGAGGACAGCTCTTCTTGTTCCTCTAGAGGAGAGTAGCCCTGCTCAACCTTGACCTTGGGCCTCTGACTTCCAAAAATGGGGAATGCATTTGTTATTTGAATCCACCAGTCTGTACTAGCTTGCTACAGCAGCCACAGTAAATGGATGCAGTCTGGCAGTTAGTCACATGTCGGTGGAGGTAGGAATAACAGACAAATTCCTGTGCTGGATTTTGAGGAATAGCCCAGACCACAGCTTAGAGAAGACAGCTGAGGTGGGAACTATGGAAAGTCTGGAAGCTGAGAGTTGTCATTGTCTCTGCAGAGTAAGAACCAGTTCTGGGACTTTCTAAATGTCTGTTAAACCTCAAGGCTTGGCAGATCCTTGAAGAAAAGAAAGAAAAAGAAAAAAGAAAAGAAAAAGCAATCAATCAGTCAATCATTCAAACCTATCAATCTTCTAGGCTTAGCCACTGGGACTTAGCACTGTTATAAAGAGCGATCACTTGTGATGTCTTCTGAAGACAAACCTTTCTGCAGGGAGCTTGGCAGAAAATCTTAAAGCACACAGCCATGTGTTCCTACTCAAGCTGCAGGCCGCAAGCTCACTAATTAACTCTACCCAAGGCTGTGGGGAAAGATAAGAAGGAAAACTGAGCATCGAGAGACTCAAGGGAGAATGGGGCAAGTTGGGGAGGAGGAGTTCAGGCTCAGGGTCGGCCAAATTCTGGTTGTGCCCCATCTACACTGCATGTAGGGCAGACTAAGCAAGGCTCCCTGGAGTCTGGAGAGAAGGAGAGGAAGGGGGAGGAAAAGGAGGAGGAAGAAGAGGAAGAAATAATGATGAAGACATAGTCAGGTGGTGGCATTGGCTCACACCTTTAATCCCACCCCTCAGGAGGGCAGCAGAAGCAGGCGGATATCTGGGAGTTTGAGGCCAGCTTGGTCTATAGCGTGAGTTCCAGGACAGCAAAGCTATGCTGAGAAATCCTGTCTCAAAAGGGGGGGGGGGTGGAGGCAAACAAACAAACAGCAGCAACAACAGAAAACCAAGCAAACAAAGTCTCCTTTGCAGAGCTGCTGTGGTCCTCAGGATGCACATGGCAGTGCTCTTGGTGGAGAGGGTGCTCAACTGCAGGAAGCTAATAAGGACTTTGAAAGCTCCCTGGTCTTCCTGGACAAGTGAAGTGTGAGCAGCTCATCCACATGCCCCTGTCACAATGGATGGTTTAAGTCTTTCATTCCCAAGGCCCACCTGCCCTGTGCCTCCAGATACCTGGGGTGACAAAGTGCTTTCCTGTCATCACAGTGACCAGATTAGTTTCCTATGCCTGCTGTAACAAATGAAGACAAACGTGGTCACTCAAAACAGGATTTGTCATCTCAGACCTGGATGCTGGAAGCTTGAGATTGGACAGTGCCCTGTTCCTTTCAAAAGCTCTGGATAGCGTCTGCTCTGCGCTTCTTGGAACGTTCCTTCCTGGTGACTCCTGGTCTTCCTTTGTACCTCAGATCATGCTGATTACACCCGAAGAGCCTTAACTAACTGTTCACTAATGATTTATTTCCAGGCAAGGTTGCATGTCAAGGATCCAAGCAAATATGAAACTTGGTGGATGTCATTCAATCCACCATGAGAGAGGAACACATTGTGATTTAAATATGGGACGTTTCCTATAAAACTCATGTGTTGAATATTTGGTCCTTAAATATTTGGTCCCCAAATATTCATATTCTCTCTCTCTCTCTCTCTCTCTCTCTCTCTCTCTCTCTCTCTCTCTCTCTCTCTCTCTCTCTCTCTCTCTCTCTCCTTCCTCTCTCCTTCTCTCTCTCTCTCTCTCTCTCTCTCTCTCTCTCTCTCTCTCTCTCTCTCTCTCTCTGTAAACTTTAGGAGGTAGGGCTCACTGGAGGATTTACCAGATATATTACACTGTGAGTGTACCTTGAAGGTTACATACATAGTCTCAGCCTGTCCCACTCCACTTTCCATTTGCCCTGAGATGAACAGTCTTTTTCTGCTTGGTCTTTACTACTGTGACCTTCTGGCACATAATGGGCCTGGCATCCACAGAGCTCAGGACTGTGACTGAAAACTGAACCGAACTAAATCTTTCCCCCCTCAATGTTGCTCAAGTTGAGTATTTGGTCAGAGTAACTTAACATCCTATTAAATAAACATGAATCTGGGACTGCGCTGACTTGAGGAACAAGCTTTGGGCATCCTTTGTGGGGATTATAGCCCTGAGGGCTCCAGACTAATGGAAAAGGAGAAACCATGCCTTTAAGTTGTCTGAGATGATGGAAGGAGGGAATTTTAACTGAGTGGCTAGAGCTGGCAGATCTGGTGATGCTGTCCGGAGACTTCCAGATTCAGGAAAGCAGCTGTGGCTGGGCTGGTTGCCTAGTGACTTCCAGAAATGTGGAGGTGCCATTCTCAGGCTACAGGGGCCTGAGGGTGGTGGTAGATCTCTCAACTACCTCCCCAGTGCCATGTCTGCCTGTGCTGCTACACTTCCTGCCATGAAGGAAGCCCAATGTTGTTCTTTATGAGTTGCTTTGGTCATGGTGTCTCCTCATGGTAATAAAACCCTAAGACAGACCAGAATCGCCCAAATATGAGCCCAAACAACCCCTTTCTGATTCTAAGTTGGTTGTCTCAAGTAATTTTTGAATAATGGGAAGGTGACTAACATGGATGCTAAGTTATTGTGCTGGTCAGTTTGTCAACTTGACCAGTCTAGAATCATCTAGGAAGAGACTCAACAAGGGATTTCCTAGGCCATGTTGGCTGTGTGATTATCTTTGGGGGATTTTCTTGAGTATATTAATTCAGGTGGGAAGACTGCCCATGGTGGGACAGTGCCACCTCCTAGACAAAGCACTGTATCCTTCATATGTGTAGAGAGGCACTGAGCACTGAAAAGCATGAATGCACTCATTTCTCTCTGCTCTTGAGTGTAGATGTAACTACCTGCTTCAAGGTCCTGCCTTAACTCCCCTGCAATGGCGGAATGTCACCTGAAATTGTAAACTAGATAAACCATTCTTATTCAAAGTCACTATTGCCAGGGTATTTTATCACAGCAATGGAAACAAGACTAGAACAATGGTTTCACCTTAAGCTAGTTTCCTTTTCTCACCCATCTGCTCCCAAGTCGCTCTGCTGTCCTATCATTCCCTGGTCCTGGTCCCTATGCTCTAAGTATATGGCTACTGTCTTCCAGTTGGTCACTGAGATAGCCCATATTGGAGAAGCTCACTGACAGGTCTCTAGCAGCCCACTCTGCATCACTACACAGTCTCGCTCCAGGTTAAGGTATTACCACGTGCTTTCCTACATGTCTGGGTGGCCTTGGGAATGGGATTTCTTCCCATTGTGGCTGGTTCTGGTCTTCTGTTTCTCACTGAGTCCTCTAGCTTTACCCTCAGTTAGAGAGGAGATCATTCACAAAACGGCCTTTTAAGTCCATTCGACTGCCATGCCTGGGGTCAGGGGTAGGGTTGGGGGCCATCTCCTGCCAGGCCCAGGAGCAGCTACAACTTTACATTGTATCTTAGTGTTCACAGCAGGATTCAGAAGGTTCATGTCACAGGGACCTTCCCACAAGCCCCTGTGTGGTCATAGGCATGAGGCTGGATTTCCCCTTCTAGAAGAGGGCTACTATTAATAACACATGCTAATGAATCCAAAGGTAAGCTTTGCCTTCCTATAAATTCACTGATATGTCCTTGGCAATGACAGCTAATTTTGTATTATGTGGGTTTGTCTTTCAAGAATCATGACCACATACTGGTTTGGTGCCAGGATGTGTCTCATTTTATAGCTCTAGTTGTATGAGTGTAATGGTACCTATTTTTCTACCCAATAATTTCTGCTTAGTCATGAAGACTAGAAATTAATTTTCTTGTCACTCTGCATTCGACATAATTTTCTAGCTCCTCAGGGGACTTGAGTCTCATCTAAGCTGAGTATTTCAGCTGGGAGAAGGCCAAAGGCATGCATAGAACTCTCTCTCTTATTTGTTCCTATACTTATTCATTTTCAACAAGTAGGAATATCTAGGGCTGTGGGCACAGTACATCTGGGGCTCCATTGTACATTGTACAAGGAGACTTATAGCTATTGGCTTTTGACTTAGGTAGGGGCAGTGGGATTTACTAGCAGGGCACAGGCTCTTGCTCTGTTCTATAACCCCAAACAAGGTGCTTGAGATCCAATCGCTGCTGCTTGTATTTTATTCCAGGATGATTCATGTTATAAACGCAGCCTCCCGTCCACCTCTGTATACTACCTGTATCATGGGCAGTGTTCAGAGCCCAGACCTGACCAACTGCAAGATCAAAGACACACAGAACAAGAACAAGATAAGTCTAGAATGCTAACTATGAGCACCCATTAGTCCTGGTCCCTTCCTGTTCTGGAAACCCCTTGAAAAATGGTTGCTGCGAAGTCTGACTCCCCAAGGTCTTCCCCAGGTGAGGAATAGCACCTCTGTAGATGGGATGAGGGCATGGCTGGCCCTCTGTTTTACCTGTTTCATTTGCCTCCATTCCCATCACCTTACTCAGATTCTCCTCTGGGGTCTGCAAGAGCTTAATTGGGATGCTAGGTCCTCTGTGGAACTCTAGCTTGCATAGATGGAAGGTTCCTGTATGTCCTTCCCCCAGCCCTCAGGTAACTTTTACCTGAAGGGAAAGGCTCTACAGGGCCAGGGCATTATGACAAGCAGGGGGACCCCTTTTCATATCAGATTTATGCTAAGCAGGTACCTGGTACATCCTATTGGGCCAGCTCGACTCCATTCTAATTCCCAGCTTAAAACGATCTCCTCATTTTGGGTATCTCTGTCCTTCCCACTAAGGCCCTCTGCTTTCCACATGTCAGACCCTCATGTCCGCCTTCAAACTGGAAATGAAATGTAGAGAGATTTTTCTGTTCTTCAAAGTGAGGCTTTCAGCTGCCTTGTTTATGAGATTCTCTGAGCCACCTTGAGGCTGTGCACGCACATAAAATATGTAGTAGGAAACTGCTGCTTTGTTTTCTCTTTCCCTCTGTCTAATTTCAACTTCCTGTCAGGTCTCCTTAAATTGATTGCTCAGGAGAGAGGCTGTCGGGAACTAACTGCTGGGTTCTCCTGGGAGGATTATTTCTGAGGGTCCCTGTGTTCTTGGCATTTCCTTAATGACTGTTGGTGGGGGGTATCTCAACCATTTGTCTCTCAGCACCCTCATTCCTTATTTTCCTAGAGAGATCCTCCTGGGATGGGGGCTCTGCCCTAAGGACTTAGGTAGATGCCAATGCTCTCACAGTTCTAATTTCCCTGGGGCCCTGGGTTTGGCACTGTCAATGTGAGTTTATTGTGGTCTTAGGCCCATTCCACCTTGTGGCTGAGATCACTGCTTTCTAGGAAGACATGGTTGCTGAGAGAACACCAGGATTTGGGGATGAAGTATCAGGACTAAAAGCTAATCTGTGCTTGTAGGGTACAGGTGACTTCCCTGGAGGAGTCCCCTAGATCCCAGTGTGGAGCAGAGCACTTCACACCCTGAGACAAAAGCTTTCTTATCAACACTGAGTGCTTTGACTTAGGTGTCTGAATTTAAGAACTGAAACCCAAGGCCAGTTTCTGACTTCTAAGTAGGGACAATCTTTGAAGCAGGAACTGATGGAAGCTATGAAAATCAGCGAACTTCCGGGTCATCTTCACCTGAGAAGATCTCTCAGAAATGACAAAAATCTGTGTAGATGCATGCAGGGTAGATTGGGGAAGATAGTGGTGAACCTCATTCTGAGAAGAAACACGTGGAGTTTCCTCCTCAGATCCAGAAATCTCTGTGCAGGCCCTTTTTCCTCTGAGTCATTTTTATAAAAATTACACTTGTTTACATAAATGTGGGACATTTGTGGAGGTCAAAGGACTACCTGTGTGTGAGTATGGGGTGGGCGTGGGGGGAGGATTCTCTCCTTCCACCATGTGTGTCCTGGGATCCAAAGCTTATCTTTAGGCTTTTATGGCAAGTGCCTTTAGCCACCAAGCAATCTTAGTAATTTTTAACTTTGCAGGTCAGTCTCAAAATGTACCTAATTCCCCTCAAGTTTTAGCAAGCATTTACTGCACACCAGCCAGGTATAGATGAAGGCATTAAGATCTTGGGTCTTAGGGCAAGATTGTGAAAGTCCCTGTTATTTCTCAGCTCTGTGACTCAGGAGATTAACCCACCTGAACTGCTTTTCTCTTAGTTTATAAATTGAGAATAAGGCTTGTTTGCAAAGAATTTGGAGGTTCACCTGTAACCCATTTTCTATCCCTAGCACAGGGAGGGCAGATTTCTATCCCTAGCACAGGGAGGGCGGATCAAAAGGGGAAAGGGACCTGGCCATTTCTCTATTCAACGTGCCAATTGTATCTCAGGATTGAACTGGTGAACAGGAGGGTAAGAGAGCTCCCTATATGTTCAAAGCTGCTGGGGCGGGGGAGGGTCTAATATCAACAGATATCTGGGGAAAGATCACAGGAGCAGTGAGGAGCAGTTGGTGGTCATCAATATGAGGAAACAAGATTAGGTCCCCTGATCTGTAGGTTGAAGTATGTGGTATGTATCCTCCTGCTAGTTCACTGCCCTGCCTGATAGGTACCTGTCGTAGCTAAGTCTTAGATGCAATAAAACACTATGACTGAAAGCATTTTGGAGAGGGCTTTTATTTTCGCTTACAGATCCATCACTCAGAGAAGTCAGGGAAGGAACCTGGAGGCAGGAACTCATTCGGAGGCTGTGAAGGGGTGTTGTTTACTGGCTTGTTAACTCATGCCTTGCTCAGCCTGCATTCTTATAGCACCCAGGACCAGCAGCCCATGGGAGGCCTGCCCACAGTAAGCTATGCCCTCCCACATCCATCACCAATCAAGAAAATATACCACAAGATTGTCCACAGGTCAATGTGGTGAGGGGCATTTTCTTAATTGAGATCCCCTTTTCCAAAATATCTCTAGGTTGTGTCAAGTTGACATGGATCTAGTGTAGCCAGCACAGTGTTTCCTTTGTCCTCAGCTATTCAGAATACTCTGCCTTCATGGTGTGTGTATGCATGTGCGTGTGCGTGTGCGTGTGCGTGTGCGTGTGTGTGTGTGCTGGTGCTTCCTTGATCATTACAAGGTCTCCTCTGTATCTCCTCTTATCATAGTTCCCTAAAACTTTGAATGAGAACAAATGCTTCCCATCCACCAATCACAAATGGGAACCAACAACATGACAGCCATTTAAAATCACAACAGATAAAACGGGTTTAATTCCATTTGTTTTGCTAGAAATCAAATAAACAAATGGCACCACGACTGATTTAGGAGATACTGGGTCATCTTGCACACCAGGCAATACATGACTAACTGAACCCCAGCTCCACAATTCAATCTTTTCATCAACATAAAGAGGAAAAAAAAAGGCTATGAAGCCCTGTCAGGGAGAGCACGCAGCCGTGTTGGATGCTGCCCTAATCCTTCCTCTCAGCACCAGTCTGTGGACGCTCTAGATTGACACAGACATGAAACCAGAAGATGGCAAGACCATGAAGAAAACTCCATCCAACAGTTAGAGGGAACTAAAGTACAACAAGAGCAAACCTTCCCAGTGGGCGCGTGACTAGGAAACAGTGGAACTGGATTAAGTGAAGTTCCGCCAATCATGGCTCCAGAGTTAGCTGGTACCATGCAAGGCGGTAGATAGGGGCCAGGTCTACAGCCAGAACTCTGACCAGCTACTTGTTGGCAGTGGCCTTCCCTAGAGCTGCCAGGAACCCTGAGGGAGTTTGTACTCTCAGGTTCATAGAGTGCTGTCTATGAACCTGTCACCTGTCTCATAGATCCCTGCCACCACCATCAGTGACCTTCCCATGCCACCTGTGCTTTCTCCAGGGCACGGATGTAGCTTGATTATCTTTGGCTCCTCACCAGCCATTCCTGAGCCTGGCATATGGTACCCCAGGTTCATCATTACTGGGCTTTTAGACATTACCATCAGCAGGGCTGTGGGTTAGCCTATACCTGACTTCTGTGAACAGAATAAAGATAGCCCACTGCACGTAGGTAAGGCCCATGAGCAAGCAGGGGCACACCCTTCCCCCCATTAGGCTTTGCTTCTCCCTTAGGCCTAAGTTTCCCACTGGATAAGGAGATGGCTGCCCCTTCTCCCCATTCCCAGGCCAGGCACCATTCAGGAGGGTGTCCTACCTGGACCGCTGCAGAACGAGGCAATGATGGCCAAGATGCACACAATGCTTAGGTAAGGGATCCAGGGAGCTTGGTCCTGCAGAAGGACAACGTGAACAGGTGAGGGGCTGTGGACCAACCAGGGAACCTGAGTTTTCTAATTTTCCTGACTCCATTTGTGTGACAGGCCATTTCATATCCCTGAGCCCCAGTTGCTGCAAATGGCGACCACTCGGCCATTCTGTTCTCTGATGTGGGTTGCAAGGAAATGATGCCAGCAGAATTCCACAGTTGCCAGCAATCAGGAAGTATAAATGAGTGCACAATTCCCAGCAAACTGAATGCTTGAAAGCAGTGATTCTCAATTCCTAATGCTGCAACCCTTTATTACAGTTCCTCATGTTGTGGTGATGGCCCAGCCATAACATTATTTCATTGCTACTTCATAACTACAGTTAAGAATCATAATGTAAATGTCTGCATTTTCTGATGGTCTTTGGTGAGCTCTGTGAAGGGTCATTCAACCCTCCAAGGGATCATGACCCACAGGTTGAGAACCTCTGCTCTAAAGCAAGGCATCGGAGCCAATTGAGTTAACTATTGTCACACTTGACTAATTAAGACTCTTCCTGTGGAAAGCACCATGTTCACACTCCTGCCATCCCATGGAACGTGTCCAGGGAGCCTGTCACTCATCTATAGGCAGAGCTCTGAGGTCCTCTTGGGTGAGACTTAGATTAGGGGGGGGATGCTTGAGGCAGAAGAAAGACAAGATCCCAGAGCAGCTTCTGCTTTTTCTCACAAAACCTCAGATGTCCAAGGACACTGAAAAGCTGCCCAGCTCGGGACAACTATATACCTGGATATGGGAAAATACCAACTCAAGCAACACATTGCCTCCCAAGCTGGAACCAGTTCAGCACTGCCTCTGAAGAACTATCTTTGCCTCTTTCTAGAACTCTGAAATGTTAGGATATCTGACTACCCAGACTTACCAGCATCCTTGGCTTGAAACACCCAGTAGGTGCTCCAGAAATGCAGGTTGCTCTGAGACACCCAGTAGGTGCTCAATAAATGCAGGTTGCTCTGAGAAGGGTAGGGATCAGAAGGGAAGCCGTGGGTCGGTAATAAAGACCCTGGAATCCAATCCACCTCACCTTCATCCAGCTGTGAAACCTGATCACTTGTATTGATGATTCGGATTTTACCTCCATAAAAGGAGGTAACCTGGGGCTGGAGAGATGGCTCAGTGTTTAGGAGCACTTGCTGCTCTTGCAGACGACCCAGGTTCAGTTCCCAGCACCCACATGGTGGCTCACCACCATCTGTAACTCCAGTTCTAGGGGATCTGTCCTTTCTGGACACCAGTCACACATGTGATGTGCAGACATACATGCAGGGAAAACACCCATATGCATAAAATAAAATATTAAGTTTTTCAAAGGAGACAATCTGAGTTTTGTAAGGAGAATGGGTCTAACTGCTCCTCTGTGTAAATATAGGCACCTAGAGGTGTAAACACACAGTCCTGCATCGCCCCTTCCACATGCTGTGACTCCTCCCAACATCCCAGGTACAGGGATGGCCTTCCCTTGTAGAGCTAGAGCCCAAGAGGAGCCAGAAGCACAGTAAATGAAAAGCCGGGATTCCAGCACAAGGACAGCCAGGTGACAGGGGAGCTACTGAGAAGCCACCTCAGAGACAGTACTCCCTTTGCAAGGAGGCCGTAACTAGAGGGGTATCTTGGAGGCATTTAACATAACCCACCACTCCAAAGATAGGTAAATTGAGGCACAGGGAAGGGAGGACTCCAGATCACTACAACACAGCTCATCTGTAGCAGTGGCAGGCCCTTTCTTGTCTCCAAGTTACGGGGCTCTGGAGGTGAGTCTCCAGGGGAGAGATGCTTCACAGGAAGGGGTCTATTGAAAGGATGGACCCACAAGGCTCCAAAGTGATGACAGCAGAGCCAGTTACCTGTTAATCCCCTTAAAACGAATGTGACAGGCACAATATCTCACCTGCAGGGTCAGTGTCACGGTGAGCGTCCCAAAGAAGAGGGCCATCAGCCCAAAGCCACCAATGAGGAGAGGTCTCCTTCCTAAGCGCTCAATGACCAAGCCCTACTCAGAGAGAGAGAGAGAGAGAGAGAGAGAGAGAGAGAGAGAGAGAGAGAGAGAGAGAGAGAGTTATTTCACTTCGAGCCCATACATGAGGGACTGCAGTCCTGGGAAGATGGTGGAGAGCTGTGGGAGGCTATGGAGGGCTGGTTTTATACACTGGTATGATCTAGGAAGACAACCGTATGCACCCCCAGCAGCCCTGTCCTCCCACCCAGCTCCCCACAGCTGCAGTTTTGGGACTGTTTCTGGTCTCCTCCTACTTACTCTTCGGTCTGCCACCAAGGTGTCTAAGGGCAGTGACCACAAAATACAGTGATAATGACGGAAGGCCAAGTGCCTGAGTGAGGCAGGCCCAGACAGACATCCAGGCTCTACCACTTTGCAGCTGTCTGGACTTCAGCTTAAGACTGCAGGTCCCAAAGTCTCTGTGGCAGGAACAGGAACACTGTCACCTGCCCCTGCCCCACCTCCAGGCATCAAGAGGATGCAGGGATTAAATAAGGGGATTGCTTGATGTTTCTATTAGGTTCATGCCCTCCCATCCCCAATGCTTCACAAAGAAAGAATATCAAGGATCAGAGAGATGGGTTAACCTAGAAGAGGTCACACAGCAGAAAATGAAGAGGCCAGGAACTGAACCCAAGGTATTGTCAAGATTCATGATTGATCTCAACTGAGCAGTTAGGAGGGGCTTCCTGGAGGAGGCAGAGCTTGTTAGGGAGAGGCTTGGAGGTGGGAAGATTCCTCTCTCACAGTCTTCTTCCTAATACCCTTCCCCCAAACACGCATGATCTTCATGTAGGAAAAACCTGTAATACTTGCTTTCTGAATCTGGCTTATTTTATTTAACATAAATATCTACAGCTCCGTCGTTTTCCTGCACATGTCAGGATCTCAGTTTTCTTTAACTGACAGCTCTTCCCTCATGCAGACGTACCACATCATACTTATCCATGATCTGTAAGGAATGTTCCACTTCCTGGCTACTTCCGGGAATAAAGCAGAAAGGAACATGGATGAGCAGGTGTCTATGGTTGGCTGACTTAGAGTCTTTTGAGGGAGGGGAAGCAATCTTAAGTGGGAGGGAGAGAGAAAGGGGGATAACAGAATTCCTGTGACAAGAAAGCAGGGGCCATTCTGAGGACTGGGGAAAATCAACAAGAACAAATGATGTGTAAAAATGTCAGAATAAAACCCACACTAAGTTAAAACTCAAAATCCACCCATCCATCTACCATCCATCCACCATGTATCCATCCACCCACCCACCCATTGATCTACTATTCATCTTCCATCCACCCATTAATCCATCCAGCCAGCCAGCCAGCCATCCATCCAAGCCATCTGCTTTGGGCGAGCAGAAGTAGTGACACTGCTGAGGGCCATGAGGTCTGAGTATGTGACCTCTTGCCTGGCAGCTCCAGGTGATAAGAAGAAGGACAAGGTCCAGAAGCCTTGGGATCTCTGCCTTGGAGTTTCAATGCAGGGAGTCAGTGCCCTGTCACCAGAAGCCAGGTGACCAGAAGCTGCCTGGGGTGGACCTTCTTCTCAGATAAATGGGAGCTGCAATCTAGGCAGAGCAGGAACTGGGGCGTGAACAGCATTTGCTATCTGGAGACTACAGTTCTGCAGGCCAGGTGAAAGCTCAGACCATTTGGCTATGGGGAGCAGTCTGGGACCAGGTCACCCAGGAGTGAGTTTGCTGGGACAGGAGGGGCCTTTGTGAATAGTCAGGGACTGGTAGCAGGTGGAGATACCCTGACTGGTTGCAAGGGCCTTTTCCTGCAGGCCCAGGCCTTCCACCCTTCATCTCTTGGGAACCTGACCCAAGAGAACAGAGCCAAGATATCCAGAGGGACTTGGGGCTGGAAGACAGGCTGACCTGGGCTCAAGTCTTGGCTCTGCCTCTCAGATTTCCTTGTATGTAGAATGGATGACTGACTGACTGACTGACTGACTGAACTTCTTTGAGCCTGAGTCTCCCCACCTGGGAGGTGTGGGTGGTAGCATCTCTGCAGGGTAGCTGTGAGATAAGAGGAAAAGCATGCTGAGCCTACACTTAATTCAGGAGCAACTGGGCCTGCGCATCAAAGCAGAAACTGTCAGTCAAAGAATGGCTTGGCTGGCTGCTCTCGCTCCTGCCTTTAATTAGTCCCATGGCCTTGAACAGGAAGGCCAGCCCTTTCGTGAATCAACTTCTTTCTGTGTAGCCACAGGATTAGTCTAGGTGACAGGAGAGGGGTCATTTCTGAGCATCCACTCTGTTGGAGGCAGTGCACTGAACACATCCCAAATATGAATCACTTAATCCCCACAAATACCTCCATGAAACAGGCCTTCTTTGTCTCCATTATACAAACAAACAAACAAACAAACAAACAAAACAAAACAAAACCAAGACTTTGGGAAGCTATCCAGGCACATGGCTGATAAGGGGTGAAGCAGGGATTCCTGAAGAATCTTTTCTAGTTCCGAAGATATTAAGTTTCCCGAAGTAGAAACAGACAAAGCCCCCAGTTTGTAGCATCCCAGTGTCCCATCTTCATGTCCAATTGTTGAATGCATAGAGCACCGAGTCATCGGCTGACCCTCTTTTCTCCCCACCCTCCCTGGAAGCCCTCACATCACTGTTTCCCCAGAATCCAGGAGCACACTTGGCCATGGGTTCTTTGCTGATGGAGTGAGCAAGGTAGATATGCAGTGTGCATGGGAGGGCAGTGAAAACAGAGGGGGGAGGGGCAATGAGCTCACTCGGTTATGTGGGTCAGGGAGGGTCACAAAAGAAGCAGAGCAGAACTTTGTGGGGAAAGAGGATGGAGAGGCAATAAGAAAAGAAGTAGAGGGAGAGGCAAAGGGAGGGAGAAGCAGATAGGAGAGATGAGGGAGGAGGGAGGGAGGAGGGATGAGGGAGGAGGGAGGAGGGAGGAGGGAGGAGCTGGAGAATGGAGGGCTTTGTCTCCTCAGTATCTCAGAGGAGCTAAGCTAGACTCCCTGATGGACAAGGTGCTGAAGTCAGCAGAGGCTGCCAGGGACAAGCTTCCATATGGCATAGGGGCTCAGGTCACAGTGAGATTAGCATGTTACATTGAGATTCTGTTTCTGACACATGTAACAGCTGTGCCGAGGTTAGCATGTCACAGTTGGAGATTAATGTATCAGGTTGTTACACAGGGAGTCTCTGTGGTTCCAGTGGGCTGAACCTGCCTTGTGCTATGAATCCAAGATTCTGGTGTGTTACACTCAGGTGGGACAATGTGTCACATTCCACAGAGATAGACACAATGTCAACATTTGGAAATGTCCCCCAAATACAAGCTAGCAAAGAACCAATATTTTACACTATGATCTCAATATTCAGGGGCTTTGTTGGGGAGGAGCTGTGGTTTCTTTCAGGTCACTGAGGAAGCAGGAAGCTGAGGTCGGCCTGGAGCTAGCACATGTTCCTTTCATAAGAAATGATAGAGCTCAGAAGTTCCGGTCCTGTGAGGGTCATGACACCCCCCCCAACACACACAGGGGCTGCATATTAGATATTTACATTATGACTCCTAACAGTAGCAAAATTACAGTTATGAAGTAGTAACAGAATAATTTTATGGTTGGCATCACCACAACCTGAGGAACTGTATTAAAGGGCTGCAGCAGCAGGAAGGTTGGTCTAAGAAGCCTATTGAGGATATAGCTTTCACAAAAAAGGGAATGAAGAAAGGGCCCTGTTGGTTCTACTGGGTCAGGGCATCAATGCGCTCCCTCCTCCAGACCTTACTGAAGTGCAACCTGTCTGAAGAAATTAATGTGACTGGATATTCCTACCCTGCACTAAAGCTGTCAGGAAGACACTAACTCAAGATGAACAGCTGCTCTTGAAGGTTACTTGTGTCAACTGGGAACCAGCTGTCAGGCTTCTGGTGCTTTAAGAAGCCCTCTGGGGACTCTGTGCTGTAAGGTCCCCTTGAAGCCCCTTCCCTGTCAGTGTTCTGGGACCTTTGGGCAGATAGCAGTGGCAAAATAGTTCTGGTTAGAATTGTAAAAGTTAACTTTATTGAGTTATAATTTTGCTATCTATTACTATAACTAAAATTGAGATATAGAAAATGCCACCTCCATCAAAAGACTCCCTTTGTCCCTTCCCTCAGCTCCAGGCAGCCCCTGATTTACTTAGAAGCACTGGGTTTAGAGTGAACAGTTTTAGAATTTCACAGTCTTATAACGTTTTTGAGACCTATTTTCTTTGTGATACACATGAATAGTTCTTTTTCATGGTTGAGCAATATTCCACTGAGTGGATATACCACAACTGGTTTCTCAATACACCTGTTGATGGATATTAGGTTGCTTCCAAGTTTGGTCTCTGGTACATCATCATATGGGTATCTATGTAGACATGGGTTTTGTTTCTCTTGGGTAAATACATATGCATGGGATGGTAAGTGCATAGGTAACTATCAAAAATGTTCTCTAAATGAGTAATATGACTTTAACCTTGACTAGTAGTGTGAGAGTTTCTGTTGCTCTATTTCCTTGGCAACATTTGGAATTATCAGGAATTAAATTTTGTCTGTCCTGTGAATGACAGGATTTTGTTGTGTATTTTAACTTCTTTAATGGCCAATGGCACTGAGAACTTTTTCCTGTGCCTTTTGACCTTTGAGAATTTCCTTTGGTAAAGATCTATTCGAATACTTTCAGAGAACAGTTGGTCTTGTTGATTTCTCAAGGTTCTTTACATATGCAGGACACAAGCTCCCTCTCAGATGTTTATACAGTCTCCCAGTCTGCAGCTTACTTTTTCTTTTGTTTTGTTTGTTTTTGTTTTTTTGGGGGGGAGGTTGTAATGTCTTTTGAAACAAGCTTGCAATAATTCAACCAAAATGTAAAAGCAGAAACAAGTGGACCCAACTGACCCCAGTGGTACTTCCCTGAGGTGTCTGAGGCACTGGGGGCAACCTTCCTCAGGCATCCAGTCAGCCAGGCAAGAGTCAGAGCCTGGGAATCAGAATTAGAAAAGACCCAGCTTGGGATGAACAGAGAGCAGAGTATCTTCTAAGACCAAAATCTCACTTTCATGCATGAATGAACTCTCAGAGGGCATGACGGTCATAGAAACTGTCAGATCTGCAAGCGCTGAGCATTGTGTCCAGTTCCTACACGGGGTTCTAATTCTCAAGAACTGTCCAGCTCAGAGGAGGCTGCTAGCAGTCGCTCACATCTGCAGAGAGTAGGGTGGGGCCAAAGCAGATGACTGGTTCTGTTTTAACCTGCTGGGGTGTCTCCTTTGCTGGGTCCCTTTAGGCTTTGTTCTGTGAACTGGGACTTGGTCTCAAATAACCATCAGTGACTGCCTTAGTTTCCACAGCTGCAGTAACAGTGTTGCAACTAAGACTGCAGATACTCTTCATCTTTCCCAAGCTTTAACTCCAAGATCAAGAGCCTTGCTTCCTGTATATGATGACACAGGGTAGGGTCTGTCTCAGCTCCACCCCTGTTTTCTCAGGGTCTGCTCCAGCCCATCCCAGTCTTCCCAGCGTCTATTCCAAAACCTCCTCTGCCTTCTGAGATCTGCCCTGGCCTTCTCCTCCATTCTGGTGTCCTTGTCTTTCATTGGTGGTCTCCCTGTAGTTGTCTGTTTCCAAAATTTCTCTACTTGTAAAGACAATGAATTTGGGGGCTCAACTCACCCCCAGAAAAAACCCAACCCTAGCTTACCAACAATACCTGCAATGACCTGTCTCCAAATGAGGTCACACTGGTGGGGGGGAGGACTGGGGATTTCAGTGTGTGAGTTTTAGGAAGTCACATTGCAAATGACATGTACTGAGTCTCCATTGAGCTTAGTGTAGTCTTCAACAATTGGTGTGATCTGTTACTACCAACATTCCCTAAGAAGAAAGGAGGGGTCTGAAAAACTAGGCATCTGGCCCAAAACTGGCCCCAGGTCATGACTAACAACAGGGCTGGGAAACCACTGAGCCCAAACATGCCCCTGTTGTGCCCCATCACCCTCACCTTTACTCTGTATACAATAGATCCAGTATCTCACAGCATGGCCACAGAGAATGCAGACTGTGACACTGAAATCTCAGGACTCCTGGGAAGTTTGGAAACTCTTAAAGATTTGCATTTAGTCCAACAGAGCACAGTTCCAAACTGTGCTGCCACAAACAAGACCACGGTGCTGTGGATGCTGCCCCTGACTTGTAATAGCACAGCCTGTGCCTCTTACCAAAGGTAGAGCTGGCTCCCCACAGCCCCTGCCCAATCACGGTGGACCCTCATCCTCATGGGTGAATGACACTTCTTCCCTGGAAGTTCAGTCATCTGAACAGCACAGTTGAAGCCCCAAACGCAGTCTGGAAAGCCAGCTGTTCTGCAAGATGGCAATTATTTCCAGCCAGCAAGCTGCTGAGTGATGGCCGCTGCCCAAATTAACGGCAGATCAAAAGAATGAGAGCGTCTTTCCGTCTCAGTTTTATAGGCCTTAGAGCCATTTTAATAGACTGTCAAAAATCCCAGTGAAGAGAGTGGGGGAAATCAGGGTGTCCTTTTATTGATAGACAATTAGCCTGAAGGATCGGATGGAGTTGTCTGTGTAGCCCTGAAAAGCAGGTCACACAAACTGGAAAAAGGCAGAGGACTCGCTGAATGTTGAGTTTGGGGGAGGAGGGGAGCTGCCACAGGCTTTGATTTTTGTTTCCATGACAACTCTTTCTTGCAGAGTTAAAGTATCTCGTTGTTACTTTAACAAGCAGCCTAGACCAACTCAAGGGTAGTAGTTTATGCTTTGGGCAGTCGAGGTCTAGAACAGATCTCACAGGAGAAAACTTACAGGGGTGGAGACTCTGGAGGGGAAAAGAGTGGCTTTCCTACTTCTTAGGGAATCTCAGATTCCGTGTTCGGTCTCCTTCCTCATCTTTCAGACCAGGCGGCAATGGTGCCCATTCTGCCTCACATCTTGCCTCTGCCTGCTGTTCATTGACCTTTTACCTCCTCCCTTGTCACTTTACAGCTTCACCGATTGCCCAGATAAACCCAAGTGCATCTCCAAACCCTCACTCCTACCTATGAAGTTCCCTCTGACCCAATCTCATGTCCTGTGACTGCAGACCTGGGGATCTTTGGAACCCATTAATTTTTTTCCTGCCACAGATGGCCAGGGTCAAAAGCAAATTTTATAAATGTGTGGATCCATTTAGAGATGTATGGTAATTTCCCTAAGCCCACCTCAGAGGTAAGTGGACGTCAGGGATAGGATTGTGGAGCTGTCCAGTTCTCCTCACTTTAGGTGACAGGGTGTGACTTACCTGTCCACATACACAGACATGTCCACTCATACCTGCTGCCCCATCCTATGTCTGTGAGGCAGGGACATGTCCTTATATAAAAGGGAAAGGGAACCACAGAGATGTTGAACAACTTGCTAGAGAGTCGCCTGACCCCGATCCATCTGTTCTCTGAATAGAGACGCCAATAACCCCACCCTGTGGGTGGAGGGTAAGAAAGGAAGTGGAGCCCAGGATTTTGGAGACTGATACAGCCTGGGTTACCAGAGCAGCTTTTCAGGCACTCTTTTCTGTGTATATGATGGACCCCATTAAAGTGGCTGGATGAATAGTAGAAGGGAAGTCCTTCTGCACCAGCCTCTGTTACAAGAGCAGAACTCAGGCTGGGATGTTGACAGGGCTGCAGCCTCCCAGGCACAGAACAAAGCTGTACACAGAGTCCAGATGGGTGGGCATTTCCCACACCACCCCTCACAGCTTGACTAGAGGCAATCTCTTTATTTTTTTTAACTTTTCTGGATATTTACAAATTTGGTCCCAATACATTGGTATTGATTTCTTATAGCAACAAAACAAAAACCCAAACTCCAAACCCTCTTCTGTTTCCTCCACCACTTCCGCCCCAGGTTGACTGAGTTCTATTGATCACAGTTGGAGTTAATAACAGGATTGGTGCAGTCTACAGCTGGAGACAGAATTTGGCGACACGTGCAAATAACAAAGCTTTGAAATATTTTCCCCCTAACAAAAAGCAGGTTGGGAAAGAGCTCCAACATCACTCGTCTACATTTCTAATGGTATCCATTTTTAAGAAGTTGGTTGCCAGAAAGGCAAGGAGAAATACTGTATCTACTGACAAATCAGCAGGAGGGTAGGGAATCTGCCTGTTTGTGCTGACATCATTCTTGTTGGTGGGGATTGGCAAGGGAGACTGGACACCCAAGTATCTCTTTCCAGTCAGCACTCACACTCTGCCACATCAGACATGTCCACTCATACCTCTTTCATTGTTGAAGAATCCCAGGGCTGGAATCTGTATCTACAGAGTGAAGCACAGCCCACCCACACTCCCTCAAGAAGACAGATGTGAACGCTTCATCAAGAGAGAAGATAAGGCTCAGAAAGGTTGACTACCCTGACCAGCATCACACAGCCAGAGGTAGGAAGAGTTTTGCTTGTTTTGATTGGAGACTCAAGGCATTGAGATACAGGGAGGAAGAGTCTAAGTGGGCTAAGGGTTTGTAGAGAGCAAGCCTCTCCCAGATCCAGATCGGGTCCCCTGACAAGGCCCGCCCTCATGAAGCAAACCCTAGTAGGTCCCCTGGATGCCTGTGTGCCATCCAGCCCCTATGGCGTTCTCAGGAACCCACAGTGACTTACAGAGAAGATAGCAGCTAGCGTCTCAATTCCTCCAGTGCTCAGGGTGATGTATGGGATCTTGTCCTGAGGAACCCCAGCTTTCCCAAAGATGCTGTTGGTGTAGAACCAGATCTGTGATGCAGAAAAGATCAAGGAAGGTCATTCAGAGGCCTCAGCCTCCTCCCCATGCTGGACTAAGGTGTGAAGCTCTCTCTGCACCTTGCCATTGAGTCCAGAGTCACAGGCAAACTTTGCCCTGTAGTCATATGGTGCCCCTCACCCCCACCCCCTTCACTAACAGATTCCTGCATTCTTGGGAATGATATCTGCCCACCTAAGACACTGCTTCCTACACTCACTGCCTTGCAGCTAGGAACAGGTAGCAATAGGAAATATTGGTGGGGTCAGCACGAAGCTTCATATTTTACTTGAATCTTACATGTATTTATTTACTTGCTTATTTATTTATTATGGGGGCGGGGCCAGTGTGTGTTGGGGGCGGGAAAGTCACAAAAGAAGTTATAGGAGTCAGTTCTCTCTCTCTACCATGTGGGGCTCAGGGGTTGAATGCAGGTCCCTGGTAGCAAGAACCTTTACTGGATGAGCCATTTCACAGGCCACAACCTCCCACCTCCACCTCTTCCTCCTCTTCCTTTAGAGAAACTTTATCAAAGAGATATAGTCTCATATTCACTGTTTATTTTTTCCTGCTTTCCTTTGTGTGGCCAGGATGATGAGTGTGATGGTTGGAGCCTTGGTAGCCCTCTTGGGCCATTAATATCCTTGGAACAGTGTCCTCTGTGAGACTCAGAAACTGTTTCTGCTCCACAAAACATTTTACTATGACCCAGCAGAAACCGCCATGATGAATCTACAATAATACACAAGGTAGAAATGATATTCTTGAGGTCTGTGTAACTGTACATGTAGAGTCAGATCCCAAGAAAACTAACCCCAAAGACAACCCAAATATCCAGAAATGAGCTCAACCTGGAGGAGAGGAGGTCTCTGGCAGTTGGATAAAAGCCAACATTCCTCAGGAGCTTGTGACACTGACTCCCTTCTGCCAAAACGGATCACTTTTGGTACCTCTGGGTAAGGGGCATAAGGCTTCCTGAGGTGCCTATCAGCTTATGAAAGCTCATGCTGGCCTCCAGGCTCCCTCATAAGCCTGCTACCTCACTCCTCACATTCTTACTCTCCCCTAAGCTCTCTCATCTCTTGCTACTTACTGTCTCTTGCTTCCTCCCTCTCTCTCTCTCTTTCTCTCTCTCTCTCTCTCTCTGTTTCTCTATCTCTTTCTCCACATACACACCACACACACACACATTGTATATATATGCTCTCTCTCCTTTCTTGCTACCCACTTACTCTCTTACTCTCTTTCTGTCTCTTGCTTTCTCTCTCTCTCTCTCTCTCTCTCTCTCTCTCTCTCTCTCTGTTTCTCTGTCTCTCTCTCCACATACACACACATTATATATATATATATATATATATGCTCTCTCTCCTTTCTTGCTACCCACTTACTCTCTTCTTACTCTCTTTCTGTCTCTTGCTTCCCCTCCCCCACCCCTCTCTCTCACACATACACAGAACACACACACACGTGCAGTTTCTTGACTGTTTCTTGGCTCACATGTAGAAACATCAAGACTGTGTAGCCAGTCTCCACAGCTCTGATGTCAGGCACCGCACTGGCTGGACTACCCTGATACTTGTGTGAATAAGCCCTTGTTTCTAATCTGTCTTGTTACAAACACTTGTTTGAGAAGCCGTTCATGCCCAGGGAGGGATAACCAGGACTAACTTGTATCCAACAGTTGGTTAGGTTTGCAGTGCCAGGTTACTTTTCATAGGGTCTCCCAAACACCCAGAGACACGGTGCAAATGAGCTACTGGCTTAATCCTTGGATCAGTTGGCAGAGATGGGTTTTAATGTTCACACGAAGTAAGGACCCATTGCCCTGTGCTATCTGCATCCCCACTGAATGGGTAGGGGAGTTAGGACTTTAGGCTCTGTCAGAATGAATGATGGCTGCCACATTTGCAGGGCACAGAGGCAGTAATACCTCACTAGCCCACCAGATCCTGCAGCTCTGAGGCTATCTATGGTTCAGAACCCACAGTATCCCTGGATACGTCCCCGCGGGGTGGCCATGGTCTCCAAGACCCAGTCACAGTTAGACGACTGTAGACTCAATTAAGAGATGTTCTTTATTGTCACTGTGGGTTTTAGTGCCACAGGGCTCTGTGCCTTCCACTCACAGGGAGGCAGAGCTTCCAGCCCCCTGTCAACACTTGGAGAATATTTTCCCGTAGAAGCTACTCTCCAGTCCTATGCTATCTCAGCTCCTCCGGCCCCCGTGACCCCTTATGTCTCGAGTTCCCATTCTCCCTGAAATGGCACAGCTGCAGACATCCTCAGCAGGTTGAAAGTCAGTGGTGGGAGTCAGTGTGCAAGCCATTCTGTGTCTACTGTAGAATGGCTGTGAGGAGGACTGAGCCATCTTGCTAAATGCATCCAGACAGCAGTAGGCAGGAGTTGTCCCTTCCCCCACCAGCCCCAGCCTAGAGCTCGTGAGGTCTACAGGGCCTGCCTGTCCCCTTCTGCCTGATCCATGTAGCACCCTGCCCCCACCTTCATTTCAAGAAGCGAGGTGATTGCCTTCACCTTGACCTCTGTATGAACTGAAGGAGATAGGATCGGACAGTTTCAGGCCCCTGTGAAAAAGAAGAAAGTGCCCGGGACACTCAGAGTCACGGAATCACAGAGCCGGAGCGGCCCCCCATCTCGTCAAGTCTGTAGGTTGCCTCAGCTTCCCTACTGTCGTGGTTCTAACATGCTGAATTAGCCAGGAAAAACCTTCATATAACAAACAATAGGCATCCTTCTAGATGGTTCCATCTCCCCATGGAGATATGCAGACTCCTTAGAAAAAAGAGCCTCCATTGTCAGTCATTGTGAAAGGCATCTGTGATACCCTCCTCCTTGGAGGTGTATCCTTGGAGAGCCCCAAAGGGATAGGGCTGGTGTCTTTCTGAGTCTCCTAATGCCTCACTCTCAGCCTGGCACAGTGTTTCGATGAGGCAGCATGCCATGCAATCATTCTATCTGTGAGAGGCCTGAGGAGAAAGCAGGGACCACTCCCTATGCAATGACACCAGAGTAGAGAGGTGGCCCCTGGGAACCCATTCTTCTTGCAGTAAACATCATGTTACAGACCACCCCACTGTAACCTGGGGTTTGTAACTCTTCTATCTTCTCTTGGCTGTAGACACGGTGGCTACGGGCCAAGAGATTTGGTCTGACCTTTGCCAACAAATGTTAGCGCCTGGCTTATCTTTGTCCAGCATATAAGTAACTGTTCTGGTAGTGACCAAACAGCTAGCAAGAAGTGACTTAAGTGGATGGTTTTTGTGGTTTGCTTTTGGCTTGTGGTTTGAGAGGGTACAGTCTGCTGTGGTGGGATTCGTGGAGCTGAGAGACTCCTTACAATCTTATAGACCAAGAAGTAGAGAGCAAACGGGAAGCTGGGTTGTGACCCCTGAGACCTGGAAGAACACACTTTCTCTGGCTCGACTCTGTCTTCTAAGCTGTCCACTGTCTCCACACACAGCACCACCAGCTAGGGGCCATGTGCCCTCTCACGTGGGGACAGTCCACATTCAAATTGTAATACCCAGAGCAAGATAATGCTGGACATGCTTGCTGGACATGGAAGAACCCATGGTCCTTCCAAAACATCTGTGTTAATCCCAGAATCTGGGCATCTTAGTCTACACAGCAAGTCTGACTCTAAACACGGTCAGGCCCTGGAGGAAGCAGTTTTTGCTGGATTGCCTGAGTGAACCGTAAATGCCATCACTCCTTATGAAGGAGAAATGAGGACACAGAGCTGGAGAAAGAAGGTGTAGGGGTGGAAGAGGATGAAGGGAGAGAAAATCAAACATACTTTATTGCAGCTGACCCTGAAGATGAAGGAAGGAGACCAGGAGCCAAGGGAAGGAGGCAGCTCCTAGAAACCTGAGAATGGATTTTCTCCCACAATGTCCAGGATTGACTGTGGGCCTGATTTGATTTGAAGACCCCTGACCTCCAAAGCAAGGACAAGCATGACCTACAATGACAAGTGTTTTGAAGCCTCTGGACGTCAGTGCTGTGATTTTATTTTTAAATGTCCAGTGGTGACAAGAAATGGGCACACTAGAGGGATGTAATCCATTTATATATTATGCTTTACCCTGGGGTGGGTATTTCCCACACACGGTAATCTATGGCTGTGTTTTGAGGTCTAGGAGGAAAAGGCCTGCTCATTTATTAAACATCTTTTGGTTGCTCTCTTAGGCTTTTCCCCTGCTGGGCAGAACCTACTTACATTTTCTGTGTGTCCTTCTCAGGTCCCAGCTAAAAGCATGAGTGCTTTCCCTAACCATCCTTGTTCTAGAAAGAGCTTTGCCATGAAACATTAGGTTTGGCTGCAGGCCAGGATGTGCACAGTAAGGGTCTCTTGGGACTAAACCAGTTCAAAGAGACCAGGTTTGAAAATGGCCACACACAAGACAAACACAAGATGGGAACAGCTACCAAGTAGAAGCCCTGGACCATCAAATGCCCTCCGGGAGTGCCCTGAATCATCAGTCATCAACTCAGATGTTAGACAAGCTATCATATTCTCTCTCTCTCTCTCTCTCTCTCTCTCTCTCTCTCTCTCTCTCTCTCTGTGTGTGTGTGTGTGTGTGTGTGTGTGTGTGTGTGTGTGTGTGTGTGTGTGTGTGCTGTGCATGTGTGTCTAGGTCAGAGGTCAACTTCGGGTGTCATTCCAGGTGCATCCACCCTGTTCTTTGAAGCAGTCTCTCTCACCAGCTTGGGCTAGCTGATTAAAGTAGGGTGACAGGCTAGGGATTCACTTGTCTATCTCCCAGTGCTGGTATTACAGGCACATGCCACTATATTGGCATTTTTACCTAGGTTGTGGAGATGGAACTCAGATCTTCAAGCTTGCATACCGTAAGCACTTTGCATGCTGGGCCCTCTCCCCACCTCACAGTTCCTTCTTAAAGAGTCCCTTTGTATTGAGAGGAAGGAGAGGACTAGAGAGGGCTGACACCTTAAAGGCCCTTTAGCTTCACTTGATCTTTATTTTAAGATTGCTGGTCTTAGAGGTCACATGGCCAGGCGATGTGCTGTTAGCCTTCTGCTAGCTCGGCCGCAGATAACATTACTGATGTGTTAGATGGGAATGGCCGCTCAGGCTACTGCATCAGTCTCCAGAGCGTCTGGATCAGTGTGACCCAACAGCCCAGCTCTTCTTTGCAGGGACTTGGAGCCACTACCGCTGAAAACCCTGACCCTGACTCAAGTGTCTGTCTGATAGGTGACTGAAAGGGGACAAACAGCCCAACATGGAAAAGGAATTTCGAAGTAACTAAAGGTTGTTAACTCAGTATTGGCATAACCTAGAGAACACAGAAGCCAACAGGGACTCTGGCATCAGTGGCCCGAGAAACACATAAGGTCTATTTCATAGGGTGGTTCTCAGGCAGGGCAGTTTGACCCTCAGGGCTGCAGCTGGGCAGGGGCCAAGGATGACACTAAAATGCAGCCTTAAGACAGTATTCCAGCCTCAGATGTGAATGGTTTGGCCTTGAGAAGCCCTAGCCTAGTGCAAGTGCAGTGTGTGTGTATGTGTGTGTGCACGTGTGTGTATGTGTGTATGAGTGTCTAGGTCAGCAGAGGGCAACCTCAGGTGTCATTCCAGGTGTCCACCTTGTTCTTTGAGGCAGGCTCTCTCATCAGCTAGGGCTGGCTGATTCAGGTAGGGTCTAGAGAAGATGTAACTTGTCTGATTTGTCTATAAAATAGGACCAGGTGTAATTTGACAGGGCAAGTTCCACGTTGGACCTTGAGCTATCTATAAACCACAATGTCTTTCTCATCTAAGAAGTACATATGATGCCCCCCAACCCTGTAGGACTCCTTGGGAACAGAGCAACGTAATCAATGGGAAGGTGCCTGCCTGGCAGGAGGGGCCAGTGTCTCCCAAGGGATCATAATCATCTAAGTCATCATGAAGGGACAGAGCATACTTTAAAGCCACCTACTGTTTTTATCTGGGTTAGCTCTTGGCTATATGGCCTCTGGGCTGTGGAGGAGAAGGCTGCAGTGCAGGAGTGGGCCTGGACCCAAGTCAGGGTGTCAGGCTTATGGCTGGCATTTACAACTAAATAGCATGTGTCCATTTGTCTATAAAACAGGAGAAGATGTGTTCTGTAGCTGTCTAGGGGTGAGGTGGGGACAGCCTGAAAAACACAAGTGGAATAATCTGAGTGGGACATTGAGGACCCTTTCTGCTTGGGACTTAAGTACCTAAAACTTGGGGTTCAGACAATTGGTGTTCAAACCTTCTTTATACAGTGTCTAGCTGTGAACCTTTGGGAAAATATCTCAGTGTCTCTGTGCATAGCAGTGGGGCCTGAAGGAAAGCTTCCATTGTTACAAACCACTAATGGCTCCTGATCAGGGACATAGCTGAGGGCATAGTCAGGCCACAGAAAGCAGATGGCCGAGGTTTCTGGCTATAGGTTCATGGGGACAGCCACGTGGAAAGCCAGGACTCTGACCATCTGACAATCTCAGTCTGGTGATCTCTGTGCTGTCTCAGGGAACGCACATGAGCTTGGAAGGTAGAAACAATTGCCTCCCTACAACCCACCAGCCACAACTCTGAGCAGCGGGGCTTGAAGGTATCCGGCATGATTCATCCGTTACCAATGGGAAATGAGATCCTGGGGAAGGAGACGGCTCTACCCAGGAACGGCATGGCTCTCCATCTAAATGCCTCAGTAAGCATGGATTCCACATGTCCTTAAGACTCTAGGTGTGGGCCTTAGGAAACAATGCATTGTTGAGAGTCTGATACACCTGACCTTGAGTTTGTCTAGGGGAGGAAGCTGTAGAACGAGCAGTGGCCACTCTGGGCTGAGCTGTTGATTCCCTGACTCCTCTTAGTTCTTCTCACTTGACGGAACCAAGGCAAAAAGGCAAAAATGACTAGGGAACAAAGTGATCTCATTTTTACACCAGCGTTTCCAAAAATAGAATCGAGAGCTGTTGAAATTTGGCAGAATGTGTGGCTGCGATCTTCCCAGGCAGCTGTTTCCCCACTTCTGGACAGGAGGCGTCACTGTCGCACCCTCTCCCACCCGAGTGCCACCTGAATGACAGTAGGATGTGCCGGGCTCTAGTTGAGCAGGTATAAATCATCTGGGACCTCTGAGGCCTTCCCCACAGTGACTCTTCCCTGGGCTGTGTGCCCAGAAGCCTGTGTGCAGCCCTTCAGGAATGAGAACTGACCACATCCCGAGGTGAGGTGTCCCACTCCGATTCCCAGAAAGAAGCAATCACACCCAGCTTCCTTGCTTCTCAAATTTGGGGGTTTTACCTTCTGGGACAGTGGAGAGAGTTAGAGGCCTGGGGACTCTAGGTAGGTTTCAGCTCAGACTTCAAAAAGCTGATGACAACACAGCCAAGACTGCCTCTATTTAAGCCATGTTGATCCTCTGTCCCTTTGACTTCCTGTGTCTGTTTATTGAGAGCCATGACTCTGATGGATTTCCAGGGACACAGTAGGACAGCTGGTGGCAGTGCAAGGACAGACGACCTTGTTTGCTGCTGACTGGACACTGTGTGGGTAAGTCTGCTCCATATCCTTCTATCCCACTCTATAGAGATAGGAACTGAGGACAAGGCAATTTCCACAGATGTTCAAAGGCTCAGCTCGGTGGAGGCTTACAGAGCTGGGTTTGAAGTTAGACATCTAGCAATCACACCCTGAACCACCCCCATCCTGGTCTTCCTCAGGTTCTCTTTGGTGCTGGTGTGTGTGTGTGTGTGTGTGTGTGTGTGTGTGGGTGTGTGTGTGTGTGTGTGTGTGTATACTCACCGCGTTGAGTCCACATAGTTGGTAGCTGGCCATGGTGATAACGACAGTGATGACCTGCCATCGGACAAAGGGTGCCCTCAGAAGCTCAAACACGGACACCAGGCGAAGGTTCCTTTGCACACGGCTCTCAGCCAGGGCCTCCTCCAGCTCTTGGGAGACATCTGCTTTCCCCAGGAATGTTTGGAAGGCTGTGAAGAAGGACAGGCAGGGATCGGGATGTTGGCCATCTAGGATGTTGGCCCTGAATGGATGGGCCCCACTGTCTGGACATATGCTCATCAGAGACCTTTGGAATCTGTACGAAAACTGTTTAGAAATAGGAAGATAGGGGCCCAGAGACAGACACCAACTTTCCTGAAGTCGCCGAGTGGGCTGAGAGAGAACCTGGGTCTCTCAACCAGCATCCCTCTCCCCAGAAAAGCAGAGCATGCCCAGCATTCAAATCCATCTCCCAGGACAGTTGTCTCCATTTATAGTCTGTACAGTCCTGACCCTCACAGCAAGGGACAAACTACACAGCATCAAGCATGTCAAACTTTTATTTATTAGAGCTCGCCTGCCAGAACTGATATTCAGGCGAACCTTCATTGAGCACCTCCTGTTTGTCTGGCCCCTTCTCACTGAGGATTTCTAGAGAGAGGTTAACAGTCACCCACACACAAGCTTCCAACCCCAAAATTGCCTCTATGAGTAAAAAGAGGACTGAACTTAACGACCCTCATTAGTTCATTCCATGTGATCCTCTGAAATGTGGATGCCCTGAGTGGAATAGGAGAGCGAAGGCCCACACATTCTCTTGACAGATGTATTCCCAAGTCAAGCATTGCAAATTTTCAGCCGTTGGAGGAGCCATATTTTAACCCTTATAAAAGCGACCCCTGAGATCCTAACAGCCAGATCACACAGCATGCTTTCGGAGCGGAGGCTTCCATATTCATTGCCCTCTGTCCTCCCCGACAGAGAAAGGTAGCAGTGGTGATGGTTCCTGCAGAGAGTCCATTCCGCACACAGCAGGCACTGTCCTTAATAACCTGGCTCCTTCATCCCGGCTGTGTGGAATGGTTCTGTTTAAGCAGAAAAGTAAAGCAGCTAAGGCCACTCCAGATTTTCCAGGCAGCGAGCCCAGGAGGGCTTCAGGGATACCCAAGCATGTCTTTGGAAGTTGCCATATAATGGTTTTGCCAGCACTGGTTAATCGTACAGGAGAAAAAGTGACTGGGTTTTTACTACACACTAAACCACTGAAGTTTGAGGGTTTTCTTCCAAGTTCAAAATGCAACATCTGTGTTACCAAACGGGCCTAGAGTTTGCATATTTTCCTTCCAAAACATGGAAAACTTCATCCCCTATCCCATTCACCTTGAAGCTCTCAGGCAAATTCAGCGCACAGAGCTCATCAAAATTTCCCTGCACAGCCTTGTCCTTGCTGACAGCTCCAGGGTCAGGCTTTCTCATTCCCTGAATTTTCTCTTCCCAGCATCCCCTCCTCCATTTTTATTGCATCTTTAAGCCCCACCCCTCCACCCCACCATCTTCTGTTAGTACCAGAGAACAGGTGCCAAGGTAATGTTTGTTAGTATGGCTCAGATAGTAAATCTAGAACTTTCCCCCACAACAGGGATCTCCACTTTGTTACCAAGGACTTCTTGGGTTAAGTAGCTTCAATGGGGACATTAGTGCATGGTCAGATGTTTGACACTGTCCTTGGATTCTACCCCCAGATGTGATAATCCTTTTATTTGTCCAGTGGGTACAAAATGCTATAACCTTTTGTTGTGGCTTAAACTGTTTACCTGTTATCATATGGTACCTATGAATGTGAGCTCCGGAAACAGTCACCTAGTGAGGGTTGGTGGTCATGCTGGGGTAGCCGGGTTCCCCTGAGTCTTAGGAGTAACAGAGAATGAATGGATGCTGGAGTTCAGTGAGAGCGTAAGCATGGAGAAGGCTGAGGATGCTGTGTGAGCTGCCTGTTAGGATCTCAGGGGTTGCTTCTATAAGGGTTAAAATGTGGTTCCTCCAATGGCTGGAAATTTGCAATGCTTATGGGTACTGGAAGACTAGGCATGCGGGAGCACTGAGGATGCAGAAGAATTGGCGATGCCTGAACATTGAGGATGCAGAACTGAGGATGTTAGAGTACCGAGGCTGTGGAAGACTAAGGGCACTGAGGCTCTAAGGATACTGGCCACTGTCACCAGCTGGCAGAGGAATACGACTCTGCTGGTGCTTTGACTTCAGACTTCCGGTCCCCAGAACAAGTATACAGTCAGTTGATGTGGTCAGATGCTCTGAGCCAGCGATCAGCCTGGGACTCTGTGCTGCGGTGGCCACCAATCTTTGTCTATAAGACTGCTCTTTACCTCTTGAAGAGCAAAGCCCAGAGTGGTCTGGAGCCTTCTTTCCCATAACGAAGAAGGCAAAAGAACGTCAGGTGTAGCACTCCCATTGATCTTTTGTGACCACGTGCAGAGAGATGCTCTGAGAGTTCTGTGTCTTACACAGTGCAGGACTAAGGACTTCTAAAAATAGGAACTCTGTCAAGCCATTCCTTTTCAACTGCTACCGGTATTTAAGAGCAGGATGTCATGGGGCTTCTAAAGCAGGCTCAAGGTCCCTTCATTATTCACAGTGGTGATGTCCTACATGGGGAAAGAAGAGGTGTAGAAGGAGATATTGAGGTTCTATATAGTTTTATACAATTTTATTGTGACTGGGCCTGGAACTTCATGGTCTGTGTGAGGGTGTGGGAGAAGCCAGACTGTGGAGAAGCCAGCAGGGCACCGCTGTTTTCTGTTATGGTATATTTGATTATTGTACACAGAAAAGCTAATTGTTAGCAAAATATACAAGCTTAAAAAGGTATTGTGCTTGTCAGATGCAGTTAGGTGTATCCTGGAGAGCTGCAGTTTGGTGTGCCTGTAAAAGCCTCCACAGGTAAGAATGCTAAAGAGTAGAAAGTTCCTGCCTATTCTAAGGCAAGTTGCTTGAGAGAGGTCTCGTGGTCTTTGCAAAGTCAGCTGGATGGCCTTGGGCTGCCCCACCTAAAAGGTGAAATAGTTTGGCCTCTATTCACTTGCTTGGAGTCATCCAAGGGTTTAGGGGAGGAATTATTCACTTCTTTTTATAGCAATTGGACCTTTAAGAGCTCTCTCTTTGGGCTTGGGGAGTTTCATAGAAGGAGCTCCAGGCAAGAGATAGGGATTCATTTGCTCTTTGGACTTGCAGGAACCACAGAGAGGCAGTGGGCAGGACACAGGTGAAATGGTTGTCCAGGAAAGAGAGTTAAGGAGCCCCTCTCGGATTTGAAGGAGCTCAAGAGAAAGGTAGACTAGCTTGCTGGTATGGCACAGATAGAAAGAGATTTCTAAAGAGCTGGCAGGGTAGTTGTAGAATCAGGCTTGTGAATAGATATTTTGTATACAGTAAATAAAATTATGTCTCTGAGCTAACAGGTTTTTATCTCAGTTCCTGCCTCCCATGTCTTTATGGGTTTAAATATTGGATAATTTAGATGATTAAGTGCTACCATTTTCCTTTGTGATCCGTACATGGTGATACATTGCTTTTGTACAGTTTACTAGTCAGTGAATTGGATAATGATTAGCAAATTGGAGGCTGATAATTTGGTCGTTTGATAGAATTGATGTAAAACTATACAGGTCTTTTATAAGGAACCTGCCAAGACTTCAAGGCATGGTTGTGCATGCATTTAATCCTGGACCGGGTGAAGGGGAATCAGGGACACCAGGAGCTCGGGGTCATCATGGCTTCTGTGGTGATTGGAATGAAATGTCCTCTATAGGCCTGTGTGTTTGAATACTCCATCCCCAGTTGTTGATGACGCTGTTTGAGGAGACTCACACTTCCGCCAGCAAGGAGGAAGTGTGTCACTGGGGGTGGACTTTGAGAGCTTAAGGTCTTGGTCTACTCCCAGTGTGTTCTTTCTGCTTTGTGCTTGGGGTTTAAGATGTGAGCCTTGAGCTTCTGCCCTGGCCACCATGCCTGACACTTTGCTGCCACGCTGGACTCGCATCCTTCTGGAAATGTCAACCCAAATAAGCTCTTTCTTCTATGAGCTGCCTTGGTCATGGTGTTTATCACGGCATCAGAACAGTAACTCATGCAGCTACATAGTGAGCCTGAGTGCATGCTCGGGCTACAGGGGACTGAGCAAAACAACAACAACAACAACAACAACAACAACAACAACAACAACAAGTCCTCAAAGAAATTAAAGATTTAAAAACTAACAAATGCAGCACAAACCAAGTTGTGTCACTGTGGGGACACTGCCTGTGCTCCAGTTACGAGGCACTGCAAGTCTCAAGGGCACTGACTAGCAGAGAATGTACAATGAGCAAATAATCTACATCCTCAAGATAAGGGAGACGTTTCTGCAGGATCATGAATTAGTGGTGTTTAAATGTAGTCACACAGTGAAAAGAGATCTTTGCAAACGTGTCTGTCTGGGAGTCAAGATTGTGCACTCAGATCATCAGTGAGAATTCTTATATCTGTACATCTCAAATTGAGTTCAGATCCCAGAACCCATGCAAAGCCAGACACATGGTAGTGCAGATCTGTAAGCCCAGAACTCTGATGGGAGGTAGAGCCAGGCTCCCCAGGCCACCATGGCGTACATAGCTGCAAAACAAACAAACAAACAAACAAACAAACAAACAAGGACCAGCACCTGAGGCTTCCCTCTGACCTCTGCATGCTTCCTGTGGCACACTCACGTCCGAAGTCCCACATATGCAAGCAGAGAGGGTGGGGAAGAAAGAGAGAATAATAAAACCCCCGGCATCGTACAAAGTTCTCTTTTTTTTTTTTAAATCCTTGCTTTACAATAATCCAAATGTGTTTCTGTGGGCTTTGCAAAATTGTGCTTGTCTATATAGAAAGTGAATCCTTTTGTAATTTCACCAGCATGGCTGACTGACATTGGGGAGGATGCAGATTTTCTGGCCATGTTTTCTCTCTCTCTCTCCAGAGGCTTTGTTCTAGGGACTGAGCTGTGCGGTAAATGAGATGCACCAGGTCAGCGGTCTCACTGCCTCAGTCTACAGGGCTCTGTGGGTTCATCTTACTGCCAAGGATAACACTGGAACCACCCTGGCTCCTGCTTGCCCTTGTTAGAGGATAAAGTCTCTCTGTCTCTCCCTCTCTCCTCTCTCTCTCTCTCTCTCTCTCTCTCTCTCTCTCTCTCTCTCTCTCTCTCTCTCTCTCTCTCTGCCTCTGCCTCTCTCTCTCTCTCTCTCTCTCTGCCTCTCTCTCTCTGCCTCTGCCTCTGCTCTCTCTCTCTCTCTGCCTCTGCCTCTGCCTCTCTCTCTGCCTCTCTGCCTCTCTGCCTCTGCCTCTGCCTCTCTCTCTCTCTCTCTCTCTCTCTCTCTCTCTCTCACACACACACACACACACACACACACACACACACACACACGAGGGGGCGGGGTTGAAGAGCATACTGTGCAAACTTCTTGCCCTTATTTAGTTCTCCTGTGACTGACACAGATGGGCTGGTCTCACTGGACTTCTGAGCAGCCCCTGAAGGAATAGCTCCAAAATGCCCTCCACCAGGGAGGCTGGATGCTCAGCTGAGAGGAATTAACTCCCCACACATCCACACTGCACTGTACGTGGACTGGATGGGCTCCTGCTCATGGAAAACATATGTTGTGTTAAAGGCATGGGGCTGTCTGCCCACATCTGTGCTTGCAGCTGTCTCACAGCTGGGTGGCAACTGCAATGGAAAAGGTGCAAGGACAGAAGAGGCCAGGAGAGTTCCTGCGACTAGCAGGTGTTCCTGAAGACTCCTTCCGATTATCAGTAATGCCCCTGGGAGTAATGTCAATGCTATTGCTTGACCTGAGCTTGTCCCACCCACACAGGCTCAGAGCAGTGCAAAAGTAGAAATTCCCACTCTCCTATGGGACTTAATCCCTCTGTTCCTCAGTTTCCTAAACGTCAAAAGGCAAGAAAGCAGAGCTGGCAGTGGTCTTAGTCGGTACACACTGCTGGAAGAAATAGCGCAGACTGAGTTCTATCACCCACCCCCTTTCTGCCTGGCTTCTGAATGCCATCCCACTGGGGCTTAGGACCTTAATATAAGAAATTAGGGGTATGCAAACCTTCAGTCTGTAACAAGAACTAATGCTGCCTTAACCTTTGATTCCCCTCCCCTTTCTTCCCCTTTGCATCCTGAGTTCTGGGCAGACACAGGAGACACCCCTGGCTTTTGTTCATGTCACCCCCTACCATTAGTTTCATCAGCACAAGCTCTGTGAACTAAGATTAGTGTGAACTACACTGTACCCGAAAGCATGAAGAGGGCTATATGGAATTATGTCTTTCCCACCTTAAGCCTGTGAAGAACATTCCCTTTAGCCTGTCTTTAGAGAAGTGAGACCTGAGGTACAGGAAACTGGGCAGGTAGGTGTTGGGGGTGCACTATGGTGGCTCCTAGTTTTACCCAGCCCTGTCAGAACTGGAAGCTTTCGAAACTGTATAAACCTTGGGATATTCCTGGCAGAGGCTGGGTATGAGTAGAGTTCTTGCTGTCCTCGGTAAGGTCAGAACAAGGTCACAGGCAGCAGATCCGATGTGAGGGCAGTGGCCCAGCTTCGGAACTGCCTGACTCACGTGTCTAAGGATGGATGGGAAGGAGACAGAACAGACACCTTGAATTTTAACAAGTTGATTCCAGGGAAGAAGTGGTCTCAGTCACCTGTAGTTGACTCTCATCTCAGGAAGACGTTGGAAGACAGTCCATCACAGGCCTCTCCCAAGGCTCCTGACACACCCTTTCTTCAATCTGAAAGCAAGCAGCCACCTACAGCCTCACCTTCTTCATATTCCTGCCCGTACTCTAGTCATTAACTCTAAAGAATTTGAGAAGGGAGGATGTGCTCATTTCTCATCTGGAATGAGGTCTACGTGGCCCAGTTTGTTTCTGGGCTGGAAGCAGTGAAAGATTCAGATCTATTGCCCCTTACAGACTTGCCATGACCAAAGCAAGACTGGAACCCCGGAGAATCAAGAGCCTGGCATTTCCTGTACCTACTATGTGCCATGCACCTCACAGACCTTTCTACTGCAGTAGCCTTGGAAGGTGGACGTTTCTACGGGTACTGCCATTCAGGGACTTGGGGTGTGTGTGCCCCAGATGACCTCAGGAGAACCAGGTATGTGATTCGTTTTTCCACATACCTCAAAAGAACAATGAAAAAAATCTCATAGAATAGAGAGGCTGAGAGGAGAGACTTAGTTCAGTTCCATTTAGCCTCAGCTCCTGGGGGCTGTTGTGTGGTAGGGGTTGGACTACAAATACTGACCAATTAAGAGAAGCTTGAGACGGGGCTGCAACTGCTACAAGAGAGTCACTAGAGATATGGTGTTGGCTGGGCCTCGTGAGCCACACCAGACAGCTCTGCTTTCTTGCCTTTTAACATTTAGGAAATGGAGGAACAGAGGGATCAAGTCCCACAGGAGAGTGGAAATTTCCACTCTAGCATTGCTGTGAGTCTGTGTGGGTGGGACGAGCTCGGGTCAAGCAGTGGCATTGACAGAAGGTGATCAGACATGAGATGACCCCCTTCTGTACTGTCACGTCCTCAGTGCAAGAGCTTGGGGACATCTCAAAATAGAGGGAGTGCCCTCCTCCTCCAGGACTGCAGGTGATCTGAATATCCCTTTGACTGTGATGGAATTCCCTCTGTCCTTGTGTGGCCGCTAATTTGTTCATATCTCTATAGGTGTGGCTTTTTAAAATGATGGCAAAATTTGTTGATCACATGCTCCTGCTGGGATGGGAGAGAGAGCTGGCTTCTACTGCAGTTCTACTTCTGTCCCTGTGTGACCTGGACAGTCATGTGACAGCTGTGTATATGTGGCTACCCTCAGAATTAAAACGAGCACAGCAGAGCTAGAACTGACAAGATCCTGGAGGGCCACTCTGAGCTGGGATGCATGAGAAGATTGTCCCTGGTGAAGGACAGCCATGCTGAGGCTTGAGCAAGAGCACTGGCCTCCTCCCCGGTCAATGTATGCTCAACCCAGCCATACACGTTCACATGTGTAGCATCAACCTAACTGTACACAGTCCACAGTTATTCTCACCTGACTCATGTCAATCATCTCACTCAGCTGTCACTTCCTCCAGGAAGCTTCTCCTGAGTCCCCCATTATCACCTCTTTGGAACCCAGGGCTTCTCTCCAGTGGCTCTTGGCACAGGGTGACACTCCCCTGATCTGTGAAGGCATGGGGCTCCTAATGGACTCTCACCAACTACAGGCTTCAGTACTCAGGGTTCTACCTGGCTTTGATCCATACCTTATTGTCAGGGCTCTATGTCCTGGGACACTGATGAGAGAGTCCATGGGGAAAATCAACTCATTCTTTTTTCCTAGTTACCCAGAAGCTCAGAGGTATTTCTTTGGCAGTTCCTCCTGGGAAAATAACAGAACTATTTCCTGTGGCCCACCCATTGCCAAAGCCAGGTTGGAAGTATTTATGTCGGTTACATAATGAATCTGGTGAGCTCAGTGCTACAGACAGGGCACACAGGTGAGTTTCTTGACCGTTCCTAGCTTGCATTGTTGCCTGTGTTGTGTTGCCTGACTCATGGCCCCATCCTGTCACCTTGAAAGATGCTCTCCTTCAGCCAAATCCTTCTCATAGGGGCACCTCTCTGCTTCTCCACCTGCTCCCGGTCCTACTTTCTAGAAGGATCCTTGTGATGGTACTGACCCTCCTAGGCAGATACTCTTCCGGTCTGAATCCAGCTGACTGGCAGCCGCCATTCCATCAATGACCTTCATTCCTATGTCACGTGTCACCTTTAACTTGGACTGTCAGCAGAATGGGGTTGAGAGCCACCCAGAGGATTAATACAGCTCACTCTGGGTGTGTCTCCAGAGAGGATCAGATCAAGAGGGCTCTGAGATGATGGAGAGTTTAATCTATTGATGGATAGAAGATGTGAAGAGGCCATGGGGAAAAGGGAAGTGTGGAAGGTGGGGCCGGGCTGGAGGAAGTGGGCCACCTGCCATTGTGCCTTTGGGAGCTGTCTCTTTCCCTGACCCCTCCCTGTGGAGGCTCAGCTCTGGTTCCTGTTCACCATGGTATGAATTGCTTTGCCACATCCCTGGCTACTGTGAACTAGTAGTAGGCGTGAGTGGAAATGTCTGAAGGGGCCCCTGGGGCGTATTACACTGTTGGCCCCAATTCATGGCCTTTCTATGCCAGTGTCCTTTGTCTTCTGAGTGTATAGTAACCTCCCATTGACTCTGAATTTGGTCACGTGATTTGCTTTAAACAACAGGATCTCACATTAGGTTCTTAAAATTATGTGAGTACTTCCTACTTTGCACTCATGGGTGGTGTCTGTCCATCTTTTCCTTTTTAAGACAGATTCTTATTCTGTGGCCTAGACTGGCCTTGAGCTCACTAGGATCCTCCTGTGCTGCAGGATATTTGATCACATTTTTGAACCCCAAGATTGTGAGCTGGAAAAACCTATTTCTTTTTGTGGTGCGGCTCAGCCCTAGCACACACCTTTAATCCAAGAGCTCTCTGTTAACAGGATTAAATAAAGTCAACTATAGGTTAAGAGATAGGGCATGCAACCAGTTGACAGGGAACATAAGAAAACACAGGAAGTAGAAAGGAGGGACATTGAGTTGAAGGGTATTTAAGAGAGCATGGAGAAGAGAGGGCTTTTTCCTTCTGGGATGTTCGTGGAGTAGAATGGTGAGCTGGGTGCTTTCTCTCCCTTTCTGAATCAGCAAGCCTTCACCCCAACATCTGGCTCCTGAGTCTTCATTGGTAAAATTGAACATTCGGGATTTTTGTTTTTTAAAAACAACACTCCTGCTTCAGTTTTCAGAATACTGTGTTTACATGCATGCTCCACCATACCTGGAGTTTTGTTTTCTAATTTTGTTTTGTTTAAGACACTGGAGATTGAACCCAAGTCTTCACACATGCTAGGCAAGCAGGATGCCACCTAGACTCTCTCTCCTCAGACATGTCTGTCCATCCTAACAGACTACTCCAGTCACTCCAGGGTGGCAGGGATGCCATTTCATGAGCCTGTCCTTACCGTTGCCTGACAGAACACTAAGAATGTCATTGTACATCTGGAATGAAATTGGTACTGTTATTGATAGGAATACAAATCTCAGTATTATGTTTCAACCCAAGGCCATGATCTCATTATCTCCATTCTTTTTACCAGGTGTAGGCATAGTATTTATCATATATCATGACTTAATATGTATATATCAAACATACGTATGCTGGGCTGTGAAATAAGACTTTAGAATCTCATTTATTCACTGCACCCCACAATGCCCACTCTGACTATATGTAATTGAAGCCCCTCCCAAGGGTGCCTCCTTAGCTGAGCAGGTAGAGAGAAGTTCTCTCAGGCCAGGCCATATCATGTTGCCACAGGAGGACTCAATTTCTTCCATGGAATCATGCCTCATAGGCTCTTTTCAACCACCCTTTTCACACTGAAGAGCTTCTGCTATCTAAACTGTGACTGCAACTGGGGGGATGAAGAGAGTGGCTGTCCCTCTGCATGGTGCTTTTAGAGATGCTGATGCTTGCCCTGTTCCATCCTATAGCCTCTCACTGTGACTCAGGCATAGGCTGGCATTGTATGATGAAAGGGAAGGACCCTACCTTTTGTGGCTCCTGCCTCGTCGTGCTTTTCAAAGAGGAGGTAGCGTGGACTCTCAGGGAGAAATGGCAGGCTTGCCAGCTGGACCAAGGCAGGGACAATGATCACTCCGAACAGGTATGGCCAGGTGCTCTCCTGTAGGGAGAAGACTCTGCTGATGGAGGGGCCTTTAGTTGTTTTACTGGGGACACTAGACTGAGCAGCTTAGACTCTGCAGGAAGCCTCCCTGCTCAGCTTGTCCCTACTGGCAACAGCTAAGAGAAACAACAGAACACTGAGTTTGTGTGGCCTCAGAGCCCCCATGGATGGTGACCTAGCACATCTAATAGCAGATGGCTCTTGGCAGCCAGTCAACTCAGAGGGTACCAGAGGTGGCTGCTCCCTTAACGTGGACCACCACAGCCGACCTGGGTCTCATTGGATCTCTTCTACTCCTCCAGCATGGCTTGCCATTGGCATGGGGTCAGACATGCTTGAGTGTGAAAACTGAACCAAGATTCCTCCTGTGCGGCATCCACCATCTTCCTACTGTCAATGAAGATAGAAGAAGGAAGGCTGGCCCTTATGTTTGGGCCTTCTCTTTCCAGGGGGAAGACAAATGGCCACCCCCAACACAGGTCATCAACTTATTGTGTGCAGTACAATTTAATGCACACAATGTAATTTAAATACACTGTGGAATGTATGTTCTTGGGCCCATCAAGGTGACATTCTTCCCTGTCTTTGTCACCCAGATTTCAAATATTCTCCCACCATGTGCCCTGCGTAGGAGCATGCCACCCTGGGCAATGTTGATGGGGAAGACAAAAGGCTCTGGCTCTAAGCTGAAGACGCAGTGTATCTTAGTTCCTGAAACAGGAAAAGAAAACAGCCCAGACAAGAACAAGACACACTGAAACCTGAAAAGCCTTCACATGATGGGCAGAAGTCTGCTAGCCTATTTGGGGCCAATGAGCTCAGAGCCCTTGGGTGTATGGGACTGCTTGTCCTCATCCCACAACCAACCGTCCCTGTCAGCTTTTCTGAGACCCACTGTAGAGCCCTGATAGGGAGCCCCTGAGAGTGTCAGACACTACAGGGTGCAGCAGCAGGGACCCCTGGATCACAGAGCAAGTCAGAAGGGGCCTGCCAGGACACTCAGCCAGTGCTAGCTCCACTCTCATCTCCAAGGTGACTGCAGTCCTCCCTCCACCCCTCTGAAGCTAGTGAGTATGTCTAGTCAGTGGCCAGCATAGTTCTGGCATCTCCCTTTGAATGACAGGTGAGGCAGAGCCAGGCTTCTCAGTTTGAGGAAGCTTGTGACTAGAGGACCATGCAAAGAGAGAAATTGGGTGATCTCTGAAAGGTCAGAGGGAGCAAACATGGATGAGGAGTGCCGAGGGACACAGGTTCCATTTGGATGTCCATGGAATGTTCTGAATATAGATGAGCTCTGGTGGTATCATTTGTGACTATTCTAAAAAAAATCACAGGGTTTTTAGTATAAACTGGCATATTTCAGTGAACCATCTTAAACCATGGTCGAAACAGCAGACAGTCTGTCAGTGCTGCCTGTGTGTTCTGTACTCATAGGTGCCACCCACTGTGGATTGAAAATATTCAGGGAAAAAAAATATTTGTGTTGAACACTCACAGACAGACCTCTTTCTCTGTCATCATTCCCTAAGCAACATGGTGTAACAATTATTTACATAGCATTTGCATGGCATTAGGTATTATAATGAGTCTCAAGATGATGCGTAGGTTACATGAAAATATCACATAGCATTCTGATAAGGAACAGCAAAAACTGCCATAATTGAGGCAGGCCTTTCAGCCTGGCCCAGGGTCATCAAGGGAGTGACAAAGAACCTTCCTCTGGAACAGATGACTTGGATCTGAATTTGCTTATACCCCAATCACTATGGCCATGGACAAGACCCTAAGCTCTCCTACGAGGGGCCTCAAGGCCTCCAGAGGAGCCTTGTTTTTCTTGACAGGAGCTGGAGTCAGCTGAGCTGGACTTTCTGGTGCAAGGGGCCGTCCATGATGCTCTTGGCATTTTATCAACACGAGCCAAGAACCAGCATCTCATGCTGCAGTGGCGTCCATTAGCCACCTTCTTTATAAAGAAGTCAATGAAAGTGGGAGGGGCTTTCTCATACACTGACAGTTTCAGGGTCCTTTTTGCTACTCCTAGAGGGTAGCCTCAGACTCTGACCGTTTTTATGTTTTATATGTCATATAATTCAAGGTAACCATACGAAAACAAATACTGCATTCTCTCTCACCTGGATCCTAGATTCTAGCCATGCATCTGGATGGGAGTTAAAGAGTAGGAAACCAGAAAGAGTCCCTTGAGAAGAGAAAAAAGAGGTTTTGAGGGTGGGTAGTGTGAATGGGTCGGGGCAGTGCAGGGGGGCATATGAGAGGGAAAGAGAGTACAGTGGACAGAGGTTAAGGGAGCATAAGGGGTAGACATTGGTAAGGGGAGTTAAGCAAAACTAAGTCTGAATGAAAATGGCACCAAGAGACCTGCTACTCTGTTAAATAATTGGACAACTGCGTGTTACTCCCCTACCTAGGCAGGACCAAAGATGCCATGGGTGTCAGCATTGGAAGAGTCTTTGTGGGGCCAGTGAGGGCCTAAGATAATGGGAAGGGACACAGGGCTCCAGCTCAGTGGCTTTGTGTCAGGGGTCCTGGTACCCATTGTCCCCAGGAGGACAGATGTAGGACATCTTGTCAACCAAGACAATGTTTAACACACCAGCGGGGAAGGTATGTGGGTGTTCTAATAACTGTGTCTTGTACTTGAGATTGAAAGGCCTCTGTTTTAAAGATAGACTTCTAGGCCCTACTTCTCAGAAGCTATGGAAGACTTTGGTCCTTTCTATATGTAATCTCCTCCTAGACTACTATGAGACAGCCACCATTTTAAAGCAGAGTAGGCATCGCGAGTCTCACAGAGTCAAGTTCTTAGTATTGTACAACACCTACTGTCCAGGGATGGCAGCGACATGAAGCAGAGGACCTGAAGGTGACCAGGCCACACTGCCTGCTGGTGGAGGCAGCTTTGACTGTTACTGAGTGGGCAAGACGCTGCCTATCTCCCAGGCTCTTTGAAGATGCAACAGGACAGTCTTCTTTTTATTTCTTCATGCTCATAGTCTGTATATGGGAGGCTGTCAGTAGGATGAGTTCTTTATAGAGCTCCGCGAAAAAATGGATTACTTTGTTTTTCAGTGTTCTTTCTTCCATGTGACTGGGTTTCCCAAGAGCCATCCCTATTCTCACATCCTGCTATATCTGCCAATGCTTGAAACATGGCGGGTGCTCAGCACGTGCTGGTAGACTGTGCTGGTAGAATGTGTTGGGCGAGGTGACTGGTGACATGGATGCAGGTGCTAGAGATGACACCCCCCGCCCTGAGAAGTTCTTGAGGTATTTGTTTTTAAACTTAAGCTTTTCCTATATGGCATCCTATTAAAGAAGAGCGGGCACTTTATAGTGACATAATTAAGATCTCCGTATCTAAGCAGCATTCTATGGCTTCAGCTCTACTGGAGAGAAACTTGAGCCCTAAATGGTCAGGGAATGCATAGGAGATCCCTCGAGAAGTTGGGGGAGTAGCTGGATGGTGGGTTAGCTCTTCTGACCCCTGCATAGGTTCTTCCCTTGTTACTGCTTCTAGGCTCAGAGCAAAACAGAGCAAAACAGAGCGGCAGCTCTCTCGGGCCTGGCAGCTGCTCTCTAACTGGGGAATTTGTGTGTCAGCTCTATTAGGCTAAATCTGTCCCCTGAGCAGAATTCATCAGCCCTCAGCTCCAATGGCTCACAACAGCACAGCAGGGATCCCATCCAAGGAAGATACAGGTGCGGGTGTCAGCTGGTCTGTGAGGTAGATGCTGTATGAAAAAGCTAGGCCACCCTGAGAAGGTGGCTCTGCCAATGATCATCTGAGTGATCTCAGAGTATGGAGGAGCTGGGGCATGGACGACAAAGAGCTCCATCAGCAAGTGACTACAGAACACCTGTGATCTAGCCACTCCCAGGTCTACAGAACACCTGTGATCTAGCCACTCCCAGGTCTACAGAACACCTGTGATCTAGCCACGCCCAGGTCTACAGAACACCTGTGATCTAGCCACTCCCACTTCCAGCCACTTCCCAAAGAAGAGTCCTGATGGCCACAGCTTCACAGAACCCTGGGTGCCTCAGGGCATGGAAACCTGAGTGTGGCATAGCAATCTTCCCCCCAGTCCAAATCAGTCTCCAAGAGCCTGTTCCATCTTCTAAAGCATCTGCATTCCCTGTGACCATATTTGTTCTAGATATTTTTGGTGTCCGTCCATGGCCTGACTCTATTTCCACAAAAAGAAAGATCCTTGTACACGTTTATATTATTATCCCATTTCTCTCTGTTAGCAATAATGATATGACAATCCACAGACAGGTCCCTCATGCGGTAAGTCTCCTGTGGGGACCCTATACTCCTATACAGACCGTGTTCATTCCCTCCTGTCCTCCACCATCTCCTGCTTTCAGAGGGGTTGCCTGTCTTCTGTTTTACTTGGCTCTCAAGATAAGCCTGTTATTCCCATTTTATAGATAAGGAACCTGAGGCTAGGGGGCTGCTGGGAAATCTTACAGCAAAAATTATCCATAAACCAACTTTATGAAAAAGAGTCAAAATTCTGAAGGGTAAAAGTTTTAAAGTAGCCCCCCTAGACACGAAGTTTAGAGCAGAAGAAAGAAACAGGTTAGGCCCCAGAATTGTTTGTTCCAGGAAGCCCCTCCTAGGGCTATAGAATAGGTAATTACATCGGCCGGTTCAACAGCTTTCTCCCAGGAACTTGCTGACCAAGAAGTTAGATTAAAATCTTAGAGAATAACCTTGAGAAGCAGGAAGCTTCTCCCAGGAACTAGCAGACCATAAAGTTAAATAATGTTGAGAAACAGGAAGCTCCTCCTTGTGATTTTTCACTGGTATTCTCGACATTTTCCAATGACGCCCTCCCTACCCGCTTGAGTTGTGGTTTCTTCCTTTAAATTCCCCTTCTCTTAGCTACTGGTGGTTGAACTCCACTGCCCCTGCGTGGGATATGAGTCTTGACCCCAGTGCACTGGTTCCTATCGATAAACCTCATGTGATTACAGCAAGGAAGGTCTTGTGTGAGTTCTTGGGGGGTCGCGTCATCCCGAGACTTGAGTGAGGGTCTCCCCACTCCGGGGGTCTTTCAATTCCACACTGGTTTTAAAGGTCACTGACCCTATCAACCACCCCAGCCAGACTCTTAGAATGGGACATTGTTGAGTTTGTACAGATTTACTGAGTCTTTGGTACCCCTGCTAGTTCTCCTGATTCTCAGCTGAAGACACCAAGGTACCAAGAATTTTCTACCCCATGGACAATTATACTCCTTATATACACTATAAATCATACACTATAAATAGCTGTGGGGGTGGGGCTGAACCCTGGCATGTGGTCATCAGCTCTGTCCCCTTAACCTCTGCTGTCCACATGGTCAAACAGGCCACTCACTTATAGCTGTGCCTTGCTGGGATACACCCAAATTCCACAATTATAACTGTGGAATTCTGTCTTTTACTTCCTAAGGAGTTAGCTACCTGCTGTTCTCAAAGCCACTCTCCTTGGAATTGAAACCCATGATTAATCCCTTCTCCAGTCTTCTGTTTTCCAGTTGAATTGCCTTGGCTTCTGAGTCTCATTGTTCTCTTTGTCTGCCATGCGCTTCTTTATCCCTCACTGAGCAGCAGCTCCCAAATAGAACTCAAAGTGAGAAGACTTGCAAAGGCAGCGGGACAGGGGGGGATGCTTGCTAAGGCAGTGGGACAGTGGGGGATGCTTGCTAAGGCAGTGGGACAGTGGGGGATGCTTGCTAAGGCAGCGGGACAGTGGGGGATGCTTGCTAAGGCAGCGGGACAGTGGGGGATGCTTGCTAAGGCAGTGGGACAGTGGGGGATGCTTGCTAAGGCAGTGGGACAGTGGGGGATGCTTGCTAAGGCAGCGGGACAGTGGGGGATGCTTGCTAAGGCAGCGGGACAGTGGGGATGCTTACAAGGCAGTGGGACAGTGGGGGGGATGCTTGCAAGGCAGTGGGACAGTGGGGGATGCTTGCTAAGGCAGCGGGACAGTGGTGGATGCTTGCTAAGGCAGCGGGACAGTGGGGGATGCTTGCCAAGGCAGCGGGACAGTGGGGGATGCTTGCTAAGGCAGTGGGACAGTGGGGGATGCTTGCTAAGGCAGCGGGACAGTGGGGGATGCTTGCTAAGGCAGTGGGACAGTGGGGGATGCTTGCTAAGGCAGTGGGACAGTGGGGGATGCTTGCTAAGGCAGTGGGACAGTGGGGGATGCTTGCTAAGGCAGCGGGACAGTGGGGGATGCTTGCTAAGGCAGCAGGACAGTGGGGGATGCTTGCTAAGGCAGTGGGACAGTGGGGGATGCTTGCTAAGGCAGTGGGACAGTGGGGGATGCTTGCTAAGGCAGCTGGACAGTGGGTGATGCTTGCTAAGGCAGCAGGACTTGTAGGGAGGCATACAGATTCTCTCTGCAGATTGGATTTCTCCTCAGTAACTGAATTTTGAGGATCCGTAAGGTTTGAGGTTTGATTTCAGAGGAGGCTGAACCTACTTATTCATGATCCTGTGACCTTGAATGTCACCTGGGGATACTGGAATCCAAGGTCAGAGGAAGGCTGTGAAATTAGATCCAAGTCCACATTGTGATTCTTCTGCTCCTAGCTATGGGATCTTTGTCTTGCTTTTTATTGGATCAGTTTGCTCAGTTAGAAAATGATCCTAGTTCAGCCAGCCTATATGATCCACACTAACTCAAGAGCTGATCTAAGGTCACATGTGGAACACATCTCAGGACTGGGTAAGAGCCTAGGAGTTGGAGAACAGACACATCCTTAAGGGCCTTGCCTCTCCTCCTCCAGTCTCTCTCTCTCTCTCTCTCTCTCTCTCTCTCTCTCTCTCTCTCTCTCTCTCTCTCCTCCCCCCCTCCCACTGAGGGTTTCTATCCAGCTAACTGGAGCCCAGACCTCAGCACTGCCTGTTCTTCTAGAGAACCCAGGTTCAGTTCCCAGCACTCACGTGGCAGCTCACAACTGTCTGTAATTCCTGTTCCAGGGGATCCATTGCACCAAGAATGCACATGGTGCACATAACTGTGCATGCAGGCAAAACCACCCATACCCATAAAATGGAATAAATAAAATTTCAAAGAAGAAGAAGCAGAAGAAGAAGAAGAAGAAGAAGAAGAAGAAGAAGAAGAAGAAGAAGAAGAAGAAGAAGCAGCAGTCTGCTAATCTTTCTTCATTGTGTGTTCCTACATTTACTAAAATGAGTGCCTGCCTCAGTTTCTCTGATAAACTAGATGGCTTCTCTGATGCTAGGATACTGCCATCTACCTCTCTGTCATGCCTTGGACTTCTCCAAGCTTGTGTCTTGACCTACCAGCTCACTGTGGTATCACAGAGCCTAGAGACCCATTACCCAGTGCTGGTCATTCCTGTGATTCAGTAGGGCCACTGGTGGCCTGTGTCACGTACTCTTAGCTTCCACCTCCCTCTGTCTTCTTCAGAACATGTGGTAAATGGACATGGTCCCCCACCCAGCCCTCATCCCAGGAGCACCTCACATCCTCCATGCCTCTAAGCGCACCATTTTCAGGGTACTCTCTTCTGAGAAACAGTTTAATTTTCAGTGATGAAAATACACTGGCCTTTCAACTCATTCTGTCATCACACCTTTAATCCCAGACATTCTCGGAAGGAAGCAGGAGGATCTGGGGCACTGGTGGATCACCCTAGCCCAGGCCTTCTGCCTCTAGCATTTCTTATAGACTTTCTGCCACCAGTTTCTCAGCTTTATATGCTCTTGGTCCACAGAATTCACACACACACACACACACACACACACACACACACACACACACACACACACACTCACACTCACACACACACCAATGAATAAGTGAGAATTCTAGAAGCACAGGTTGGTGGTCTTTAACATCTATGACCAACTTTCTGGAAAGCTCTGAGAGTCTGTCCTATGGGGATGGTACCCATCCAGGGAGCTTAAAAAAGAGAGTCAAGCTCTCATTGTCCTATTTCCCTAAGTGCACAACCTCAGCAGGAAGGAGAGAGAGTCCAGAGAGGAACAGTGCCCTATCTGGCTTTGAGGCGACATCTTACAGTGTGACTTTCTTCCCTAATGTTCCATTACATTCTGCTGTTTGACAAGTTGATGTAGCCACCAGGAGCCAGGTGAGAGGTCCAATAACCAGCCTAGAGTACAGACTTCGCCTGGCATCTAGTGACCAGTAACACTCAGTCGAAGGCAGCCATAGCTACCACTTTACTCACCTCAATGGCCACTCTTTGAGAGACTTGCTTAAAACCTCATCTGGGATACAGAAATATTTATACTTCCGAGGCCGTAAGGATTTGGCCTGCACATTCCTAGTCTCTCACCCTGCCCAGGCTTGCCCAAGGTGGCGGCTGTAGTTCCTGGCCTTGAGCAAGTTGCTGGCACATGCTGGCTGGTAGGGAGACAAGGAGAGGCTTCTTTCTGTCTCTTCCTCTCACCAGAGTACAGCAGCCACCTAGTCTAGGCTCGCACCCATTCTACAGGCTCACATGCTCCTGTAAGTATAGGTGGCAGGGACTAGGTTGGTCTTGGTAGTTGCTCATACGACCATGCTCTCCCACAAAGCCAAGCCTGATCAGTAAAGTAGGTAGTGTGAAGTGGAAACTTAAGGACTCTTCGGAGACTCAGTTGGCTGGGACAGACGTGTGAAGGAATATGTCCCTGAAGTGGACACAGTGAAAGGTTAAGACACACATGAAGGAATATTTGGCTGAAGCAGAAACAAGTGGAGGGATGTTCTGCTAAAGCAGGCACAGGAAAGGACACATGATATAGGAGTCTTTGCTAACCACACACATGTATTGGTCTGCCTTACACTGCATGGTTGAGCTCCATTTGTTGGGACTCCATAGAGAGAAACACACCAAAAAAGCTTCTGATGGTGTGCTGCAGTTTCTTGCCACTTCCACAGACTCTGGCTGAGATAGACACATGTGCTGAGGCAAGACACATGCAGAGGCAAGACCCGTGGAGGACACTTGATGTTTGGAGGAAGAAAGAAAAGGACTCAACTGACAGTGAATGCAGCTGAGCTAGGCTTGCTTATAGAGCTGGCTGTGCAACACTTGTTGGTCTCGCATGTTCACTGATCTTTGCTTCACTGAGAAAGGCACAGCTGAGAACTTTATCTGGCATTCCCGTTGGTCCTGGTCCTTCCTGATGACTCATGCCAAGGCTGAGGCCTGGCTGTTTCTGCTAGGTTGTGCTACCACTGTTGCTATCCCAACTCTGCTGAACTAGAGGGCAGGCGTGTCCATGGGGTTTCTGCCACTGCTAACCTGTGAACTGAGTTGCTGATTTCCTGACAACACAGATGGGAGTTGCTCCAAAAAACCATTTCTAAACAAGTCCATATCCCTCTTATCCTTTTTTCCCACTACCCCTGATGGGTGGTGGGCTAAAAGGGAGGTTAAAGTGTTTAAGAACCATCATTAAAAATAGGTTTTGAAAAAATTGAAGTTACAGTAGTGTCTGGATCCTGCCCCGAATTCTCAATGATCAACAAATCGGGCCAATGTTAGCCATTGCAGCCTCTGGTCTAGAGGTGGTCTAGAGATGCAGATTCAAGAGGCCTGAGGTGCGGCCTGGATCAGGATGCTCTGGGAGTACCACAGGCGCTGTGCTATAAAACTACCTGTGCCTGCAAACTAATGCTATGGGGGTAGCGAGAACATCACGGGGGATTCAAGCAAGGTTGGGAGCTATGGTGAACTCAGCGCTCCATTTAAGGGATGATGCTTCAAGCTTCCTTTGAGTGTTGACTGAGTCGGCATTTTATAATTGGGTTATTTTAAAAATCCCTTTGTTACAGGTTTTCAGGGCATCATCTGTGTATTGCCCAGTAGATAGAGGCTTACAGAAAACGAGGAAACTTCCCACAAACAAGGTAGATAGTCTATGCTTACTTGTCTTCAATTCCTAAATATGGTGATATAGACATTGACAAGCAAGGTAACCGTGAGGGCGAGAGGTTGGCCTGGTGACTATTGTGGACGAGGTTTTCGGCTCAGTGTTGAAGAGAGAATAACAAAGTGGGGACATCCTTCTGTGGGGTACCCGAAGCATGCAAAACATTATTCGCCCTAGACACTCCTAACAGGTTAACACAAAGGGGCCACAAAACAGAGACTTCGAGAAAGACCTTCAAAACCCACATCTCCCGCACCAGCAGCCGTCCTCTCCCCATGGGGGTGCGTTTCCCCAATCAGTGGACCTGTGGTAATTGAATCCATGGGCAGGTCAGGCCTGGCAGGAGAGCACGAGGCTGATAACAAGAACACAGGCAGAGGGAACAACCAGTGCAAAACCAAAGAAATCAAGAAAGTGCCTAATGCATTTGAAAGCCCTCGTCACCTGCAGTGGCCCTGGGTTCCCAGAGTCTTCTGCTCTGGTAAGAGAAACTGACCTTTTGACAGGGGGAGGGGGAGGGTAGAGAAGGCACCCCCCTGCTGGTGTGGGTGTGATCACCATAGAAATGGAGCACAGTCCCAGTGTCTGCAGGAGCCCAGCTAGTGCCAGCATCCTGCTCAGCGCTGTTCTAAACGTGAAGAGAAGCAGCAGACATTGGAAAGAGTTGCTAGCACAGAGGTAAGAGACAAAAGAAACTGGAGAAAATAAGAGTTCTGCAGCAAGCGATGCAATGCAGGGAGCCTGCTGCTCCCATGCAGAGGAAACAGCATGTGATGCTAGGGCGCACGGGGAAAAGCCTCAGAAATGAAAACTAAGGCCGTCACAATACATAACACATGGGAATGAATGGGGGAAGGGCAAAGGACACATGGGACCTGAGAGCAGAAGCTAGTGGGAGATGGGGGGGGAGCTAAGCAGGAAGTGGGGGAGAGAGTGCAGCAGAACCTATGGAAATAGACTTTGTTCAAAAATTCTGCCTTTGATAATTTTTTTTTTTTTGCTTCTTTTTTTTCAGAGCTGGGGACCGAACCCAGGGCCTTGCGCTTCCTAGGCAAGCGCTCTACCACTGAGCTAAATCCCCGACCCCTTTGATAATTTTATGTCAACTTGGTACAAGGATAGATTCGTCTGAGGTGAGGGAACTCTATCGAGACATTGTCTCCATAAAATTGGGCTGTAGGGAAGCCTGTCTTCTTTATTAGTGATTGATGTGAATGGGCCCAGCCCATTATGGGTGGTACCCCTGGGCTAGCAGTTCTAGGTGCTATAAGAAACTAGGTTAAGCGAGCTAATAGATGGTATTCCTCCATAGCCTCTGCTTCTGCTCCTGCCTTGAGTTCCTACCCTATCTTCCCTGAATTATGGACTGTGATCAGACATGAGAACAGAAATTAGCCCTCTTCCCCTTGAGGCGTCTGTAGTCATAGTGTCTATCATAGCAACAGAAACCCTAAGACAGTCAAGAGGAAGTCGGAGTGAGGCAAGAAGACAGGGCATCTCTGGGATAACCCTTCCGTGGAAGCACCCATCTCCATGTGAGGACTCAGTGGATGAAGAGAAGCTCCGCGGAGAACACTGGCCCTGGGCTCAGCCTCACAACCTCCATCCCTGCCAGCAGGGCCAGGGAAAGCATCTTTCTATTGTTTGAGTTGGGTCTTCCTTGAGGCAGGTGGTGGAGACATAGAGGAGGGAACAAGGATTCTCAGGGTAATTAATGCCTGAGCAGTGTGGGATGTGGGAGACCCAACCAGTCTAGGAAGGAGAGGAAGTTGCATGGTCGTAGAGATGAGCACAGATCAAAATAGGATTTTAGACACCGAACTCTGGGACTTCTGAATGCAGGCAGGAAAATGGTTTTCATTTAATGGTCACCACAGTCGATTTGGCATGATGGCTGTCAGCTGTGGATCCCAGGTGAGAGTACAGCATCTCATTTAATGGAGCCCAGGTGAGGACACTGTCTCATTTAATGGTTCCATTGGCTCCATGGAATGGAGATGATTGTCATTTTACAGACACAGATTCTGAGCCTCGGAGAGCTGAAGCTGCTTGTCCAGATCACACAGCTGGAGAGAAGAAGAGGCCAGATCCCCTCCCTCAGCTTCCTAACGTCCAGCTCAGCTCACTTGCCACCATGCTATGGCACTTGGGAACAGCTGGCCTGCCCATCTCATCTGCTGGCACTGTGTTCTAGGTGTGGCTCCTGAAGCATTCTCAGTCTTCAAACGTATTAGACTCTGTCCATTTCTTTGGCTTTGCCCTGGCTGTCCCCTCAGCCTGGAACTGTGTTTCCCTTCCCTCCCACTTGAGTGATTGTCCTTCACGATACATGGTAGAAGCCACCCTCTCTGGAAAAATTTCCATTGCGTTTGTCCCCATGGCTCTCCCACTCCTGGCTTCTCTCATGGCCTTACAGGTCACACTTGTCCCTCAGGTCACTCCTCTGTGTTCTGACACTTGCTTTTCTAAACACTGAGGTGTCCTGCCCCCAGAGGCTTTCCTTGGCTCCTCCTTGTGGGGTCCAGTGTACTGGGAAGCTCAGAAAAAAATGAGAAGAGTCATATGTCTATGGGAGGCAAGGGTCATGGATGCCAGGAACCTGCCATGGTCTGAAGGCCCATTCCAGTGGTCGTGGGGCTGTATGAGGCAGAAACCTCAGAGGACTGCTTCAGCTGGAAAATGACAGAACTTGGGAGGCAGTTTGCAAGAGAAAGCAGTGCAACGGGTGAGCGTAGTGGCCAGAGAGTGAAGGCACGGTCCTCAAGGGCTTGTGACTCACTTCCAGAATCGCCTTCCTTCCAACTCCCCCTCAAAGTCATGTCCTCAAAGGGCAACTTTACTAATCATTTCCCCCGTGGCCCTTCAGAGATAGGATAGCTAGGCTCAGACAAGCTTCAAAGGCTTCACAATTCCATTTGACACGACTTCAAGAACTGTTAAATTTATCTTCACTTCTTTTGCTCCCTTGCTTGCAGACACAGCTGCCACGTACGGCCGGGATGCCTCTGGAGGTAAAGTGGCCCCACTGGAGGCATGAATCACCAAACCAGAAGTTCGGGCAGCCAGGAGCCTTAGAGCTAAATTGACACCGAGACTGCCTTTGATGTACAGAAGACTGGAAGTCAGGAGAGGTGGTTCATCCCAGAGAGACAGCATGAGTGGCCAGTAGGAGTTGGTTATCCACCTCCCAGCCCATAAGCATGGGGCGGGTGGGTAGCTTAGTTTCTTTTCTATTACTGTGAAGGTACAACATGATCAAGGCAACTTACGAAAGAAATCATTTAATTAGGAGCTTGCTCACAGTCTCAAAGGGTCAGTTCATGACTATCATGGGGGGAGCATGGCGGAGGAAGCAGGCATGGCCCAGCAGCTGTAGCTGGGGGAATACATGTTTAGACAACAGTGAATCAAAGTAAAGGAGCTAACTGGGAATGTCATGGGCTTTTGAAACCTCAAAGCCACCCCCAGTGACACACCTCCTCCAATAGAGGCACACTTCCTAACCCTTCTGGAATAGTTCCACCAACTGGAGAGCAAGTATTCAAATATATCAGCCTATGGAGACCACTCTCATTCAAACCAGTACTGTGGGGTCCTGTTGGATTCTTGGAAGCACTAGAAAATTCAAGGTCAAAAAAGGTACCTTCCCTCCTCCTCAAGGGGGCAGACTATGCATTTGGATCTATGACAATACAAAAAAGACATCTGATCATGTGTTCTAGAAAAGAAGAAAAATGAATAATCACTTAACTAGAGTGTGGAGTAAAGAGAGTTCGAGGAGGGAGTCTTTTGTGGGAAAAGCTAATTCTAGTGTCTGCCTGGAGAGAAGGCACCTCAGGAAGAGCCCTGCCCTTGGGATCTTGAAGGATGACATAGTTGGAGGAGATGGAAGGAAGCTGGAGAAGTCCAAAGGCAAGTTCCAGGAGGGGCTCAGGGTTGGCCCAGGGATGAGAGCTTGGGGTGTTTCAAGTCTATGTCCTCTGGCTTAGCTCTTCTGGCAGAAGGGTGGCCAAGATGGGAAGGGTAATGGGAGATGGGTCACCAGGCCTGGCCTGTCAACTTCCTGGGAAATCCAAACCTGGACATGGGGAAACCATGCAGAGCAACACTGTTTGAAATCCCATGTGACTAGTGAGGAGAGTTGAGGACTGAGTGCCATTTAATAATGGCATTTAGACTCTGATGTGACATTAAGAATACAGACATGGGCCAAGGGGATGCTTGCTTCCAAGCATGAGCCCCTAGGCATGGCATGGCATGGAGGAGATGAGTGGTTCTTGAGGCTTTCTGGTCTATTATCCTGGCCTGCTTGATGAGTCCCAGGCCAATGAAAGACACAGTCTAACAATAAAAAGATGGCCACCCCAGAGCTCCCAGGGACTAAACCACCAAACAAAGAGTACACATGGAGCAACCCATGACTCCAGCCGCGTATGTAGCAGAGGATGGCCTTGTCAGCATCAATGGGAGGAGAGGGCCTTGGTCCTATGAAGGTTCAAGACCCCAGTGTAGGGGAATGCCAGGGCAGGGAGGTAGGAGGGAGTAGGTGGGTGGGTGGGGGATTGGATGGAGGTGGTTATGGACCAGAAACCAGGAAAGGAGATAACATTTGAAATGTAAATAAAGAAAATATCCAATAAAAGAAAGAAAGAAAAGATGGCCACTGCCTACAGAATGACAACTAAGTGGTCCCCTGTCATGCACATGCATATACATACAAGTACATATTTACCCACATGCACACAAACAGATATGTATGATATGTACAAATACATGTCCACAGAGACAGACAGATAGACAGATAGACAGATGGACACATACAGAATGAGAATACAAGAGTGTGCATCTTGTGGCTATTTCCAATAGGTCTGATATCTGATATTTTCTTGTCTATAAAAGCAAGCGAAGGGGTGCCCCGTGTGAGAATCTTTCTTTCACCGAAAAATGGTGTGACTTTCAAGTCAGGGTGACTAAGGGCTCTTCCATCAGGTGCAAAGTCTTAAAATAAATCCTCCCAGATGAATGTATTCTTACTGAAATAAAAAGCCCTCTCCTCCCTGACTTCAGGGGAGTGTGCCGGACGCTAACTCAAAAAGCTCATTGAGAGCAAGAGCTTGCATGCCCTTGGGGTGGGGTTCACTTGAGATAAATGGAGACCCAAAGGGGACAACCTCACCCAGGGTTCTGTGCTCTAGGGGGCTCCTCCTGATCTCTGCACAGGGGAACAGAGATGTAGGCTGAAAGCCAGGATACTCAGGCCACTGCCTCATGGCTATAGGCACTAGAGTCAGATCTCCCCAAAGATGAGCTTTCAACCTGGACAGAAAGGAAAGCTACTCATTCTTCTTGCTGAGCACGAGCTGAGTGTCAGCTAACACCAACTTCATACTATCTGCATGTCTGCTCCCAGAGCTTGCTGGGCATTTCCTGACATGTGGAACACCCATGGAAGAGACAGCACCATTAACCCTACTATATAGATAAGGAGACATGCCCATAGACGTTCAGTAATTATTCAAATTCCCTTGGCCAGCGAGCGACCAATGAGATGCAGCCTAGGGGCTGCATGTCTCTGGCATGAGACACTCTAGCTGTCATGGGGTGACTGCTGGGACCCTTCCCTGTAAGGTCACTCTTCTGTGACAGGTCACACATTCATTACCTCTGCTTTCTAATACCATGGGTAATTTTTCTGATTTAAAGTCTTTTGTTATTTCACAATAATTATTTGGCTGAAACGATCACTTTCCATGTTGCGCTCAGTGCATCTGTTGCACTGAGAAGAAAACTATGCTTCTTAGGCAAACAAAGATGGAGGGCTTACAGAGGTTCATCGCAAACTGACCTCAGGATCAACCTTTCTGGTTCCCTGAGGGAGGCACTCATGAACTGCTTTCTATAAACAAAACACAACACAATGAAAGGTAATGAAAAAAAAAAATCGGAGCTACATGGGATGGGGTGGTTTGATTTAACTGCAATCAAAATGACAAATTATTTAGGAAGCCATCTCTCAAGACTGTGGCAAACTAAAAGTTCTAGAAGGTAATACTGTCAAGTCCACCTTCCAACATGTCACAGAGAGAAGACAGTGTGATGTATCTGCCAAGAGTCAGATCTTTCTTTCAAGACACAAAATTAGAGGCAGCAGTTTGGGGTGGGGCATGGCTGAGATAATCACTGGGGCTGGAGGATTGTCTTAGTGATTTAAGCATTTACAGATCTTGCGGAGGACCTGAGTTTGGTTCCCAGAACCCATACAGGAACTCAGTTTTAGGGAGTCTCATGCCCTTCTGGCTTCTGCAGACAGTGCTGTACATAAATACGCAAGCCCTTTTAAAAGTAGATAGAGAAAGACATGATAATTGTTTCCAATAAAACTCCCTATAGACTGCCACTGTGTCAAGTGGCAGTGACAGCATCCTGAGACCATGAGCAGTCATGGATGTCACTATTAAGAAGTGACGGGTTGGCTGCTAGTGAGGAAGAGGAGACCTCAGCTCCGAGGATGCTATCATCAGCTATCATTTTGAACTATGTAGCTAAGCGAATGACAGACACTACTAGGAAGTAAAATAGAGTCCCAGATCGGCATATACCACCTGCCAACCACCAGTTTGAAAACATAATGCAGAAAAGAACTCCGATTAGCAACACCACAAAATAGCTTAGGAATCACTACATATTACAATGCCTATTTTCTTGGTAGAGAACACAGCAGTGGGGCTTGAGGTCAGTGAGTGGCAGACAGAGCCACATTTTGTGCAAGGCCCCCAGCTTCCTTCCAAGAACTGCAACTGTAGATGGCAGTAACAATATGAAGGGGGAAAAAATGCAGCACTCCAGTCACTACAACTGAATGGTATAAAGGAGACCCAAAATGAGGAGGCAACACCCTTCTCAGTAGAAAACAGGAAATGAGCTGGAGAGATGGCTCAGTGGTTAAGAGCACTGACTGCTCTTCTAGAGGTCCTGAGTTCAATTCCCAGCAAGCACATGGTGGCTCACAACCATCTGTAGTGGGGTTTGACACACCCTTCTGGTGTGTCTGGGGACAGCTACAGTGTATTCACATACATAAAATACATAGTTCTTAGAAAGAAGGACACAGGAACCAACCTCACTCTTTCCAAACCAATGTATCAGTTTAGTGTAATTTGGATCAAACATTCAATGGCAGTTTTGTTTCAAATAAGAATGGTCCTGAAGGGCCCAGGGGACAATGAACAAAGTAAAGATTCCAGCTTTGACAGCAGAAGCAGTCACACAGTATTTAAACCTTGCAGGGTGGGCCAGACAATGAGGAGGCCGCAGGGACACCAGAAGCAGGAACTCATGTGGACATGCTAACTTGACACATGGAGCTGGGTGGAACACGCCTTTAATGCTAGCACTCAGGAGGCAGAGGCAGGAAGACCTGAGTTCGAGGCCAGCCTGGTCTGCAGAGCAAGTTCTGGGACAGCCAGGGCTACACAGAGAAACCCTGTGTTGCAAAAACAAAACAAAATACCTCTAAGGAGCATCTCAAACACGAACAGGGGGGAGTTTGTTTGATTTAAGGTGGAGTCTGGGGAGGGTGGAAGAAAGGTAGGGGAAGAACACAAGTGTGAATGGTTTTCATACCATGCCCTGAAGTAGCTCAAATGAGTTTAAGAGTCAAATACAAAGGCAGACACAGCTGGAGAGATGGCTGGGTGGATAGGGAGCTCACCATGTACGCAGGAGGAGCAGAGTTCAATGAGTCGTGTGGATGCCATCCCTGGGCTATGAAGAAGATGGAGACCAGCCCTGAGCTTCTGCCTGCCCTGATGGCCTAGCCACAGTGGCTCCCTCAAGCACATTCTTACACCTCTCCTCCTGTATCCCTGCCCACAATCTTGAACCAACTTCTCTTCTTTGTTATCTTTGCTAGAGACATGCTTTATTAATATGCTTCTTAACATGTCCCTTGGGAGAATAAAATGTCACCAAAATGTCCCACTGCGGCTGTTCTCACAAGTCTGACGGAATCACGACACCAGTTTAATTGATCCTGCGCTGCGATTGCTCTTTCTTCTGCCATCCTGGTCAGAAAGTAACTCTCGCCACTTCCTCCCTCCTTTGTGTTTCAAAGACACCACCTGAGTGGAAGCATTCCTTTTTGTTCTTTAAGTTTTTAAAAGCTTAGAGGTCTCCGTCTTTGAAGGTAAATGAGAAACGGGATTAAAATAAAGAAATAAAGTCCTTACACCTGAGGAAATGCCTGTGGCTCCCACTTGGCTGGAACCTCACAAATCCCGGGAGGAGAGGAAGGAAAAGCTTTCCTCTGATGTCCTCTGCCTGCTCAGAGGCCCAGTCTCCACCTTCACAGAGCGTGGACATGGAAACACAACAAACAGATCTACCGCCACGGTGTTTACTGCACTACGTACACATTTTCCTAGCCAGAGTCAGCTTAGCCTAGAAGAGCCAAACGGGTGCTGACTATTAGGGTGGATCCCAGAGAGACCCGTGTGCTGAAGGCTTGCCCCCCACTGTAGTGTGGCCAGGGGAGGCTTTGGGAAAGTGACTGCCTCCTGAGGGCTCTAACCTTGTCCATGGATTAACAGATTAACATGTGGTTGGATTCACTGGGACAATGCCTTTGAAGAATGTGTCTTGTTTCCCTCTGTTCTCTCTCTCTCTCTTCTCTCTCTCTCTCTCTCTCTCTCTCTCTCTCTCCCCCCCATCCCTCCTTTCCTGCGGTGAGGTAATCATCTTCCTCCACCATGTCCTTCCACCATGCTCTGCCTTAACACAATCCCTCACCAATTTCTGGAACCATGACCCAAAATAAACGTTTGCTCCTTTAAAAACATTCAATAATGTTTTTCTCATTTCTTTTATTGTAGCAATAAAAAAAAAAAAACTAACTCAGGAAAAGACAACTTGTAGGAAATGATGTCTTCTCAGCTGGCCCAGTGAGGCAGTAGGGATAGTTGCTGAAGCCTCTGGTCAGAGTGATCTGATGTGTCTGCTATTCCAGGGGCAGCATTCCCAGGCTGGGAATAGAGGTGCTGCTTATGTTCACAAGTCAATTCTGCCTCACGGTTGCTCAGTAACCTGGGCCATTCACTGCCACCTGGGTTCTTTAAAAGCTGTTGCTCCTCCTCTACAGCTCATGGCTTGGCATTCTACTACTTACTACTCCACCTGGCTAAAAAGTCAGACACCTAGAGCTAGCCCTGACTCCTCTCACAAGCTTCTAGCGACCATCACCCACGGATGCCCTCAGATTGAGGTGTTTAAGTGGGACATTTGCCCCAAGCAACCTTGTCGCTGCCATTCCAAGCCAAGCCCTTAGCAGCTCTCTGCAGACCTGGGCAATCCCTCTGGCCTTGGCTGAGATGCTGGGAAGACTGGGCGTCCACATGAAAAGAGTTCCAGGGGATCTGATGCCCTCTTCTGACCTCCAAGGGCCCCTGCACACACCTGGCACACAAACATAAACGCGGGACCCCACACATAAAGTTAATGAGTCAAGTAAATCCTTAGTAACAGCCATTAGGTATTTGAAGAGGTACCTAGCACCACTAATCATCAGGAAAATGCAAATCAAAACCACTGTGAAGTATCGCCTCCCATCCAATGTTATCAAAATGACCAGAGACAGAAACTGGCTAAGGCCTGAGCCAAGGGACCCTGCCCAGGGCGGTTGAAATACCAACGCTGACTTTTTACCTCTAAACAAATGTTAGGGGCTTGCCTAAATGCTCCTGCCTGCTCAACAGTATCCTCTTCACTTAATCCCTCCTTCCCAGCCGTCCTGGACCAGACAAATCCTAATCACCCTTAAGGCATTCACTGCACATCACTCCTGCAGGAAAACCATCTTCCCCAGGCAGCGTCCCACTTCTTCCGTATCTGCCGACCATTGGCTAATTGCCTCTCCGTGGTTTCTATGAGCGTGGAGCCTAGTCTGATGATGCCATAGTCGCAGCAGCAGCAGACAGGGTTATCTGTGGACTTGCAGAGACGGTGGATAAACTTGACACCTCTGGACTGTAGTACATATAACCATCACCAAGATGCACTCCGTAGGAGGGAGGAAACACAAAAGCAAAGAGAAGCCACAGATCAAGAGAGAGCATTATACAAGATGCGCAGAGGACACATTTGCCTGTGACGTGCTCCCAGAGGAAATGGTGTTTAAGTGAGACATGGGGATCTGGGACTCTGAGCCATACCTGTTTCCAAGAAGGATGCTGGGGAAGGGGTGACCTGCCAAAGTTCACACAGCTCTTGCAGTCTCATGAAGATGAGACTATATCTGACGTGCTCTTTGCTGGACTCCAGCATCCAACTCAGTGTTTTAACAATTTGTTAGCTGAGTAAGGATAAGGTTCAATCAAGGAGGACCTGGGATAACAGAAAGTCTCTGATACCGACATCCAAAGGTTTGATGGGTGACAAGGAATTTAGAGCACAGTAAGGCTTGAATAAATATACCTAAAGGCTCTAATAAAGATACTGTTCTTGGAGAATAAGTATACTACTTGTTGGCTTTAATATATACTTTTCTATTGTAAGGGTTCAGGCTGTGGCTATAATATTGTTTTTATCATCACTGACAAATGCTAATTTTGAGAGCTTAAAAAATATCTTTTTACGGAAAGCAAATGAGTGCTTTAATGTGATGCCTTACCTTGGCAGACAGACTGTTTCCAACACACTCATACTAATTATGAAAATCGTTAGGCACGAGACAACTGGAAGTATCAAGCAAGCATTGTTTCTGTTTTCATAAAAGGAGAAAAACAAGAGCGTGCCTGAAGTCACTCCCAACAGTCAGCATAGAGACGAGACGCAGGTGGCTGTGAGGCTGAGCTGTAGCGAGTCGTGTCGTGTACAGCACAGAGGTTCATTTAAAGGCAGGTGGGATGGCTCATCTGGTGAAAGAGCTTACTATGCAAACCGAGGGTCTAGTGCAATCCCTGGAATCGGTGGTAGAAGGCTGTCCTTTGACCTCACGTGTGTGCCTGGCATGCACACACGTATACGACACACTTAAATTTTTTAAAGGAAATGTATATTTCAAATGGTTAGAATGGTAAATTCTGTAATGAGTGCTTTAATGATCAAAATATTCAAAAAGCTTTAAAAACACCGGGCATTTGGCATCATCTTGTCACAGTGAACAGCATGCCCAACTATTGGTCTGTGGAACCTCTACAGTAAGATAGGAGCTGTACCCAGAGTTGATAAAGTCAGGCAGTATGCAGTTAGTCCCTTTTCCCTAACTCAAGCATCCCCAGAGAAGCCAGCACTGGGTTCATGGCTGGGTGAGACATGCCCAGCAGACATATTTGAAAGCCAAGGACGAGCTCCTTTTGCCTCCTACACGGTCTAGCTCTCAGCTCCAGGCAGGATCTAGGCAGAAGGCAATGGTAAGGCTTTGGCTGGCTCTCTCTAAGGAGCACTGCCTGTGGGAGCACTCTGCTGGTTTGCCTGCTCATTAAGCCGTCCTGTTGCAACACCCGCCCTGCTGCCAGAATCCAGATGCTAAGAGCTCCTGGCAACAGGTGCTGCTTAAGTACTCAGAACAGTCCGTGGCATGTGTTAGCTAGGAGCAGAGGCATCCTGTCCTCCTCCTCCCAGCATTCCTCCCACAGGAGGCCAGGAGAGGCCTCGGTGCTCCAGGAAGCATCTGGACCACTCTCCTACCACCGCCCTCCCTCATCACAGGCCTTAGGTACTGTGGACCCAGCTTCCCTCCCTAAGCACAGCCTCCACGGGGCCTCTGAGCCCGCCTCACCCTCCCCATTACATCCCATTCCCTTTCCATTACGTCCTCCTAGCCCCTCCTACCATGAATCTGACAGCACCGCGGCCCTGCTGCAGTGTGTGAGGCATCCTGTCCTGTTAGGGTGAAGCCTCTTATTTCTCGCGCATCAAGGCCAACCATAAGATTGCATGCTCATTTAGGGAAGAAAGAAAACCTCTACAGTGAGGTACAGTTAATGAATATCTTGGAAAGAGACTCAGAACGGTGTGAAACGAAAGCAGCAAGCCAACAGAACCATATATACACCCCGATCCTATGGAAACAGCGCACCCACAGCATACATTCAGGTATTACTTGAAGCAGAGAACAAAGCCTATACAAATGCAAATCGAGCTGCCTACAAAGGTCAGCGGGCAGTGGGCTCAAACGTTTTGTAAGGTTTGAGTTTGCTATGCACTATTTATATTCTAAGAAAGTGAAAGGCTCCTACAGCCTACCTCCATGAATATGTAAAACACTTGAGCCTTCAGGAATCACTACCTCAGAGGTGAGTTTTCTAAAAGGAAGGTCTCCTGTGGCAGGGAGATGAAAGGCCTCACTTACCTTTCCCAGCAGCTCAGGCAGGCCCAGCAACTGTCCAGAAAACACGCCAATGCAGATGAAGATGGCAGTCACCTGGCCCAGAGAGCCTCGGATCTCCTTGGGTGAGATCTCATTGAGGTACATGGGGAGCGCACTGAGCGCGATGCCTGAGGGAAAGACACAGCAGTGAGAGAGGCCCTGCCTCACACACAGTCACCTGATACGCACTTACAAATGCTGCTGTGTCTCACCAAGACCATGGGAGAACATCATCAGCTTGTAGTGAAGACAACTGCCATGGGGAAGAAGCAGGGTGGGTCATGGCCGTGAGGACATATGGCATTTTCAATGAGAAATGTCCTCCTTAGGCTTGGCTAGTTGTACATTTATTCCCCAGTTGGTGGCGCTGTTTGGGAAGGTTTAGGTTGTATAGCCTTGTGGGAGGTAGTACATCACGGGGGCAGGCTTTGAGATGTCATAGCCTTGTCCTACTTTCAGTTTGATCTCTATGCTTCCTGTTCCTGATGTGAGCTCTCCACTTCCTGTTCCCGCTGTCATACTTGTTGCTTGCTACCCTGCCTCTCCACCAGGACAGACTCTTTCTCCTCCGGAAACATAAGCCATAACAAACTCCTTTCATAAGTCACTTTTGGTGATGTTTGTGTCGTTGCTTGTTTGTTTGTTTTTAATCACAGCAATAGAGAGTACCTAATACATGTGCTAACCTCTCTAGCACACCAGTGCCATGGGGGTAAGAGTAGACAGGAGGGACAGATGAGGCCACACCCTCTCTGTGTCATAAACACATTTGTGCTTTGTATTATGAAAAGGAGCTGCACATACTCCGCGTGCACACACTGCTCTTTGTTTTAGTTGACCTTTAGCTCGGATGGTGCCCTGAGAGGAGATGCAGTGGCCTTGTGAATATCTGACCCTCCACTAAGCAGAAGACGATAATGAGAAGAATGTGCATGAGGCCATAGGAGAGGAACACGAACACCATGAGTCTCAAAGACAAGGCCGAGCCCTACCCAGCGGGGCAAGGTCGGACTGTGGACAACTGGCTACTTTTATTTGAATTCTCTATAAAATATGCTAGCTGGAGACAGCACAGAGAAAGTAGATTGTTCAGGGTGATAGCCACCTGTATTACTAGGTTGTCATCTCTCTGAATAAGGTATACCTGTGGGCAGCATGGACCACTGTGTCCTGGAGATAGGGACATATAGATGGAGTGGCAGTTAGGGGTGCACATTCAGCTGCTAATCTGTGGGTGATTGTGACTAAGCCAGTGCTGAAGGAAGAAGTGAGCTTTATGATATGCCTGGGATCGGGCCCCTGGTCCCCTGATGCATGATGGCATGCCTGGTCTATCTGTCCAGGCTGGCTTGTCACTCACCAAGCATCCCCATTCCTAAGCAGCTGTACTGGCTGGTTGTGTGTGTCAACTTCACACAAGATGGAGTTGTCACAGAAAAGGAGCCTCAGTTGTGGAAATGCCTTCATGAGACCCAGCTGTAAGGCGTTTTCTCAACTAGTGGTCAAGGTGGGAGGACCCGGCCCATTGTGGGTGGTGCTGTTCCTGGGCTGGTGGTCTTGGGTTCTACAAGAAAGCAAGCTGAGCAAGCCAGGGGGAGCAAGCCAGTAAGAAATATCCCTCCATGTCCTCTGCATCAGCTCCTGCTTCCTGACCTGCTTGAGTTCCAGTTCTGACTTCCTTTGGTGATGAAACAGCAATGTGGAAGTGTAAGCTGAAAAACCCTTTCCTCCCCAAGACTTGCTTCTTGGTCATGATGTTTGTGCAGGAATAGAAACCCTGACTGAGACAGCAGTCTTGCTCAACTTTGACCCTATTCCCTGCCATCCATTCTCCCTAGATGAGTGAGCCTTGGGATGCAGTGAACACTCTAGGCTCAGTATGTCCTAGGACACTGACCTTGGTTCTTCTGTTTGTTTCAAATCCTCTGTCCTCAGAGATCCTAGGCTGGTGCCCACCTATCCTTTCTGTTTCTTGTCAACATCACCTCCTACAGTAGGAGGTGAACATGTTCAGTTTCTATCCTCAATTACCCACGGGTTTGGCATTATTTGACGACAGGGTCTTTACCTATATGATTATGCCCAGATGGGGTGATAAGGGGTTTCACATGGGCCTAAACCCAATGCTAGCGTTTTATAGGAAGGCCCAGGAGGACACAAAGACCCGTGAGGAAGAAGATGGTGGGAAGATGAAGAGTTGGAGGGCTACAGCATCAAGCCAGGGACCACCAAGCAACAATTCTGGGCAGCACCAAAAGTTGGGGATGAGGCCATGCACATGGTCTCCATCGGAGCCTTGGGGAGGAATCAATGTTGCTCACTAATACCACGAGTGTTTTGAATGTGAAACACCCTCCACAGACGCATGTATTTAAAACTTAGTCCCCAGCTGGTGGTGCTGGTATGGAAGGTTGTGGAAGCTTAGAGAGCAGAGCCTCATTAGGGGCGGGTTTTGAGGTTTTTACAGACTGGTTACTTCTTGTTCACATCAAGTTTCCAGTTTGAGTTCTACGATCTGCGTATAAATTTTTCTCCAACAATATACTGAATCATATTTATTACTGCATAAAAGTAGTATGCTGATGTTTCTAGAAAGGGGTGTCCTACATTTTTAATCTGATTCAACTGCTCCATGAGAAATTGGGCCAAGGGTGTCTTACTAATAGTTCTATGTCTAGAATGTTCAGGATTAGTTTTGTTTTGAAACAGAGTCTCAGGTAGACCAGGCTGGTCTTGACCTCACTGTGTAGTGAACCATGTCAAGGATGATCTTGAATTTCTGATCTTCCTGCTTCCACCTCCCACATGACATGGGCCACCATATCTGGTTTTATATGGTGCTGAGGACTGAACTCAGGCTTCGTGAGTTCTAGGCAAGCACTCTGGCCACTGAGCTGTCCCCCCAGCCATGGATTTGGATTCTTTATTACAAGCACACAGCTGACCTAGCCCCTGTCTGGTTTTCCTTTCTTCCTGTACAACTTCCTTACCTTAAATGCCCTCGCTCTGCCCTCTCTGCTGTAGAGATACGGCGAGAATAAAAAAAAAGAAAGAAAGAAAGAAAAGAAAAGAAAAGAAAAGAAAAGAAACGAAGTCTCTGGATCTTGGCACAGCTTCAAGAGTCTGTGTTCCAGAAATCAGAGTGTGTTTTAAATGTTCCCCTATTCTTCCTTTTCTTTTACTCCTCTCTGAATAGCTCGCAGGAAAAAGGACCTAAAAGGCATTTATTTGGGGGCTGTGGTTGTGAAAGAACTGCAGTCAGCTGTGAAAATGGAAATTCGGAAAGCAACAAGTACGGCAGGAGCTGAGGAGGCAGCCAAAGGCAAGGGGAAAGCGACTGATGAAAAACCTTCAGAGAGCACGACCGGGCTTCCCTGGGAAAGCTGGCAAGCAGCTCCCACCTACCCACCCTTCCTCCATCTTGGATCTGCTCCCTTACACGCTTAGAATTAAACTGATAGCAGCGACAGTCGTGACAAGAATATCCCACCATGCTTGGGGCGGGTGCAGGCAGGCTTGGATTCTGTTACCAAGTACTTCACACACGGGATGACGTCATTCTGGCATCATCCAACCAGGGCAGCCGTGGTATTTGGTCCCTCTAAGGAGCAGGGGGAAGAGACTCAGGAAGCCCGGAAAGTCCCGGCTTGTGATATCTATCTGCCGTCCCCACGGGCTTTGCTTTGGCCAAGTGACTGTGGTTAACGTATTGTACAGTATTTGGACATTAGGCCTTCTTCCTTGTGCTGTACTCTGGAGCCTGTGGAATTCTGCGAGAAGCCCCTGTTGGGTGAAGCCTCTCTCTCTTCATGAATTCTATCTCAAATTGAGCAATGAAAGAATGGAAGAAGGGGCAGTCAGAAGCCCAGAATCCTTGGCCAGGCTTGCAGCTCACCACCTAGAGTACAGAGTTTATAAAGAAGTCAGCAGAGGGTGGCATGGTGCACTGCAAATCATCTGGGGCTTCAGCAGTGACTCGGCTCTACCAAGCCTGGCTTTGTCAGGTTGCTTGCTACAGCATTGAGTAAGGGAAGGTTTAGCACCCCTGGCTGCCTTACTTTCTGTGGAGTTCTAAAATCTTGGTGTCTCCCAAGTCTGTCTCAGCCTCGAGTACCTCTCTCCACTCTAGACAAGCCCTGGGAGTGTTACTGCCTTCCTCCCCCATTGGGGTGAAGTCTCACCTCCATCCACGCCCATGATGAAGCGTCCCACAATGAGCATCTCAAAGGTTCCTGCCTGGAGTGAGCACGCCATCAGCAATGCTGCAGAAATGGCAAATCCGTTGTTGACCAGCAGTGTGTACTTCCTGGAAGGAAAAGCGACTGGATAAGGACAATGTGCTGCGAGGCGTGTCAGTCTCCTTTCTCTCCCAATCAGAGAAGCCAGTCACGCCAGAAGGTGGGACAAACGTGGGCTTAGGAATTGAGGTCGTGGTCTGTCTGCCTCTTACTCCCACTCTTGGTTGTGGGACCTTGAACCTGGCATCTACTCTCGGAGTCCAAGTTCACAATGGGGTAGACCGGGGGCATTACCAACTTGAAGGCTGTGAGTTCCTTGTGGTAGGATTTGATTTCATCAATTCTGAGTTTCATTTACCATTTTTAAAGACAAGTTATGGTGCAGGAGCTAGGCTAAGCAGAAAAACAGAAACTACTCAGTATTTTAGTGGAAAGACCATAGTATGAGTCAGATAATTGTGTTAGAAGAATGTGGGTAAAGACTCTGAAAGGGGGTGCTTCTCTGTGGTACTAGTGTCTGGGGCTGGGGAGGGGAACCCTGAGGTGCTGGCTTAGAGTAGTGCTGTCTGCTTGTACCTCCTCTCTGTTGGGCACTTAGTCAGCTTCGGGGGATTGGACAAAAAGTGGAACTGAAATCAGTAGGCAAAGACACTCAGGCAAATAAACAAATCCAGGGGGTGTGGTGCCTAGACAACATCTGGGCAGCCAAGAGTAGCATCCTACTGTTCTATCTGGCAGACTTGACCTTCTGTTTTTCTTCCCTTCCTCTCTCCTCCCTACATCCCTCACTTTCTTCCTCTCCCTCAATAAAAAAATCATATTTCTTAATACTCGATAGACAGCTTAGATTTAATGAGCTACAGTTTTGGTTGTAGAGCTGGAATGGAACCATCTAACAGAGCCAGACAGACTCCCCTGGCAATCGTCACTTTTACCACTGTGGTTCGGAACTGCTGTCTGTTTCAGGAATGTGTCCCTAGGCCCTCACAGTTGAGATTCATGCCTCACTGTGGGGGCTGAATTCCTGCTCCTGAGACAGCTCTGTCTTTGAGGAATGAGCAGGTTGTTTTCTTTTCCTCACTTGCAGAACCAACGCAACAGCTCTCATCTATTCAAGTCCCGCTGTGTGACAGGTCCTAATCTAAGCACCCAACCTACCTTAGCACTTGGAGAGGTCTTTTAAGGCAGGTGATCTTACATGCTTATGTCATACAAAGTTAGCCAGGACCCTAACACATTAGAAGTTTGCCATGAGTCATAGGCTGAAGTGTTTGGGAAGCAGCCTCTCCCACCCTCAAGCTCAACCCCCCAAAATTTAGAATTAAGTGAATTAATTAAGAGGCACTAAATTGTTTTGTAAATTACAAGAAGCAAGGGGATTTTAAGGGGAGTGGTATCCCTTTAGCAGTTACATTTCTTGAGCTCCAGGACAGCTATCTCTGTGACTTCTGCCTCATGTCAGCATCTGAGCTTTGTTCTCTCCCTTTCTGTGGCTTCCTGGACGATCTCACAGCTGCTGGCTTTTGCAACTGTGGTGACGGTACCAAGAAACACAGCAGCATCCTACAGCAGCAGATGGGTGAAACAGCCCAAGTGCTCACAAACAGCAAACTGAGTTGTGAGTCCATTCCCACGGGTAGCAGAGGCAGCTTTCTGTACTCTGAGATGGGAAGAGCTCTGAGAGAGAAATAAAGAAACAAAGTGTAGAATTTGGTGTAAACCATGCAGTGGTCTATGTAGAAAAGAAGTGTGACTATGTACTTGTATGACTATGTACATGAGGGTTTGTATGTACACGTATGTGCATGTCTCTGTGTGTGCATCTGTGTGTTTCTCTGTGTGTGTGTGTGTGTGTGCGTGTGTGTGTGTGTGTTAGGCATGAACCTTGGAAAGACACCAAAACTCGTAGTGTTGGGTATCTCCAAGCAGGACTGAAAGGCAAAATAAAGTGAAGAGGGAACCCTAAACTTTGTGTCCATTAGGTCCTTTAGAAAGCAAAGTCACACGGATAGATCAATTAGCCAAAAAGGATGTGATTTTATTTTTTAAAACCTGACTTAAATGGACCTTTTAATGTAAAAACAGTTATGTCAGTGATATGCCAGGATGGCTAAACATGATTAGCGTGTGTGTAGTGTGCATGGTGTGGATACGTTAAATGAAGGACACAGTAGGACAGCATGAGACATCCCTATTCAGGACAGCAATTACTCTAATACTTATCAACTGTTTGCTTCTGACATCTTCCCCTTAGTATTTTATGATACAGCTGACTTCAGGAAACTGTAATGGAGGAAAGTGAGATTCCAGATAGCAGAGACCAGTGTGTGTAACCAGGGCAGTGTCTGTCACTTTGCTATCTTCACCATGCTTACCCTTTCTCTACCTTGCTGCAAGATTGGTAGAAACAGTCTCCTAAGTGAGGGTGTAGGAGCACACACATGGGGTCCCTCACCACACTCTCTCTGCTCCCATTCTGAGTGTGCATTTCCTCTGGAGACCCAGCACTGGTCCCAGACACTCTGCCCACCAGTTTGTGACACTGGCCTCTCCACACGGTAAGGCTGCCTCTCCATTTTGACTTTCCATCCCAGAGATGGAGACACTTGACTGTAAAGAGGGGAATATTTCTTGCAAGCACATTTCTCTTTTGGTATCTACCATTCACGGTCCCCAGTCTTAACCCCTAAGTCCTCACAGACTCAACCCGGTTGGCAGAGTCTCCTCGGAGAGAATTGTCAGAGGGGAGAGTTCTTGGATCTGGCCAAACCGGTGTGGCCTCACTCTGAGAATGGAGAAATAAAAAGCCTGATTAGAAATTAAAACTCAGCTCACTCGAAGACACCACCTCAGTGACATCACTACCATTAAAGTGGATGTCTGGAATCAGAGGATATGAGAGAGAGATTCATACAGTGCCTCTCAAGCTGCTCCTCCATTCATAAATAGCACTTATACACAGTCACCTGACGTGGAATGACAGTGCTATAAGCTCAGGAATGTGTGGCTAGCCAATGACAACATAGACATTGCATAGCAGTGACATGCACAGAGACATGCTGAACCTCAAACTATCTCTGGGGCCCCCTGCTGACAACCCTTTCAGCCACTGCAAAGCTACCCTTTCAAAGCTTCCATGGCGTGCAGCTGCCATACAGGCACTACCTAGAAAACCAAAGCATCACCATGGAGCAGGCACCGCCTTACACACCAGGTATTTACCGTATAAGATACCTTATGAGTTAGGGGTTTTTTTTAATGTGTATGGGTGTTTTACTTGTATGTAAGTCTACACACCACTTGCATGCTTGGTGCCCACATAGGCCAGAAGAGGGCATCAGATCCCCTGGAACTGAGATTACATACAATTGTGAGCCACAGAGTAGGTACTGGGACTTGAACCTAGGTTTTCTGGAAGTGCAGGGAATGATCTTAACCACTGAGCCCTTCCTCCAGCTTCAAGTTGGATAATCTTGAGGAAACAGACCTGCATGTATCTTAGTCAAGGCCATACTACTGAATGAAGATCTAGCCCTCCAGTGACCATGATGCAATCTGCCTGCAAGGGTAGCTGCCATATTCACTCACAGACAATTATTTTTTTCAACAAAAACCACACCACTGGACTGAGCGCTGAGCAATATAAAACATGTGACATGCATGGGGTGACCAGTGCTGTCCAGGTGAAGCAGAGAAGAGTTATCGTTTTACAGAGTGGACCAGGACCGTGCGTCTGGGAAGGTAATGTGCGAGCAGAGGTATGATGGACAGATGGACAACTAGCCAGGAACAGTAGCACTCCAGGCAGAGAGAAATAGACAGACAGACAACATCGTTGAGGTCAATATGGTTGGAGACAGTGGAGGACCTGGAAGGAGGCAGCAGGAGTGGACAGGTAAAGAAGAGGGACAGTTCCTGATGGATGTTCTGAAGCAGCAGGAGGTGTGAGGGGAGTGGCCACAGAAGACAAAGAAAGAATGGACTTGACCAGACTTCTAGCAAGACCGCCCAGTCTTCTGAACAACAGGAGGAGGACCGCTCAGCCTTCCAAGCTTTCCTGGCCAGGAGGAGGCAGGAGCTATCACAGGAGACTGGCCAAGTGCTGCTGTCCACCAGGCTAACAGCAAGGGTAGGTTGAGAGAAGCAGCAAGGTCCTGGCATATTTTGAGGACAGACCTGCGGGGTTCTCTGTGGGGCAGACAGGGGTGAAGAGCGAGGGAGAAGCCACAATTTTTCTCCAGTTCTAGCCTGAACCCTTGCGCTGTCCCCAGTGGTGTCTCCGATGACTTGCAGGAAACGTTAGTCACATCTGAGTCAGACAGGAAGCATTTGCAAACAGGGATGCACCCTGTCTAGTAACTTCATCATATTAAATCTTCCCTTCCCAAAATAACTCCGACCTGACGGCCTCCCGGAGAAGATGGAAAACTTATTCACAAATAATTCCGAGAGCTGACTCCCTGGGGCTCAGAGGCAGCCTTTAATCATCGTTGTTTCCATTTTCTCCCAAGGATGAACATAGCAATGCAAACAAGGGGCATCAGTTTTGAGAGCAGAATCTAATATTCCCTGCATCTCCACCCGTGGTGCCTGACTCACTGCTGGGAGCTTCTCCAGGAGTCTCTGGTCTTCTCTGTGTGACCCAGAAAGTCACCAGCTTCCTGGCAGAAAGGAAAAGCCATAGGCTGGTGGAGAGATTTGGCATCAAGTCCTTGAGAAAGGTTCAGTTTGAGGAGAACAAGGGAAGATCAGGGGAAGCCTGAGGGCCACCTTCTACAGGCCCAGCCTTTATAGGGTCAGGATTGTGGAGGTCCAGCCTCAGTGAGGAGGGACCTGAGAAAGGCGGGAAGAGAGCAACGCAAGTTCAGTGACGGCGAGGAGTCAGAAGTGGATGCCAGCTGTCAGTGCAAGTGCTCTCTCTTTGCCCCAGGATTCTCATCCTTCTTCCTTCTTCTCCTCCTTCCTTTCCCCTTCTCATTCTTTTTCCTTCTCCCGACCAGAGAGCCTGAACCCAGTTTTTTATTTACTAACGTTATATCATTAAGGTTTTGCTCATTATTAATGATTATTTTAGAAATCCTTACACTTACATAAACTCTATGAATCCTGGGTCATTAATTCCAACCTCTGCTTCCTTAAAACAGAAGCTAAACTCGAAACAAAAGCACATTTTCTTACAGTTCTTACACAGACTGTTCTTCACGGGTATCTGGGCTCAGCTCTTGTGGTTTCCTGGTACAGCAGACAGCAGTCTTTAGTAACTGTTCTCATGGAAGAACAGCAAGGTGGCAGACTACTAACGTTCAAATGATTTCTTCACAAATTTTAAAATGTATGCAAGTAAAGCAGCTAGCCCTCTCTAATATCTCTCTAGACATCGCCATCTCCAACCGTTCGAGGAGCTAGGAGAATGATGTACTAACTCTGCATGTGCTTACACATCATCCTCTAAGTCTCTAATCTTTGTTTCCTATCCTAGCAATTTCAAGGCCCCATGTACTCTCCTTCTAATAGCATTCTTTTTAGATCATATACAAGCCTCCCTCTTATGAGATGAACCCATCTATCATTCGCTTGTTTCTATAGATTCCTTCTTTTCCTATCCATGTCTTTTCTTCTTGAGTCCACTTTAGCTCTCTACCCTTGATGTCCCCAAGTTCACCCTGGCTAATTAATGCAGCAGTCGGTGGATCAGAGGGCACATGTGTCTCCTCATAATTCCAAAGTCAAGACCAAGTCTAGCAATGAACTTTTCCTACAAAGGATCCTGCAGGCTTTCATGGCCTCTGTGGTTATATTGTTTCGATCCTTTCCCATGGCTCTAAAGGTCAAGCAGAAGTTCTGTTCCTCATTTTCCAAAGCCTCATGACCACCTCCATTCCTCATTCCCGAGAACCACATCTATCTTGTTTATTATGGTGTGATTATCTCTGAGTAATGGGAGAAGTATATTCCCCAGAAGGAAAGATTGGAAGTAAAATAGAAGAGACAGCAGGTCAGTTTCAGGCCAACGGCAGACTTCTACGGCCTCAGCCTTTATAGGACACATCAGCACACGTGGAAATTGCAAGGATCGAAGGCATGGCGATGCTACAGGGGCACACCTCCCCTTGTGCAGCCATGTCAACCCGAAACAGGATTTATGGGTGGGAGACAAAGGAATACTATTTTGGTTTGCATTTGTAAAGCACTTGCCAGCAGACCCTAGTGAATGGAGAAGCTGTGTGTGCCATTTATCTTCCAGCAACTCTAGGTCTCAATGCCAAGATGGTACCTCACTCTACATCAACCATGTTCTCAATCCTTTCCTGCTTCCCTGGCTTGAATTCTACTGTTCTTCATTTCTTTCTATGTGGTTGATAGAGCTCAGTGGTTAAAGCCCTGTGGGCTTCTGCCAGGCTGAACGTGTTGAAGATCTCATCCAAACTCAAGAGTATCAACCTCCATCACTTTCACTGAGCTTGAAGCTCATTGCTTTGGCTAGGTTGGCCAATGAGCTTCAGTGGATCTATGTCTCTTCCTACGCCCCTAGCTAGAATGAGGTTACAAGAGGTAGCCACCACTCTCAGCTCTCTATGTGGGTTCAGGGGGAATCTGAACTTTGATTCCCATCTTCACCAACTGAGCTGTCTCTCCAGTCCAGCACCTAGCACTTTTAAGGTAAGTATTTAGAAAGAGATTACAGTGCTGGTCTATGCTGACCTTCGATCAGAGAGATTGACAGGAGAAAGGCAGGGCTGAGAGATGGAGAAAAGAGACAGATCAGCTGGGTTTCCTTATGACATTCTGTGAGCTAGATGGTCCAACATAAGCCATGCGTGCCAACAAATTCCCTTAGGAGATTCAGCAAACTTGATTCGGGTTCCATGACGGGCATTCAAAGACTTCCCCAAGTGACATGAGACACTATGTATGTTTATGTAAATTGCATCATGTTCAGCCCTCACAGCTGCTTTTTGGGGTGAATTCTGCTTATCTGTAATCATCTTGGAGGACCAGCTGCCTCTTGACAAGCCTGTTACTCATTCTCAGTACTTACAGGGACCATGAAAGCATGCAGATAAACTTCTCAGACCACCTCTTCATCCCAGTGGCAGCCCGGGGCCTCAGGAATGGTGTTTTTCTTGTTCACAAACCCAAATGTGCTCATATAGTGCCCCAGCCCCATCCTGACACACGGATTGTCTGAGGTCTGATTAAGGATTTGATTTTAAAGCCCATGTGAGTTCTTTTTTGGTTTTACCTATTTCTAGAGGCAAGATTCAGATTCAACAACACATGTAATGAGGACAATTATAACACAGTTTAAAACACACACATGCATGCGTGCACGTGCACACACACACAGACACCCACCCCACATACTGTTCAAGCACTAATGACCCACATCAGGAAGCTTCCATTGTGATCATAGCACTCACATCTCACATGGCTGTGGGAAGGATGGCCATTGTAGGATGAGCATCTTATGCCCAGCGTCTACCTCAATCTCGGTGGCAGCTTTCCCACATGCCACTATTTTATTTCCAGGCTACCGTGAACTCAAGGATAGTTCATGAGCCACCAGCATTAGTGCCCAGAGCTGAGACTGATCCTGTGGCCATATCTATGAACTGAACTCATGCTGTCTTGTGTCAGGAGGGAAAGAGAGGTCTGTGGCTATGCAGAGAAGAGAGGACTCCAAACGAAGGACTGGTTCCACCAGAATTCTCCACAGTCTGAATTCTCTCGGTTGGAAACTCTGGAGGAGGAGGAAAACGTACCCCTGGGGCCTGCCTAAGCTGATGTGGCCCATCTCCTGAGACTGTTCCAGGCCATCCAAGCTTTCCTGTCTCCATTGCTCTAAACATACAGGATTTTGTGAGACTGTTGGGGTTGCAAGTAGCCAGTCCTGCCCCCACTGCTGGAGTTACTAGTATCCAATCCCAACGTGAGCAGAGACCCAAGAACACTGAACTTCTCTCCTAGTCACACCATGGAGCACCCTCTAATGGCACACCCAGGCTTCTGCTGCTGTCCCTCAGCCCCTCACTATGATCTGGGCTTCCTCTCCCTCCCTGAAAATCCGAGGAGATATCCCAGTATTTGGTCAGTTTGGCCAGGATCTGTATTTCCAACCAGCCCTGCTCTCTGCAGCGTAGATGAACCATTGAGCCTCATGGGTCATCAGGTTCATTACTTGTAAAGCAGAACAAACAGCGGTGGATTTCTGAGGTAGCGGACCTGTGGTACATTGAGCACCAGGCTGTAGAGGAGAGTGAAGACATGGTAGCCTTCTCTTCAGCTTAGCTCTTTTTCCTCCCAACAGCTATTTAAGCTGAACATCAATTTGGCCTTGGTTCCCAAAATCAAGGAAAAGAGGAACAGGCGCTGGCCGGAGGCTCAGTGAGCAGCGCCTTCTCTCTGGTCTCAGCAGCATCACCTGGGGCTCCTTGATTGCTTAGAAGTTCAAGGTGTTCAAGATGTTTCCTTTCTTTCTGCTTTACAGCTGCCAGGCTGCTGAAGGTCTTAAACTTATCATCAATCATCTCAGGTTCCGTGCGAGAAAAGCAAATCAGTTAGGAGACGAGGTGGCAAAGTCCAGAATTGGTGACTCGGAGCGTTTGGCCCCCAATCCCAGACACTGTCCTCCATTCTGCTGCTTGGGTACATAGCCTCCTTAAGGAACAGCCTTAAGGCAGGAGTGCGCAGCCAGGTACAAGGTGGGCAGACATCACGGTCCGCAGAGCCTTGAGGCAGGCATGACTGTGTCTAATTGGGGCAAGCAAGAGGGCTGTGGGCAGGTCCAGCATAGGACAGAGGCTTAACAATAGCACCCCAGAGGATGCTGGCCATTGGTGCTATCTGAGTACTACCTCATTGTGTGCCTAGGGCTCAGCAGCCACAGGCCTGACAGTTCTGTTACAGCAGAAGCCCTACCTGACATCCACTTGAAAAGATGGTGCTGTTTCCAGAATGAGCTCAGCCATGTGTGAGCTGAGCCTACCTCTCTGGCCTCCCATGTCCATCCATAGACCCACCAGAGGAGAGCAGACGAAACAGGAGAGTGTGAGAAAGTCTGGAACATTGGGGGAACTCAGAAATCATTTCTCACTGCCCTAGGTAATGAATATGCTTTCCTAGTACTGAAAGCCCCACAGTTGCTGCTCTGGTCCTGGCCCTGGGGACAAGAAAAGCCCTAGAGCTTCATCTTGCTCACTGGGTACCATATACTTTCATAGGCACCACATGGATGCTTCCAGCATGGCCTCCAGAGAACCTTGCTGCGACATCGGTATTCTAAGGAGCTCTTTGTTGGAGACTTTAGGCAGGGTGGGAAGGGATGAGTGGGACCCTTCTTAAGTGTTTCTGTAACTCCAGGTCTGAGAGGTTTTCTGGGACTTGATGGAGCCTTTCTCCAGTTTGTGTGAATGCAAAATAGAGGCCTATGGAGCTACTCTGTATGGATGGCCAGGCGACCACCAACACACGCGCGGTCTGTGTTCACTCAGATGCTTCTCACGCCATCCTCTCCCCACTCCTTCTCTCTGGTACCTGTCACGGTGCCTCAGTGGGAGCCATCATCCTGGGCTGGGAAAAATGAGATGACTCGGCCAAGGTCATCATCTAGTAGTGGGAGACTCGTGCATGATTCAAGTTCGGACATGAAACTGGCCAAGACTGTCTTGTACACACATACACACACACACACACACTCATACACACACACATACACACACACACACACACACACACACACTCTCACACACACCACACACACCACACCACACTCACACTCACACACACACCACACATATACACACACTCACACACACACACACACACACACACACACACACACACACACACACACACACACACACACACACACACACACACACACACACACACACACACACACACACACACACACACACACACACAGCACACACACTCACACACACACTCACACACACATCACACACACACACACACACACACACACCACACACACACCACACACACACACACACACACACACACACACACACACACACACACACACCACACACACACACACACACACACACACACCATACACACACCACACACATATACACACACACACCCCACACACACACACCATACACACACCACACACACACACACACAGAACAAGCACACACACACACACACAACAAACACACACACACTCACACACACACTCATACACACACACTCACACACACACTCACACACACTCACACACTCACACACACACATACACACACATGCACACACACACATACACACACATACACACACATACACACACATGCACACACACTCACACACACACACTCTCTCACACACACACACACACATACATACTTACAGAGACAAATGGATACATAGATATAGACACGACACAGCAGTATGTATCTTTTCATATTGTGAACATTCTGTGAGACACACACACACACACACACACACACACACACACACACCTCTCAGCAACCCCCAAGAGGCTGTTACTAGCAGAGAGGAGACAGAATTCATGTCATAAATAAGTTAGGCATGAGGCAAACAAAATGAAGTGGATCTGATTGGAGAGGGTTTGTTTGGCTGGGGGAACTTAAACTGGCACATGTGTGTGTGTGTGTGTGTGTGTGTGTGTGTGTGTGTTGTACATGAGTGCACTATTGTGTGAATGCATTTGAAAGATAGAAGTCAGCCTCAAGAGTTATTGTTCAGGTACCTTCCGTTGTGTTTTGAGAAAGGGTCTTCCATTGCCTGGAACTTCACCAAGTCCACTACACTAGCTGGCCCGTGGGCTTCCAGGAGCCCTCCCATCTCGGCTTCCCAGCTCGGCCTCTTGTCTCACCACCCCTGGAGTTACAAGGATGTGCCACCGTGCCCAACTTTTTATGTGGATTCTTGGGAATTGAACTCAGTTCCTATACTCACAAGGCAAGTGCTATTCTGACTGAGCCATCTCCCCAACTTAAAACTTGGAGCTTTTGATACTTAATTTACTGCAGCCTTATTGGTGACGGGAACAACCTGAAACTCTCCAAGCGTCTATCAATCCTACTGTGGAAATCATCCTGAATAGCTGACTGTCTTACGAGGATGGTCACTGTGATTCTGTGGAGCAACCTGTAAGACTCTGTTTGGTGTGCTTCAGTTCTCCAGACCCAGACCCATTACTTCCCTGTTCTACTCTGGCCTCTGGGACGGAAGCAACTAGGCATCTTGGTTACCTGCAGCAAACTAGAAGGCCTGGACACTGGCACCCTCGTTCTCCTCCCACCCCTTGCCCTTCATGAGTGAAGTCTTTCAATGAAACTGTGAGACCCTGTTGCCTATGGGGACACTGACAATAATGCAGACTCCTTACAGCCATTATAGAAGGGACTCCCCCCAAATAGAAACAATGCCCCTACCTACCTTCCAAGAAACTTTCCAATCATCTTCACCATCAGTGTTCCCACCAGGCCACCAATCGCGAATATGGACACAGTTACAGACCAGAGCAGGGTCAGGGTATCCGGATCTATGGGCTGTCCATGCCTTCTGTACCAGGTTTCATTGTAAAAGGCCTTGATATACTGGAAGTAAACAATGGGAGGAGTTACTTCCTTCTGCCCCGCCCACTGCTAGATGCAAAACACAAAAGGTCTTTAGGGGCACTCTTGGCATGCTTGGCACCATGCAGAACTCCTCCCTTTATCTCACTGGGTTCCTCTAGCACATCCTGTGTTGCAGGAAGGAAAACTGAGGCTTGAGGTGACAGCATTATTTGGTGAGTCACAACAGGGGAGTCAAACAGATCTGGCTCTAAGCTCTGACTTCACTGCACAGTGACATCAATTTTGAAATGTGTTAAACGTTCACACTTCCGACAAAAGAGCCACCATGCAATAGAGCAAAGCTACATTTCAGGAGAGACAATTGGCATAAAAGAAAAATGTTCACTTGATTGAGTCAAAATTCAAGTTGCTTGTTCTTTAAGAGACACGATTGAAAAATGCCTAGTGTGGTGTCTGGCTCAGTGGGTAAAGGTGCTTTCCACCCAGCCTGAGGGTCTGGGTAAAAGGAGAGAACGGGCCCCTCAAATCATCTCTGGCCCCCATACATGTACCATAGCATACCCACATACAAATAAAGAAATATTGTAATTATTATTATTTTTAAATGAAGATAAGCCACCGAGTGAGTTAAAATATTTGTAATGTATATAGCTACAGAGTAAAAGTCTTCATGATACATAAAGAACTATAAAATATTAATTAGAAAACACATACAGGGGTATAGAAATGGCTCAGCAGCTAAGATCATTCTTCCAGTGGACCCAGGTTCAATACCCAGCACCCACATGGCAGCTCACAACCATCTGTAAATCCAATTCCAAAGGCTCTGACACATTCTTCTGGACCCCTCAGGCAATGCATGCAGTGTTCACAGACACCATATACATATGCAAAACACCCATACACATAAAAATATTTCTAACGTAAAAGAAATAGAACTTAAAATGATCAAGAGACTGTGAAGACCTAAAGCACATGCACACGTCCAATTAGCAATCAACGGACTCAATATCATTAGTCAAAGAGATGTGCATGAAGTCACAGTGAGATCTGTCTAGACACCCTCTCCATCCTCATCACTGCAGCTGTATTTGGGGCAGGGACTGGGTGTGTCTAACGTGCAACAAAGATTGGGTTCATGACGCTCTGCTATCCAAGGACGTTCACTTCCCCAGATATTCATGGTCATACATTGCTACTAGCATGGGCTCACAAACCTTAGTGTGGTTAGCCTAAGTCATTACAGGAGAAGCTTGGGTTTGACCTTCACAGACCTGAGCTCCATGCTTGTAATTTAAGCAGTGTCTTCACTCACAGGATGGAAATGATGACTCTGACCTCTAGGGGCTGACCTGAGAGACTGGTGTCCAGGACTGGAGTGGAGCTCACACAATTGTCACATAGATAAAGATGCTTTCATGCTCAGCTCAGCAGGTCTACTTTCTAGAAAATCCCATTGCACAATTCTTCTACAGGCTGGGGATCTACCTATTCAAATGTCCACGGTGACATTGCTCCTAATAATTAGCCCAAACAAGAAACAACCTAGAGGCTCATTGGCAGAACAGGTAAGCAAACTGCAGAACAATCATAATGGAAAACACTACAGGCACAAACATGAACAAACTATAGCCCCATGCACACAGATGAGTTTCAAAGGACAAAGCCATGGCACTACTATGCACAGTGATGTGAGGCTTCAAGGGGGCAGGATTTATGCTATATCATGAGGGTGAGCAGCCTTGGACATATAGACCTTTACCTAATGCTTCCTTCTCATGCTTTAGGGGAAACTGTCAGCTTCCATTTGAAGAAAACATTCTGCAACCTAAGATGGTCTTCAGGACACTTGTGGTAGTGAGATTCTGGGCCAACTCTGCACCACCCTCATCCTGCATCGAATGTGTGACTATTTCACTGGCTCTACATCCCAAAGGTCGGCCTCATGTCTTTTCCTCTGTCTCTGTCATCTGCTTCCTTACCTAGGGAATCAGATCTCCATCTGCCTTCTGATGCTAAAGCTCTGGTCTTTCTACCTCCAGAGACTTTGAAAGCCAATGAAGACAAGTCTATCACGACGACAAGAAAAGCTGTGACTATAGAATCCAGCCACATGACAGAGACCTGGGGAGTCAAAAGGCAAGTAGACCTGGTTCAAGCTGGACTATGGACAAAGGAAACACAAGGTGCATAAGCTGGAGATCATGTATGGACATAAACAAGCTGCATGTGGCCTGGTGGGCCTGAAGGGTGGCCCAGCTCAGGAGCAAAGCTGTAGATCAAATCAGGGGCTGGCTATGACTGGCTTACTCACTGCTATATGTGTGCAGTTAGTCCTGTAGCTCCTAGAGGGTTTGAGTGTGGATGGACAGCTGTGATTTGTTGTTTGGGGTGTTCACTGTAGGTATAGCTTGAAGGTTCATTCAGCATTAGGAGAGGATGAAGGTGGGGTGGTGAGGAAGCATCTGCATTTGGTACAAGATTATGAGCTGACAGAACCTCATAAGGAGTTCTGACTATAGTTTAAACTGCAAAGAAATTCCCTAAGAGGCAGCAGGTAAGGGAAAGACACCAAGTGGAGAGTTGACCACCTTGAGTCCAAGACTTGCTTGCACCTTTGAGTTCTTTTTGTGATTTTTGGCATGGCCTGATGCAACAGAAGTTTCATGTCTCTGGACAGTGTTCTTAGGGCCAAGGACTATGTTCTATTTGTATCTTTGCCACCAATCTGCTGGGTGACTGAACGGGTTACTTAACCTCTCTGAACTTGAGGTCCTGCAACTCATGTCATTGCCCATTTCAAAGATTTACTGTGAAGATTTGAAGGAAGAAAATAAAAGACCCTGAGTCCTTAGAGTCCCGCCATAGAATCCAGGCAGAGGGAGCTGGTGGTGGAGGAATCAATATTATATTTGTAGGTCTGTAAAATAAGAGAGGTCTACACATATTTGCTTCTGAGGTCTGAGAATCTATAAATAATTCACCACTACCTCCCAGCCTAAGAACCCAAGGGCCATGCTTTGGCAATAAATTGAACTCTACAATTCTCCTCCAAAGGATGGCAGGAAATGCCAGGCAATGCACACACATTACCTTGCAGCTTGGTTTAACATGCATTCATCTACAGTGACTCTCGGGGGTACCATAAATATGCACAGAAATAGAGTACTCTGTGGGTGGTCCAGAGGACTCAAGTGTTGCCTAACAGAGCCCGACGCACCTGAGGGGCTTGTAAAGAGTCAGTACCCACAATGCTCTTGGCAAGGCTCCTTGTCATAAGCTCAACAGGGCCACCTCATGTCACCTGGTTCCCCACAGCAAAGTGGCATGTTGTTCACAATGTCTCAATGTCTCAATGGCATCCCCTGCCCTTTGTAAACAAAAATAGTTTCTAGATTCGTCTGGTTTCTTCACACCAACACTGTCTCTTCCTCCATGTTTCTCCACCTGTCATCTGCCTTTTGTCAGCTGTCCTGGTTTGCTAATTATAGTGGCCACTGGCCCCATCCTACTGAGCAAGGGCTCCCTCAATGCATAATGACACTGTGGTCTTTATTTACTTCTGTCAGTCATTGGCCTTACCAGTTCCGCTCAAAACCAAACCACACCCAGCGGAGACCCAGTGCTCCCAATCTAAAAAAACACAGCAGCTTCTTAGAGACAAATTAGAAGTGACAGCCCTGAGTTAGAGATGTGCAGTACACTGTGAAAAACCCCATGAGGGAGACTTACCAGTGCGTGGAAGGATGCTCATTACATAAATAAGACACTGGTGGAGGATGGGGGGGGGAGTGCACAGAGGGAAGGAGAGCCTCAGGAAATAGCCTATGTGCTGACATGTTGAAAAGCAGGTTTACATGGAGGCTTCCCAGGGGCCTCTGGGAAGAACCCAGGCTTTGACTGTTGGGATGATCGAGCAGGCTGTCCCAGGCAGCTGCTCGACCCCATTTCATTAGCACCATGAGGTTATTACCCTGGCATGATCTATAGACAAACAGGAGACGTGGTCTCGACCCATGGAAACGATTCATGCTGGGAGCTCTGTTATTACATCTCTGGCTCTTTTCCTGAGCCCGCTGCTTTTACAATGGCCAAACAAGATGAGGTGAAAGCAAGAAAGGGGCTGGGAAGTGGAGCTATGGGGAGGAGAGCCTTGGGTTTGGAGGTGCCCCATTCCATGAGCCTTCCAGCTGTTTCTGGTACAGTGTCTCACAAAACCCAGCACCCACAGCTAATCGAGCATCTCTGCTTACACTCGCCTTTCTCTTGACTGCATCCTTCTTGGTGGCTCTTCTTGGAAGCTCCCACAGATGTCATTCTGCTCAGTTCTGCTCTTCTTGGCTCAGTGTAGTGAAGGACAAAAGGGGCTTTGGCAGGTGCCCTGCTGACAATGTCACTCTACCCTGGACCAGCCCTTCCTGCCCAATGACAAAATACTCATTTCAGCCCCCCAGAGAGCTGTGTGTGGAGCTCAGACACACACAGTTGCAAGGTCTCCATCCAGCCCTCCCTGGCCTCTCTGAGGAGTCCAGGCATGGGGAGACCACATGAACCAAGGCCTATCTCCCCCTGCCCTCCTGCTCATCAGACTTTTCCAGCAGTACTACCAAAGCCAGCCCCTGAAGAGCTGCATTCTCCTCCTTAAGGTCAATGCTTAACCAGTATGAATCTGAGGCCGTTTGCCATGTGCCAGAGCAGCACCTTCAGCCTCTCTGCATGGCTGCCTGAGAGTCTATGCAGTGTTCAAAGACATCCAATTAGCATGTAAATTAGTCTCAGATTCTGCAGCCTTCGACCAGGATATCCAAATGCTTTTGACAGACGTGTAGTTAGGCCGATGGATAGATGATTCACAAAGACGGATGATAGATGTGGTTACTGGAAACAAACAAACAAAAAGACACAGGCCTGGGCAATCACCAAAAATCTGGCAAGAGGGCGAAATCCTGGGAAAGGGACATCCAGTAAGTCTTCAGTCCAAACTGAGTGCATGCCTTTAATCCCAGCACTTGGGAGGCAGAGGCAGGCAGATCTCTGAGTTAGAGGCCAGCCTGGTCTACAAAGAGAGTTCCAAGATAACCAGGGCTACACAGAGAAATTCTGTCTCAACAAAACAAAACATGACTTCAGTCCATGTTGGACATTACACAGTTTAGACTATGAACTAACCATTCAGTCAGCTAGTCTTCTGCCAGAGACTAATACACCATGCACCTTTACACTGACTTAGACTCTCAATTAGCCAATAATCTCTGGCCCACTACTCGTTTTCGTAAATAAAGTTTTATTGGCACACAGTCTTACTTATTTGTTTACATATTGTCTCTAGTGACTTTCTCGCCATAAAGGCAAAGTTGAAGAGTTGCAAAAATAATTATATGGCCTTGCTAACCCATATATGTGGACATTTACAAAAAAATGTGTGTTAATCCCTATAGCATGTCACCCTAGGAGAACAGAAAGATGGGTCACTAGATAACTAGACCTGGCTCTGAGTGTCATCTGTGAACACAACAGAGGCAATGTCTGAATTCTTTCACAGGGAAGACTCACACTTGATAGTAATTTCAGTGGGAGAGAGAGGTCTAGGAAACATGTTTTACAACCACCAAAATTACCTTGCAAGATGTAAAACAAAAGAAGAGAACGTCTTTTAGAAGCCTTATATTTATCTTATCTGAACAGAACACATTTTCTGTAAATGCTTGCTTTGTGTTGGGTCTAGTTCTAGTTGGAGGCATGGCAGAAGCAGTAAGATCCGTGTCTTCGTGAAGCTTAAATTTTAAAAACAGGAAGAAAGACCAGAAGCAAGGGTATACTTATTATCTTGGGGGGTTTCAAATACTACAAGTACTACAAGGGGAAATAATTTGAGTGAAGAACTAGAGAGGTTTAGAGGCGTGCTGTCCCCTGTGAGCAGGTCAGGGAAGGTGTTGCTGAGGAAGACACAGTTGAGAAGCAACGGCAGGTAACCATGGTGATAGCGCAGGCTACTTGAAAAAGAACCTTTGAGCCCCAAACAACAGAAACTGCAAAGGCCCTGTGGTTCCAGCATGTGCCATGTCTGAAGGACAGCACCAAGGGTCAAATGGGTGAAGAAGCATAAAGGGAACACCTTGTGTTGAGAACAGTGCTTGGTAGGAACCGGACTCCCCAGCTGAGCGGTCGCACACATCTATGTGGAGTCTATGTGTGGTGTACAGGCTGCTGGGCTTTGGTGCACCTGAATCCATCAAACATCCCTTTGGTCTTTGACTGGAGGAGAAACTGTTTGGATTGGGGTGGAAACAGGGTAGCTGGTTAGAAAATGGTTCCAGGGGCCTGGCTACAGACAGAACTGGGGAAGGCGTTGTTGGCGGCCATCATGGTCATCAATTGTGTCCTACTGAAGCCTTCCATGCCTCACACAGTAGGTTCAATGGCTAACGGCAGTGACAAGGTCCTGCAGGGTCACGTACAGTCTAATGTGTCACATTGCTCTCCCGGGCCTGTGGGATCCCTCAAAGGTAGAGCATCAAGTGGCTCGTACACGCCCTGCTCTGCTCACACCCCCTACTATGAAGTGACCTCAGACCCTCTGTGGACACATGAAGCCACATGGGTGCTCTCTCCAAAGGAGCACACAGTCAGATTCTGGGAATCCCTGAAAGCAGGGTGGATGTGTTTGTTTAGGGTAATGGCATTCGGGGAGAGTTTAGAAAGATGGCCACCCCTCTGGAACCTAGACGTTTTAGCCTTCCCCAACTTCAGTTTCTTCTATCAAATGAGGTTTGCTGAGGCTCCTGAAGATGGAGTATGAAGGACAGAAGGGACAGTCCCTCACATTGGCCAGCTCAAGGGCGTGTGTGTGTGTGTGTGTGTGTGTGTGTGTGTGTGTGTGTGTGTTGTGAGGGAGAGAGAGAGACAGAGAGAGAGAGACAGAGAGAGATTACAGTCATTGTCTTCATTCCAGGCTTCCAAAAATTAAAAAAAATAATGAAATAAAATAAAACAAAGAAGTTTTAAAAACCTCTTAAGGTTGAGTCTAGATGACAGTCGGGGCCAGGGTCAGCTAGTATGTGGACTGGTCAAGCAGCAAGACACCGGCTACCCCCTAGTAAGCAATTGAAGCATGGATTCCCTCTCAGTCTTGTCACCTGGACCACAAGCCCCTGACCCATCACTGAAGCTGGTGACAAGGGATCAGGAGTCAGTGCAGAGCTTGAGATCGCTGTCCACCCTGAGTGGTGGACAACTCAACTCTTCTCTCACAGCGCCCCCTGGTGGCCACATCTGTCATTCTCTCTGAACATCTCAGCCCTAGTCGTTCTTTCCCTGGACTGCCTTTGCCTTCACAAGATCCCTGTGCCTCAGCCTCCTGCCATGGTCCTATCTGCACAAGGCTCCTTCCCTTGGAGAGTCAGCTGTGTTCCCAGTCCCTTTGATGGCCTCAGTGCCCCTCTACTGCTACCACAGGGCAAAACAGGATACCAGGGGCCGTGGGACCTGAGCGGGGTGTCTCCACTATTTTTCCATCTCCCAGCTAGTTCAGGTGAGGCCTCACTCTGCTCCACTGACGCTAATCCACAGAGAAGCTGGGATTCCCACTTCAAGCCTGCTGTTTCCAGCTCCAGGGAGGTCTGACCTGGAAAGACATCCCGAATGAGCTTGGCCCTCAGTCTAGCTCCTCTCTGGGGCTCACAGCTTGGTCAGTGTATGCCTTCCACAGATGGCCCAGCTCTCGGCTCTACTTCCCCATCTCTACCTCCCTAACTATACCCCAACAGTGAGCCTAGTCTCCTCAGAACTCCCTAAATAGACTGGATCCTTCCACAAACCTAGGCTCATGGCTGCATTCAAGCCACCTCTTCCTGCCTTGGAATGACTTGGGTGTCTGTTGCTGCTCCTGGTGTTGGGGACCTCCAATACCTGACAATGGGTCTATTCCTCTTTTTACCCTGGCATCTGGGCACACAATGGTGCTAAGGTAAAAGTCCCATAATGCAACACAAGTTATTTGACAAACACAAACATCAGGCCTTTGGGCAGAACAAGAAAATGGGTTGTGTGAACCAAGACACTTCCTGGTAGAAATGTGGGGGTGCTGCTCTGAGTAACAATGAAAGCAGCATTCATATCTCTGGTGGATCGTGCTTTAACAGCGCACTGTTCCTTCCAATGGGGCCAAGGACAGAGTGTAGGTGGCAGCGAGTCCCAGGCTGTAGCATCCTCAAAGTCTGCCTTGGGGCAGCTGTAAGGGTGGAAGAATAGCCACTCCTGTGTTATGGACTCTCCTTCCGTGCTCACCCCCATCCCTCCCCGGCCATGCCAAGTGCCCCCAGGCTTTAAGAACCTGGCACTGGCAGCCAGTGACTGGGTTCAAAAGGTCATAGGCTGGATTCAGACAGACCTAGGTCTGGACCTCAGCACTGCCTTTTCCAAGCTGACCCTGAGCAAGTTGCTGTTTCGTTGTGATGGAATGAAGGGAAGTAACATCAATGGATTAAGTTCCGTTCGTCCATCACCACATTCCCATCTTGAAGTCTCAACCCCCTGCATCTCCCCTCCTGAAGCTGCTGTATCTCCCTAGTGCAAGGTCGCACTCCTCAGCTGCAGATCTGAGCCATGTTTCTCTTCCTTGCTGTCTTTTCTGTTTTCAGTCTGTGTGGGGTTTCTTGGGTCTCACTGTTTTCTCAGTGTTGGGGGCTGAACCTAGGGCCTCACCTGTGTTAGGCAAGTAAGCGTTCTATCACCAAGCCTTGATCCCAGCCGCCTCTGCTTTCTACCTCTTCTCCCAACCCACCTCCTCATTCCCCTAGGGGTCTGGCAAGTCACAATAGCCTTCACTATTACCAGAATATTGACATCCCTATGTAGGCCTTGTGTGTTTTGGTTCTCCAGCTTCTGCCTCTGCCCCTGCCCCTGCTCCTGCCTCTCCCTCTGCCCCTTTCTCTCCCTCTGCCTCTGCCTCTGCCTCTGCCTCTGCCCCCTGCCCCTGCCCCTGCCCCTGCCTCTGCCCCTGCCCCCTGCCCCTGCCCCCTCTGCCCTGCCCCTCCCTCCCTGCCCTGCCTCTCCCTCTGCCCCTTTGCTCTCCCTCTCCCTCTGCCCCTTTCTCCCCCTGCCCCTGCCCCCCTGCCCCTGCCCCTGCTCCCTGCCTCTCCCCCTCTGCCCCTGCCTCTCCTCACCGGAAATGCTTCCCACCTGCACAGGACCCAGCTCAAGGGTCACCTCCTCCCGACTGTCTTCCTGATTCCCAGCATCCTGCATGGGATGAGGACTCAGTATATATTTGTTGAATGAATGACTGCTCTTTCCTGTGGTTCATGGGTCAGTGATGTCACACTACTCCAGGTTCACATCTCACGTAGATCTGAGTTTCACAAAGGCCCCACCCTCTTGGGCGAATGCCCTGATGAACCTTCCAGACGAACCAAGAGTCCATATCCCAAGTTGAATTCAGGTAAGTCAGAGTCTCATCTTGAAATGACAGAGTCAAAAGACCCAGGGAGCTGCAGACAGCTGGGAGTTATTTTCTCCAGCAGCCTTTGGGATCAGAACCGAGTTTTGAGATAACTTGGACAGCTTCTCAAATGTCAGCAGTAACTCAAGTTTTACAACCAGATTTGCCTTGGCGCTGATGGAGCCTGCATCCCTGTGGTACCCGTATCCTTTTGGAGACCCACCAATCTTGGCTCCCCTACATTTGACACAGGAGAATGACGGCACTCAAAGCAATGCCCAAAAAGGTACCAGAGACACCAACAGCCTGGCTTCTATTGGCTCAGGCTGCCCCCAACATGCCTGCCCAGTACTCCAACCAGCTGAAGCTCGCAGCCTTTCCTCAGGTTTCTCTAATTTGGCAGCCTCTCGGGCCTCACCCTCCCTCCACCTGCAAGTCTACAGTCAGCATCAGCCTCTGCCCGTCCCCCCCCCCCACAACCTGCCAGGAGCTGGCAAAAAAAAAACCTGGCCTCTGGCAGACCTTCTCCTGCTACCAGCAGAGAGCCTGGAATTGATCTCAGGCTGAAACAGGAACCAAGGGTGAGTCATAGAAGGTGGCTCTGAGTGTGGATAAAATTTAAATTAAAAAGGACAAGTCAAAACATAGGAGTCTGTGTGCTCCAAGCTCCTAAAATCCTTGCAAGCACAGCACGGTCTGTACTGAAAGATACCTCAGTTCTGTGACAACACACACACACACACACACACACACACACACACACACACACACACACACACACACACACACATTTCTACTGTCACTGTTTTTGCTGGTCACCCCCATGTGGGCGCAGCGCCCTCTGGCGGGCATACAGCGCGGACACTCACCGGCGTGGGCGCGTTCACCACGGAGAGGTTGTACCCATAGAGGAAGGAGGACCCGAAGGCTCCCACGAGAGCGGCCACGATGAGCGAGCAGGACCAGTTCTGGGAAGGGAGAAGAAGGAGTCAGAATGGGATGCCTCTGAACTGGAAGGCAGTCCAGAGGGAAATTCAGGCGGGAAAAGAAGCAGATGGGTGTAGGGTGCATGCGGCGAGGCAGAGTTCCCGCCCTGAAGCCCCACGGTGCAGCTCTCTTCCTGCAAGGCAGTCTGAGGGGCTCCACCCCCTACTCCCTTAGCAGGTCTTTGCTGGATGTGGCCGCCGTCTGATCTAGTAGGAGCAAAAAGTGCTAGCAGCAGGGTTCTAAGTGCTTTCTTTGTTCTTCCCTGAATCCCTTGTCAGTCCAGTTCCATCCAGTGTCACCGAGGAGGTGTGCAGAGCTGTCCCTGGTGCTGCCTGAGGAGCAGTTTGGAGCTGAGCTGGTGCCCATTGCAGGACAAGGCTCCCTACCAGCACAGCTGAGGCTTCTCCTGGGTCGGAGATGGCGGATAGTCAAACAGCTGCACGCTCGTGTGCATGTGCAGAGAGAGACGCAGGCAGGGCTCATGCTGAGAATATGAGCTCTGCATTCAGGTACTCCTGTCCCAGCCTTATCCAAGATGAGCACAGGCTGGACCTGGCCATGCTCACATACACCTGGGACTTAGGTGAAGGAAGGCTGACCAGCTGGTGCCAGCTAGGGGACTGGAGAGCTGACACAGACCTGGGGTCTGGTGGAGGGAACCAGGGACTCTTGCAGCCACCACGTAACATATCTGTGTGCATGGGCATGTGTAGGTGTTAGGTCCTGTGCACCCCACTCCCTATCCCTGTGCTAAGACAATGTCAGGTTTAGGGAACAAGATCAGGCACATTATAGTTTGGGAAATTGCAGTGGCCCCTAACAACTCTATGCTCTGCCCTTAGTCTTGTCTTGCTAGACTCTAGCACCATAGAGTAGTGGGCATCTAAGCAGAGACTAGAAGTTTCTGGGGTTTGACTTGTCCATCTGTAAAATGGGCTTTTAATAACAGTACTGCTGCCTAAATATCATTGGGCTGCTAGACACAGCCAGTTTGAAAGAAAAGAAAGCAAGGAAGGAAGGAAGGAAGGAAGGAAGGAAGGAAGGAAGGAAGGAAGGGGGAAGAGAGAGGGGAGGGGGAGAGAGAGATCCTCTTTTACTTCCTCTCTTTACTTCCCTCTGGTTCACCCTCTGCCAAGACAGACAATCTTAGCTCTCCCCACCCAAAGTCCTAGAGGCTCTCTCATTACCCGAGACCCATTGCCAAAGCCCCTACCTCTGAAAAGCCTCCTGAAAGCCACCCATGTGCCTCCCCTCATCTCTCATATTTATCTCTGATTCAACTCTGGATCCTAACCCCGTAGCTTCCACAGTATAAGCTTTGGCCGGTCACATGGCCACTCCTTGACCAGCTTCCTCATCTTCACAATGGGAGTGGTCACAGAATCCACATCGTAAGGGGATTGCACAAGAAGAAGAGAACTGGCACTGGCACGTGTCCTGTGTCAGGTTCCGGAGGGTGGGGCTTCTCCTGAGGGCTGGGGCTATGCTGCGTGTCTCCTGAGTCTGGTGCAAGCCTGCTGCTGAGGCAGCCCTGGGTAGGTGCTGGTGGCATGGTGGAAGATGAGGTGGGGTCGTCACTTCAGGAATAGGCATTGCCAAACGAAACAGCTCCGAAAGCACCAGTGGGAGTTTGAGTCGAACAGGATTCACTGAACAGATCTCTCTTAAAAAGTACTCCATCCCCATCATCTTTTCTCCTTTGAGAACCATCCAGGTCTGAGCTCAGAGACCATTTCCCCTGAACTGCCTGGCACCAGCTATATTGAGCCTCTGTTCTAGACCCTGCCTCCTCCCCCTGGCTCTCAAGTCTGAGCTTCTTAAGGGTGGACTGTTCCCATCACGTCTGGAAGTGTCCTGGGAGGCAAGGGAGAACGGCAAATGGAAGTCATCTCCTGCCTCAGCCGCTCTTCTGGGGGAGAGGGTGGCTCCCTGCTTCTCTGTGACCTGTTGGTTCACTGTTCTTGTGTAGCCTGCCCCCACTTCTTCCGACTGGTTACACACACACACACACACACACACACACACACACACACACACACACACACACACACACACACACACACACACACACTTCCCACTGATCCCAGGAAGAAAAAAACCTGTGACTGAAAGCATTACTGTTTGTGCCTGCCTTAGGAAAGAAAAGACGGCCAGCCCTGAGCAAGCGTGAGGCAGTTGTCCACCAGAACCTCATCCTCGGTGCTGTAACAGGATGCCAGGGGTGGTAGAGAGCGAAGCGCAACAGGAGGGAGTACAGAATTCTAACTCCAGCCTTCCTGCTCCCAGGTGCCAGGCTCCGCGGCTGCCAGACAGGGGCTGAGCGCCACCCCGCAGCAGCCACCCAGGCCTGCACTTCCCACAGGACAGAAGCCACTCTGCATTTACCTTTGTCCTCCTCCGCCGCCAGCCCCGGCGCCCCACAGGCGGCCCCACAGGCGGCTCCCCAGGGCCACTGGTGTCATGTATCAGGGAAGCTAGGGCAAGCTCCCTGGCATCCATGTTTTTTTTTCTTCCTGGCTCCAGGACCCTGGACTTGCCAGGGCATCTCTGCAGTGAGGAGGCAGAGTCCACAGGAAGGAGGGCAGAGCAGGAAGTGTGGCTATGCGATCATGCCTGAACAGGAAGCCAGCAGCGTTGCTCCCCTGCTCCTAAGCAACTAGGGCAGCTGCTCTCCCCGTAGTCACACCCAAGGTTTCTTTGGTTTCGTTTTGTTTTGTTTGGCTCCCCCACCCCACCCCACCCCCCACACACACGCTCTCTAACAAGGCCAGAACTCTGAGAACTCTGGTTGGGGCAGCCAGCACGAACCCCAGAGAAACCTCCTAAGAGTTAAGGCCAAAGGTCACTCATTGGCTTTCTCCTTAGAAGCTGGGTACGTTCCAGTGCTGACTCTTCCTCTTAACTGTGTCCATGGGCAAGTCTTGAGAGTGCTCTGAGCTTGCATTCTGCCAGGGCAAAATGAAATATTGATCTCTCTCTAATTGTCCTGCAGAGTCAGTTCTGCTGCTCAAAGAGCAAACGGGCAGAGCGGCGCGCAGCAACGTCGGGCGGTCCCAGCGGTCCCAATAAAAACATAAAGAGGCGATGGCCTTGTACACACCGGGATAGCCTGAGAATCAATTCACTCTGTGGCCAGTTTGCTCCAGGGTCAGTCAGAGAAGTGTCTTCAGTGAGCCGCAGTCAGAACAGGCTGCATGAACTCTGTGCTCTGAGAGGCTGAGAGGGGACAGAAGTGGACTTGATGGATGAAGAATGCGTAGGAGGTGAGGGGCAGGGTTCAAGTCCCCACACAAGACTCTGAGAAACTGTGTGTAGTAGAAAGAACACATGGAGATAAAGAATGTGAGAGGGGAAACTACTGGGGACATGATTGTCCCGTGCACCCGAAGGCATCCAGTCCCAGAGGAGACAGTGCTGTCTTGTGTAATGCAAGGAGACAATGCTGTGTGTGTGTGTGGGGGGGGGGGACCAGGAACCACCCCGGGCAAGAGAAACCAGCCTTAGTTCTCAGCCAGGGATTCACAGAGCTCAGGTGATTGCTTAACCTGCTAGTCATCAGTCAGGGACACCTCCTGCAGGCATAGATAGCTGATGCTGGGGACAGACAAAAAGTCTATGTGACTGGGGCCTAAGGTTCAGGAGGGGTCAGCAGAAGAGAGTGGGGGAAAGCCACACTCCTTCACACTAAGGACTTCACAGTCATGGGCTCCTTCCTCACCCACTAGCCAGCTTCCCTCTGTACCCCCCCCCCACAACAACAGTCCTCATCAGCTATTAAAACCTTGTTTGAGATTGCATCAGGTGACCGCCACCCAACTTAAAACTTCCCCGGTTCCCACTGGACAAGCTCTAGGGCACCAGGATGCAGGTGGTCAATACGTACATGCAAGTGCAGCTGAGCGCTCTATCAGAGAGGGTGCCAAAGCCTGTGTCACCCCGATGGCTGTCGTGGGGAACCAACTGGCTTTCTACCCCACCCTTATCTTGCTTATTGTTGAGGACAGGATCCCTGAAGGTCAGATGTCCCTCTTCAAATGGGCTATCCCACTTAGGACCTCAGGGGGCTGCCCCCCCCACAATGATAGTTGATAGTTAGTTACTATGGTTAACAACAGAAAAGAACCCTAGGAGGAAGAGATAGGGCTCAAATTTCTTGAAACCCCCGTCTCTTCTGGAAAAACACATGGATATTCCTTGGCTTGCTGGTTTCTCCACTTCTATTCTTTGCCAGGAACAGTTTGACCAAGAGAACTGAATGGGGAAATAGGTGTCCATGTAGTGGTCATGGGGGTGTGGGGGAGGCGGCTACTTTGACTGTAAGCTAAGCAGGGAGGGGGTTCTTCTCAGCTGCTGAGTGTTAGGTTTGAGCCAAGCAGACTTGGTGTTTTCACCATTTTGCAAACACTAGCAGGTGTCCCACAGTGCGGTGCAGGAACAGATCTGTGCTAGGGTCCCTGGGGCCTCCAGACTTCGATTATACTAAATCCCAGGTGTGGGGCCACTTGCTGTCTCTCTGGCGCCTGCAACAGGTCTCTCAGTTGATTCTGATGTTATTCACGATGCTACAAAGAGGCAAACAGCTTGTCTAAAATTGTAAGGCAACCTCCTCCAAGGAAATGACAGGGACTAAGGAACATAGAGACCTCAGATATCAAAGGGCTAAGGCACCACCCTCTCCCAGTGAAGGCACCTGAGGTGGCTTTTCTCTACAGTGATGCCCCCTATCTGTTAGATTCCTCATTTCCCCACAGTGTAACAAGATTCCCAATCCCTTCCCCTTCCTGCTTTAAAGCAGCCTCTCATATCTTCCCCAGTGCCCTGATAGTTCCCTTGTTCCTTCCCTCTTCTTCTGGGCGCATGTCATGTCCTCTCTGGCATTAAATACATCTTATTGCCTGAAGGAATGATCTTTATCCATCTCCTCTATCCTATTGGGGGACTTTCTACTGAGGACTTCCTAGAGGCAGAAGCAGGTAGAGCAGGGATGGATTTCAGTTCGTGCCTATTGAAACTTCGTGTGTGTGTGTGTGTGTGTGTGTGTGTGTGTGTGTGTGTGTCTGCCTGTGTGTGTGTCTGTGCCTGAGTGTGTCTGTGTGTGTGTGCCTGTGTGTGCGTGCTTTTGTGTAAGGGTGGGGCATACACATAGCATGGAGTCCAAGGGTTGATGTCAGATGGCTTCCCCTCATTTTCCACCCTATTTTTTGAGACAGGCTCTCTCAGGGAATGTGGAGCTCTCCAATTCCTCTAAGCTGGATGGCTTGTGGGTTCCAGGAATCCAGCAGTCCCCACCCCCTGCCTCAGCACTAGAGCTCCGATGTGCACCCCCCACCACTTCTGACGTTTACTCGGGTTCTATGCAGCAAATACTTTGCCAACTGAGCCATTGCCCCAGCTCCTTAATTTAAGGACAACTACCACATTGTTGTCATCATCAATGTCCCCTATTTGCCCCTTGGACTGGGGACCCTTACAGCAAGTCCAGGGAGCTACAGCGTAGAGAGACTCTGATGACTGTCTCCCTGCAGAATCCACCTCAGACCTATGCATGGTCCACAGCTTCCCACACTGCTGTCCCCTCAGCCCCCTGATCTGTGGTTGTCACACGAGCCCCACTCCCCTGGAGGAAGGAGCATGAATATCCTGGTTTCCAGAAGGCACAGGAAAGGGGGAAAGAAGAAAGTAGGACTAGCCATCTTCTTCCTCACCCGCTGGCTTTCTTCGTTTTCTGCTGGGTCCTTCTCACTGAGCTTCATGGTCTCCTGCTTCTGTTAAGAGCAAAAGAAAGGACGTCATTAGCCACCTGCTGTCAGCGATGGGTAAGTCCGTGGAGCTGACAATGCCAGAGGTTACTCCAGCTCTCCAGGAGACTGAGATGACAAGGTCTAGGCCCGACTGGTCTACACAGTGAGTCAAGGTCGGTCTGGCTTGGTGAGAACTTGTTTCAAAGTGAAACATTTCTGAAAAGGGGCTGGGGATGTAACTCAGTGGTAGAACACTTGCTTAGGATGCAGGAAGTCCTGGGTTCAAGCAACGATATTCTCCACAGAAAAAGAGGAAGTCACGGGAGGTACGCCAGAGGATGCCCTCAGGCAAGGACACCAGGACGAGGCGGTGCAGTATCCTCACTTGACCCCAGATCCCCGGGGAGGTCTGGTCTCCTCCTGCACGTCTCCATTTAGGAAATATGAGACAGGGCAACGACTGGGTTTCCCACACCTGCCTCCTAGCTTACAGAATGCAGCCTGTTCCCTGCAGCAGCCTCACTCAGAAGGTCATGCTCACAAAGGCACACTCTGAAACACCAGACTGCCTGTCTCAGAGAGAAAAATGAAGCCAGTGGAAGTTGAGACAAAACATTAAGTCTCACTTGTCAAGTTAGTGTAATCAAAAAAAAAAAAAAAACAAAAAAAACAAAACAAAAAAAACAGTAACCCTGGGGCTGGAGAGATGGCTCAGTGGTTAAGAGCGCTGACTGCTCTTCCTGAGGTCCTGAGTTCAAATCCCAGCAACCACATGGTGGCTCACAACCATCTGTAATGGGATCTGATGCCCTCTTCTGGTGTGTCTGAAGACAGCTACAATGTATTTATATATAGTAAATAAATAATTAAAAAAAAATGGTAACTTAAATCCCCCAGTGACAGAAGTGGCAAGTCTTGCCAGTGTTTTAGAGTTTTTGAAATGTTTTAAAGGTTCGGACCAATTTGTATGCTTTAGCCAAACTTGTCCGGGAATTTGCAGGCATTTGTAAAAATGTGTCCTGGGACAAGAAAAAAACTTGAGCACAGAGGTTTCAACCCAAGCTATTCATTGCAACATTTTCCATGTTAGGAAATGGTATTTGCAATAATGACTGCGTGGTGTGTTGTGGGGTCTTGGCCTTGACTGGTTTCATTTTCACTGCCAGTTAAAGAAGCAGGGGAAAATCTCAGACAAGGCAGACAGAATCAGCCCATGAAGAAAGGCTTTTATTAGGGGCGAGGAAACACACACACACACACACACACACACACACACACACACACACACAGAGAGAGACAGAGACAGAGACAGAGACAGAGACACAGAGACACAGAGACACACAGAGAGAGAGACAGACAGAGACAGAGAGACAGAGACAGAGAGAGATGGAAGGAGGGAGAGAGGGAAGCACTCAAAAAGACGCTCTTCAAATCCAAGGGGGCATTCAGGAAGCCAAAACCCATTCTCTCCTTGAATGTTAGGCTTTAAGGGTCTTCAAGTGATCTTTCTCCTCTAATTCAGGGTTGGTCAGTTTGAACAAAGAAAAGGAGGCTGATAGGCCCACCTTTTGAGTAAGTAGTTCTGAGCCTGCCTTGAAACCATCAGAGCAGTACACAGGCAGGGATCCCTGCTGGCCAGAGGAAAAGTCCACCAGGCCTTAAGGCAGCAGTTCTCTACCTGTGGGTTGAGAGGGTGGGGTGGGGGGTCAAACAGCCCTTTCACAGGAGTCACCTAAGACCATTGGAAAACACAGGTATTTTATTACAATTGAGAAGAGTAGCAACATTACAATTATGAAGTAGCAATAAAAATAATGTTATGGTTGGGGTCACCGCGACAGGAGGAACTATTAAAGGGTCACAGATTTAGGAAGGTTGAAAACCTTAAGAGGTTTATATCTGGTCTGGAGTATGAGGAAGAAACTGGAAGAATGCCATGTTTAAAACAAGCTGCTTGTGGGTTGGGGATTTAGCTCAGTGGTAGAGTGCTTGCCTAGCAAGTGCAAGACCCTGGGTTTGGTCCCCAGTTCCGAGAAAAAGAAAAAAAAAAAGCTGCTTGTGACCCCTTTTTTCTGTCTATTGGGGATTTGTCTAACTACTAGTCCTACAACAAGAAAAGTTTATGTACGTCCTAGTTCATCCATAATTGGAAGTGTGTGTGTGTGTGTGTGTGTGTGTGTGTGTGAGATGTGGTGTATGTTGTGTGTGTGTGTTGTGTGTGTGTGTTGTGTGTTATCTGTGTGTATTACATAGTGTGTGTATTATGTGCTATGCACGTTGTCTGTGCATGTGCGTGGGTGTGTCTGTGCACACATGTGTACACCGAGGCTAGAGGTCCATGTCAGGTGTCGTCCTCAGTCGCCCACCTCATTTGCTGAGACAAGATCACGCACAGAGTCTGAAGCTCACAGATCTGACTGGTCTGGTTGGCCAACAACTCTGGGGGTCCTCCTGTCTCTGCCTCCCTCCCCTGGGCTCAGGATACCCCGATTTTTACCCCAGTGCTGAGGGTCCCAACTCTTCATACTTGAACATCAAGCACACAACTAATTGAGCACCTCCCCAGCCCATAAAAAGTCTAAGAGTCCTTTAAATGTTATCTCGGGGTGAAGCAATGGCTCAGTGGTTAAGATCATATACTCCTCTTGCAATGACTCATGTTCAGTTCCTAGAATTCACATGCGGTAGCTCACAACTGCCTTTACTTACAGCTCTAAGACATCCAGCGCCCTCTTCTGGCCTCTGTAGGAACCTGCACTCACAGACACGTATTCACGTGCACACACGTAGTCATAATTTAAAATAAAATCTTGTTTAAAAGCCTGTTATCTAAGAACATGGGGCAGAAAGACTCAGAGCAAATTTATATTTGACAAGTGAAGAAAAATATATAGACGAATATGTCTTGTTTGACATTAAACGCGGATGTACCGATAATTAAGACTTTATGTGTTAGGCTTTGCGTGTACATAGACTAGGTCTGTGTTCTCTTATTCAAATCCAAATGTAGGACGTGTGCGTGGAGCGCTCACTCGGCAAACACTAAGTGCCAATATCGTAGTTAGGAGGATAACTGCCTTCCCTCTGCAGTGACAGAGCTGGCGTTTGGGGAGAAGAGGAGTAGACTATGACCTTCCGACTGCTCACCAGTGCATGTGAGCTGAGGGGCTGGCCAGGCACAGGGTGCAGACAGTGGAGACAGGGCCGAGCCAAGGACAATGCATGCAAGACTTCAGGGATGCACGGGGAGTGAAGATGGGGTTGGGAGGATGAGCAGGGGTAGATACAGTCTCATGCATGAACAGATGGGTCAGAAACAGCGAAGCTGCAGTCACCCTAAGCCATGGCACTGTGACAATTTTCATCTTTTTGTTTTGTTTTCCCATTTTTCTTCATTGAAAAAAAAAACCTGTTAGCCTAATGACACACTTGAATTGCTTTGATTTTGTAATGAAGTACATATTTTTAAAAACTTCTGAATTTCTGAGTAGCCAAAGCTGAGTCACAGCCCGCGTGTGCCACTTCCTAAGATAAAAGCCATCACCCTGAGAACAGCGGGTCCTCACAGGAGGCTGCAGCCAGGGCTGGATTCAGGTCCAGGAGTCACCGCAGCTCCTTCACCAGGGGTCAGTGGGACACTGGAGGCCCTGTGCAGACGGTGGTCCTGCTATCACAGCCCACTTTTGGGCCTGTTTTCCCTGGAACTTTTGCAAGCCTTTGTGCAGCACCTTAAGCTCCCCTTCGCCTACAGAGAAGGAGGAGATGCTTGGTCTCACTCAGGCCCTCTGTTACCTGTTGCCTCCTCCTGGAAGCGTGAGCTGTGTCTGCCTGGTACCTCAGAGCAAAACTGTATCATTCCTGGAGAGGTTAGGACACAGGGACAGCTCACCCCTAACCCCTACCTCTTTGTATGTGTGTGTGTGTGCTCCTCCGTCCCTCTCTCTGTGTCTCTGTGTCTCTGTGTCTGTGTCTGTCTGTCTGTCTCTGTCTGTGTCTGTCTGTCTGGGTCTCTCTCTGTCTCTGTCTCTGTCTCTCTGTCTCTGTGTGTGTGTGTGTGTGTGTGTGTGTGTGTGTGTGTGTGTAGGTGTGTGTGTCCTCCTTCATTTCTCTCTCTGGGTCTCTGTCTGTGTCTGTGTCTGTGTCTGTATGTCTGTCTCTCTGTGTGTCTGTGTGTGTCTATCTATCTATCTATCTATCTATCTGTCTGTCACTCTCTCTCTCTCTCTCTCTCTCTCTCTCTGTGTGTGTGTGTGAGAGAGAGAGAGAGAGAGAGTTTATCCTTCTTCCCTTTCCTCCCCCCCCCCGTGTAGGTGTGTGTTATATGTACCTGTATCCATGTGTGCTTGTCTGCCTATCTCTCTGTGTGTACCAATGTGTATGTCAGTCTCCCTGTGTCTGTCTGTCTGTCTATGGGTGTGGATGTCTCCTCATCAACGATGCTCTTCTGTGTGAGACAACACGGCTAGTCTCCAGTGTCACTGGTCAGATAGCTGCAGAACAATCCAGATGTTGCTGAAAAGGTGGTTTCCACCTTAATCAGCCTCTGCCATCAACGGGCTTAAGTAAAGCAGATGGCCCTCTATGCTGTAAGTGCCTTTCCCCCAGAAACTTCACAACCGTGAGAGGAAAACAAGGGAGCCCTGAAGCGGAAGGGTGTCCACCTCAGGACTACAACACCGGAGTTCTGCCAAGTTTCCAGTCTTGGAACCGGCCTGCCACAGTCAACATGGCTGGGGTGAATTTGTAGCTGGCTGTGTGGACTTCGGGTTTGTCGGTTCCCAAAACTTTGTGAAGCAATCCCTTAAAGGAGTGAACCTGACAGAGCAGGGGTGAGAGGTTGGTGGAGAGACTGTCCTGCTGGTTCTGTTTCTCTGAAGAACCCTGGCTGGTCCGCTCCCCAACTTCTTACACCAGGTCATAGCCTATTCCTCCCTGTCCACTCTGGCACGAGGCCTGACCAGCCAGAAAGGTGTGCAGCACACAGGGCCTGGGGGCTGAGGACTGGTCTCTGTGTGATGACAAAGCAAGAGCCAGGATTTGAAAGACCTGTGCTCAGTGGGGGAGAACAAGCCGTTGGAATCAGAACTCCCGGTCTCCATCCTGGCTTCAGGACTGTGAATCTATGCTTCTTCACTGTGGTGATCAGTGGATTGAGGATGCTGCGTACAAAACAGGTCCTGGAGATGCCTGGCTAAACTCTGGTGTCTGACCGTTTACTCCAGCTACACAGGACTAGAAAGTATCTGATCTGGGGCTGGGGAGAGGATGTGGGTGGCAGAGTGGAGGGTGAAGGGTGAAGCAATGAGGAGTTCCACTTAGAGGTGCTGAGCTTGCAGTTTTGCGGTGAGGGGAAGGCAAAGTATCCATCTTATATGGACAGAAATAAATGTGGTTCTGGAGTGAATATGTAGCTTGCTGTGTGAATCTCCTGGGCTCACCAATCCCTAAAACTTGTGATTCAATCCCTTAAAGGAGTGTTCCAGACAAAGCAGGGCTGGGAGGGTGGTGGAGAGACTGTCCTGCTGGTTTTGTTTCTGATTCTCCCTGGGATGGAAATGAAAAATAGCATTTAATTCGAGCAACAAGAAAGGTCACCCAGGGAGAGAGTGCAGAGGAAGGATGCCTGAGGCAGCCTATCGGGAAAGAGCAGGGGAGGATGCAGGGATAGGAAGGAAGGCCACTGAGGACTGGAGGTCATAGGTCAAGAAGTTAGTGCCACTCTAAGGGATGGCTGTATCAAGAGAAGGGTGTCATTATAGCAAGGGTGTCCTGAGCATGCTGGCAGGGGAGGGACAGGGCTGAAAGAGGAGCCTGTGTTTAGACTGGTCTCGCAGGACATGAGCAGTGAGGGGGTGTAGGGAAGCCACAGGTGGGAGGCTGTGTCATCAAAGGAAGGACCACAGTAAAACCTTGGCAAGGGTTGCAGATTTGGAAGTAGGAGGACGGGCGACTGCTGTGAACAGTTTTTATGTTCTGGGACCATCTATACCCCAAAGCCAACTGCACATGCTGTCCTGGACAGACTACCTCCCAGCCCACTCTGTCTGCATTCCATCATGATGTCAACACGAAGTATGAAGCAGTCAACCAAAGGGAAGGCAGGAACTGGTACGGGTGTGTGTCAGGAAGCAGTCTGACAGCAGCCTTACCTTCACTATTAGTGAGTTCACGGTGTCCATGGGCTTAAACTTGGCAATACATTAGAGAAAATGTGACCTTAGATGTGGTCAGAGTGTAGCTCTGCACACACTGGGCTCCCGCCACAGGGGTCATCTAGAAGTAGAGGTCAGATTGTGCGGGTGGGCATGGAGGACAAGGTGAGGACAGAGGGAGCAGAGAAGGTGCCGAGTCCACGTGATAAGTCTAGGGGAAAGGACCATGGACCAGGGAGGGTGGACAGATACTCGGTAAATCCAAAACATTGAGGCTTTTGTGTTGCCAGGGACCAGGTAAGTGTTAGGACAGGTTTAGGGATATATGCACTCTTTTTAGGAAAGATGCTATAAGCAGCCGTACTCTTGGCCCTCTCTTTGGGTATGTCTAATCTTTAGTCCATGTACCCTAGGATAACTGTGAGTGTGGCCCAACACAAAACTGAAAACATACTTAAAATATGATTTTTCTTTTTGTTTGTTTTGTTATTTTTTATTTAATCATGTCATCCTCGAGCACTAACTCTATAAATGACAAATCTATGCTGTAGTGTCCTAGTTTGGGCATCTGTGCAAGACAGTTTTGAGTAATGAGTTGGGATTCCTCCTCATTCACAGACAGTTGGCATTGCCTCCTATTCCTCCTCTGCAGGGAACGGGAAGAGAACTGCTAAGTCAGCAAAATCCACTGCCCACAGAGAATGCACCCATAAGGGCCCCAGACTAGAGAGGCCTCACCCTTCAGAATCTAATATAGAGCCAAGGCCATCTTTCCTCAGACCCACTATGTCCCAGGCCACATTTGAGAGCTTATGCCTCAGGCAGCAAGGACTCTGAAACTAGGGGTTCTGACCTCGGCTCTCTAACTGACTAAGCTGGGTGGCTAGCAAAAAATTACTTGACTCCTCTGTGCCTCCATGTCGAATGGAAAAGACGGCCTCATGGGGCTGCTCTGAGGATCAGTTGAGCTCCTCACGGGATGTACCTAGTCCACAGCAAAGGTCAAGGAGCTAGAGTAATAGGGTGATCCCCACTGGGAGCACAGCAAACAGCCTCTGCCGGCAGATATGGTGTTCCCTGCTTATGCAAGCTTTGTAGAAGAGCTGATATCTTAGAGCCGATTAAAGTGACTCATACCATGTAAGTCCACTTGGTATTGAATTAGAGAACTCTACGTGCCCTCAGAACAATTAAGTAAGGCTTAAGAAACCAGTAAAATCCATAAGATAAACACGGGATCTGTTTGGGGGGTGACACTAAAGTACCAGCTCCCTACCCTCAGCTTGTGGTGACCCAACTGTCACCCAATGCTAATGCCCACCCAAGAGAAGAGGTCAGTTCCCAGAGAAGGATGCCTCTGTATTCAGCGGGCATTGGCTGCCCGGTCCCTTGAATGCCAATAGCCACCGTGACAGCCCATGCTCCTCTTCCTCAGAGGTCCTTAAAATCCAGCAGCTATGGGGTTAATAGCCCACCAGAGGGAGCAAAACTCAGGACTCCTGCTCTGCCTTTGTAACTGGCCACTTCCTAGGCTGTTCCACTGTTAAATGTTCAACACCAGCACCATTCTACTGAAGCTGCCTGCCGCTGCTAATGAAATCCTGCAGCCAATGCATGGTTGGCCACTGTTAGAAAGAAAGGAGAGTCAGGCCACAGAGACCATCAGAAAGGGATGTGGGCTTTTCTCCTGAGCCTGGCCAAGCAACCTAGAGGCCAGCCTTCCTGGAAGTGCCTATGTCACTGCCTTGCAAACCATCCTTTTGGGTATATGGCTCTGCTGAGTTGCCTAGAGACAAGTGTTGGCTCCAACACTTGCAGCTCAAACAGAAAATCCTACCACAGGGGCCAGTGAGATGGCCGAGTAGACACAGGAGCTTGCCACCAAGCCTGATAATCTGATTCCAGTCCCCCAAACCTACATGGTGGAAGGAGAGAACCAAAAACTAACTTGTGAGTGTTGTCCTCTAACCTCTCCACATGCGCACATGGGCACGCACGCATACACACACACACACACACACACACTGTAAAACGAAAAAAGATACAGGTTCAAGTCAAGGCTGGGCCTTGAACTCTCTCCCTGGTTATCAGAGGTTGGCTGTGACTTTATTCCTGGTGTTCAATGCTCCCTTTAGTCTAGTTTCTGCCTTTAGCATGATGCTAACGTGAATTCTAAAGCAAGGCTCTGGACATAAATGTGGAATATAGGAGACTTTGAGAATGAGGAGGAGAGAATGAGACAGAGGGGCTATGAAGATTTGGAGAGGACAATTAAGAGGAGGGAGGAGAGAAACAGAATGGAGGGACATAGGAATGGCTGCAGCCATACTCACCCACAATGCACTGTTTCTATAGAAAGCTTGCCAGACATCACACTGAGTACTTCATCAGCATATTCTCCCTTATTCTTTACCAAACCCCTGCAAAGCTGGTTCTCAAATCCCTCCTTTGTCAAATCCTTGCCCCTGGCTGCTCTGGAAATTCCCATCAGCGGCACAATCCTCCCAAAGCTGCCCAAAGTCAGAGTGGGTAACTCACCTGCGCCCTGAGCGTCCTCGCCCTCTAGTCTAAAGAACAAATGAACTATGTCTCATAAATAGATCAGCTCCCAATACGATCAAATACAAACCTGGGAGCTTGTGAAATAAAACGGCCTTAATGATTAAGCTGCATCCAGCTGTTATTGTAAACATCTCGGATGCCCAGCGTGATAAGCAGTCAATGATTAACACCGGAGGATAGCAGACTGAACTGATCGAAAGCTCGCCCAGCTGTGTGACGGCATGTGCTGGGACAGACGTTCCAGGACAGAGAAGTCCAGATGAAGCCATACCCAGACAAACCAGTGACCTTGGCAGCCCCTCCCTGTGTGTCTTATCCAATCCCTGTAGCAGGCAGATGCCACCGTGGGGGATTTAAACCCCCTGGCCTGATGCAAAAGTCAACTGGGAGGGTTGGGGGGTAGAGCACTTGCCTAGCAAGCGCAAGGCCCTGAGTTCGGTCCCCAGCTCTGAAAAAAAAAAAAAAAAGAAAAAAGAAAAAAGAAAAAGAAAAAAAGTCAACTGGGATGCCATGAATGTGTCACAGCATGCTAACAAATGACATGTAGGTGTCAGACCTGGGATCTACATGGGCGGTGATGGGCAAGCTCTTGCTGCTCAGAGCCCTGGTCAGAGGAAACCCAGCTGTGCCACCTGGACAACACTACTACGTCTATGGCTACTGTTGTTTCACGAATTCTTGTTGCCATGGCTTCCCAGCTGAAAAGTGACCCCACACAGACTAATTCTTCTCTGTTCAGGACCTGGAGATACCAGGACTGGCAGGGAGATATGGGAGAGGAGGATATCTGGAGAGATGCTGCATATCCTGGGTGATTCTCTATTTTGAATTTTGTCCTAGTATCTTTGGTAATTTTCAAATGTTCATGTTATCACCACTATGCTAGTCTGCTTTCTGTCACTCTGATAAACACCATGGCCACAAGCAACTTGGGAGAGAAAGCATTGATTTGACGTCCAGGTCACGATCCAATCGTGGAGGGAAGTCAGGACAGGAAGTTAAGCAAGAACTTAAAGCAGAAACCTTGGAGGAAGACTGCTTGCTGCCTTGCTTCCTGACTCACTTTCAGATACATTTCTCATGTATACACTTAACCATCTGCATTTAGTGAGTACCTACTGTGTGCTGGGCACCTATGATGCCAAGCCTCATTGAGTGGGCACCTTGTGGTTCCATCTGCAACCTACAGTTGTGGTTGAGAGTTAGACCACACGGCCAAGGTTCCAGGCTTGCGGGTTAAAGTTAGGGTGCAAAGTAAGATCATCTACTCTTCCTGTCTCCTCCACTGATGCTCGTTCGTGATGCATTGTGGGAAGCCCATTGGCAGGCAGGCAGAAGCAAATAGGTGATTGACCAGGGCTGAGACATCAGTGACTGTGATGGCTAGTTTTATGTCAAGTTGACACAAACTGTAGTCATCAGAGAAGAAGAAACCTTGACTGAGAAAATGTCTCCATAAGAGGGATCTTATGCTGAAGAGCATTTTTTTTTATTAGTGATTGGTGTGGGAAAGCAGCCCATTGTGGGTGGTGCCATCCCTGAGCTGGTGGTCCTGGGTTCTATGTCTGAGCAAGCCATGAGGAGAAACCACTAAGCAGCACTCCCCTATGGCCCCTGTGTCAGCTCCTGCCTCCAGGCTCCTGCTCTGTTTGAGCTCCTGCCCGGACTTCTTTCAGTGATGGGCTAGGATGTGGAACTGTAAGCCAAGTAGACCCTCTCATCCCTAACTTGCCTTTGGCCATATATTTCACCACAGTGACAGTAACCCCAATTAGAACAGTGACCCTCCCGGAGACAGATGTCTTGAATCCAACAATCCCTCAGCAGGTTTGAGGCAATCAACCACTTTTCTTATTCCTGGGACTTTCTAGAATCTTCCTCTTCCCAGATTCTATGCACCCACGTTTCCTTCTACCTCGTTCTCTATCAGATTTCTAATGGAGCACTCTTCCCCACTCTCCCCTGCACATACTCTCCAAGGGTGATGTCAGTCACTGTTCTGTTATTGTGAAGAGACCGTGACCACAGCAACTCTTATGAAGAAAAACATTTCACTGGGTCTGGCTTACAGTTTCACAGGTTTAGTCCATTGTCACCATGGTGGGAAGCATGGTGGCACACAGTCCGACATGGTACTGGAGAAATAGTTGAGATTCTCCATCTGAATCTACAGGCAGCAGGATCAGAGATACACTGGACCTAGCGTGGGCTTTTGAAAACCTCAAGTCCCACCTCCAGTGACACACTTCCTCCAACAAGGTCATAGCTCCGAATCCTTTCAAATAGTGCTGTCCCCTAGCTATCAAGTATTCAAATCTATGAGCCTATGGGGGATATTCTCATTCAAAGCACCACAGGTGACTCCACTCAGATCCGTGGTCTTAAGCCCATACACACACTGAGCAGTCACACACCTGTCCCCCAAGATCCAGCCTGGGGCGGTTCTGCTCAGCCAGAGTACTCATACGGCTAAGCAACGTCTTAAACAATGAAGACTGCAGTGAACTTCAGTGGTCCAATCGACTCTGCCACAAGCCTTGGTCTCCTTGAGTTTCCCTGGCCTCGGAACAACACTTAAGACCCCAGGTACGTCGCACGCCCTTCCTCTGTCTGTCCAAGCCAACAGAGCTCATCATTACACAGGCAATGGTCACAACCTTCTGAGACTTCTTTATCTACCTAGTACCACCAGACTGATGCCTATAGCAAGGCAACCACCATACCCAGAGCCTTCATTGGTTTTCTAGGAATCCAAGTATCTTCAGCCTAACTCAGATAGTCCTCCCCACTCACGAGCATGGCTGCAGCCATCAGAGGAAAGCATTGGCACCCCAAACTGAGTCTGTTATCAGTCTGGAGATTCTAGAGCTGTGAATAACCCACTGGGAGTCTCTGGAAAGCCACCATGATCACATCTGCACCACCATGATCACATCTGCACCTCAGCCCTTCACTGTCCTCCTGAGACCTCCTACCCAGCTATCTTTCCTACTGCTTGATTCCCACATTTTCTACATCTGGCCAGAGCCAGGGTCTGCAGTGGCCAGTGAATTATGAGCACTATCTCTTGCCAGTGCGCCATGTTCTCTGTCTCTGGCCTTCCTTCTGTTCCCAATCACCTACACTTGCATTGAACATCAAATGCCTCCAACTCGGTGCTGTTCAGATGCTACCTAACCCACCCTACCCTGAAGTCCTGCTCTTCCTGTCTCTCCTCCCTTCCTCCTCCATTTTGCCCTCAATACCTTTAATTTTCTTCTTTGCATCCGTGTTTGAGACTTCCTTTATCTGGCTGAGGGTTCTAGCCACTGTGTTCTGCAGATTTCAACTCCTTAAGCAGAGACCCCCCTCTCCGGTAACCCCTGTTGACTCTCCAATGCCCAGAGTGGTGATTAGCTGTTCCTGACCAGAGGGCTGTTCAGCATGGTGGCAGCTACCAAGGAGTGCTGCTCAACAATGGTCCTAAGACTGGCATAGGGGGGCAGAACCCCATGCCGAGCTGTGTGCTGTGTGAGGATGGTCAGACTTGGCTATAACAGAGGTACAGTCCTATTGAGCTTGATGGCACAGGAGTCCAGGACACTGTGTTAGGCCAGGGACCGCCTGCCCAGCTGTTTTTCCTGCTGCTTGATGTCCACACTTTCTGCATCTGGCCAGAACGTGGGTCTGCAGCCCCCAGCAAATCATGAGCCTCCTGCTACCCATCCTGCCGGGACTCAGAGGAGCCTCTGCAGCTCCTTGCAAAGAGGGGCCTGGCTGCCTACATGACGGCTCTAGCTGTTGTGCTCTCTCCTCCTCTTCCTGCTCACAGGCATCCCACAGGACATGTGACTTCCCTGTGGGCCAGCGTCAATGGAGAGCTGAGAATATGTATATGTGGAAGCATGCAGAGGTTGACACTAGATGTCACTCCTCAGATACCATCCATCTTGTTTCATGCTCTCACTGACCTGTTCTACTTGTTTTCTCCTCCCATTGCTGTGACTACTAGAGCATGCCGCCAGGTCTGGCTTTTATTTAAGTGAGTGCTGGAGATCAAATATGAGTCTTCCCGCTTGCATGAAGAGAACTTTCCCAGCTGAGAGCCCTCCAGCCCCACTAATCCTTTTGGTTGAAGAAATTCAATAAATGCAAACGATCTCTCTAGACTTCTTTAAAGCTAGAATCATTTTTAAAAGTGGACTTAAACATTTCAAGATCCAGAATGCCTTCCTTGACCCTTGGGTTTGGCACGAGTGGGAACTGCAAAGCTAGGTACGTATGTCAACCGAAGTTCAAACCATGACACTTACCAGCCAGCGGTGTAACCTTAGGGAACACACTCGGCCCTTCTGAGTTTGGCTCGTCTGAATCACAAGGGTGACAACGTGTTCCTGTTTGGGGATTAATAATAACATGTGGACATAATACCCAACACTCAGCAGAGACTGGTCGAGTGTAGTTATTTTTAAGGTCTATAAGTCAATCATTCATAAAATTCAGAGGACTCAAGATAAATATTTATAGCCGGACATTCATTGAGAGTTTTCCTCAGGTTCTTGTTCTGCTTGGCTGGAGCCGTCTGGCAAGAACGTAAGAGTCTTTGGGGCCTGAGAAGGTCTGCACCACCATGCTGCTTCTGGAAGACTGAGCATACACGCCAACCGTGAGGCGAAGTCCCAGCACCCACACACTGGCCAGCACGGGTCTTACAGAGGCTTACAGAGGTCAATGAGAGCCCTTTTTCTTAACACAGTACTGAAGAATAAGAGCGTCAGGCTGCTCGTGGTGTCTCTGCCCAGCTTGGGGAATCATGAGCGCCTGCTTCAAATGGCTCTGGTGGGACAGCGAAATCAAGAAGCCCAGAAGATGGGGGTGTTAGGGAGGGTGGTTCTTGTGAAGAGATGCATAAATTGATGTGCGTGGTGGGACAGAGGACTGGAGAAGAGGCATGCCCACGTGTGCATTTGTTTATTGGCCACCCACATGTCCTTCGGCAGTCTGTATTAAACCTACTGTGTGTCAGGTTCGACCTTATTAGACATAAGAAAGCCCTGCCCCAACCCCACCAGGATATATAGTAGACTATAATCAGATGCCAACAACCACACGCTTACAGTATCATTTAGATACTAAGCGTTCGATGCTTGGGCACCATTGTGGTTTTGTCTCTTTAGTTTGGTTTAGACTTTTTTTTTTTTTTTTTTTTGAGACAGACTCTCACTGTCTGTCTCCAGCTGGCCTGGCACTCGATGTGTAAATTAGCTTGGCTTTGGATTTATAAAGATCCAACTACCCCTACCCCTGACAGCTAGGATTAAAGGTACGTGGGGCGCGTGGGCCGTGTCGCCAGAGAAACTGGCCTGGGACAGGTGAGGCTGAGAATGTTCAAACCCTGCAGATCTCAAAGACCGAGACTCTCATCCTGAGGCCGGCAGGAGTGGGGCTTACTCCATTCCTGTTTCTGTACCTGCTTCAGAGCACGCAACCTGGTGTCCTCAACCAGGTGGTCACAGGTGGTCACAGGTGGTCACAGGTCATGTAGCCCAGCACCTGGAATTCTCCATGCAAACGGCGCCTCAGTAGCCTTAGCCTTCAGCCAATGACTTTTGTCCACCCTGAATGTGCTCACTGCTCCCCCAAAACTATATAACCCTTGGTTTACTCCCAAATAAAGCATATGGATTCAAATCCATCCTGAATAAAGAAATAGACCACAGGCTAAGATCATCTCAGAAAGCCTGAAAGAGCGGTAACACTAAGATTCCTGGAAAAGGTCTCTCTCTCCCCTGACCCCACCCCACCCACTTCCACCCAACCCAATCCATACAATCTAATAATAATAATAATAATAATAATAATAATAATAAAAAATTTAAATACCTCAAAAATAGATCCTGGGAAAGCTCCTATGGCTGGTCCTTTATGTGCTTAAGGGCACAGTTCTTCCTTGTTGGCAACCCAACTGCACCCACACCCTGCTTTAACTCCCAAGTTCCCTAGCTCTGCTCATTTTCTCATCTGCTCACTCAGCAAATATTACACCATACTTGCTCATAGGTGAGAACATCAAAGCTCACAGAAAGGTGAAATTGGTAGCCCAAAGTCACACACCTAGAGAGGACCTTATGGCCAGGGTGCTACTGTCTGTCATCCTAACTGATTCCCTGCAGGGTCAAGTACAAGTTTCAGAGGTCAGAGCCTTTGGTGCTGATAGACTAAGCTGTGTCCCTGTCACCAGGTTCTACTCCCCGTGCCTGTCACGGAGGTTCCTGGTCTTTGCACCCTCGGAATGATGACTGGACAGAAATCACACCCATATTTTGCTTCCCTCCCCAGTGGCCCTGGCCCTGAGCCAAGCCTTTGGACAACCTCAGTTCAGGGACGCTCCCACCTTCCCAGGACTCAGGAGGTACTTAGTGCTCAACCTAGGCCAGCCCACGGGTATCTCAGCTTCCCTCTCTGGCCTGAGCAGTCACAGAGCTCTCTGAAGGCCAGCCCCAGCATCAGTAACATGGGCAGAAGCCCCACTTCCTGAGCTGGCTTCCACACAGTTCCATGGTTACTACCCAGAGCTCATCATAGTTGGCTCTCCATAACCAAAGGGTCTGCCATTGGACTCAACCAACCAAATACCAAAAATAGTTGGGAGGAAAAAATGTATCTGCAGGAGTCATGAGTGAGACAGCACTCCCGTGGCATTTACTCCCAGTGCATCAGCCCTTAGAGGTCATCCAAAGGTGCTGGACAAGGAGCAGCGGTGAGAACCAATGCCAAGGCATTGATCTACGGGGTGCGAGCATCCAGTTTGGTGCCTGGAAGGCATCTTGGAAACCATTCATTAACAGTTTTGGCGCTGAATATTGTTATTAAATCACACTCACAGCTAGCAAAGTTAGAAAGAGAGGGAGGGAGCACAAGTATTTGAGGCAGCCTGTTCTGGGGTGGTACAGGGCTAGCAGTGCACACTGGTCTCTGGCATATGTCCTGTCCTCAGGCCTGGCTGCAGACATCAAAAAATCTGTGTTTCCCACACCTCAGCTCTTCTCCTGTTGCTATCTCAGCATGTGGGTCCCCTACAAAAGCTCCCTTCATCCGTGTGCCTCCCCCGGCCAGCTCAACCCCACAATCTGAATTTTCCCACGAAGTCTCTGGGAGGTCCTGACTGGTTCATTCCAGTCCTGTGCCAGAATCTCAGGCAGCAGGAACTGAGTGAACAAATAGCTTCAATGTTCTAGCACAGATAGGATCGGGATCTCACTGTGACTCTTCAGAATTAATCATCGGGCTACCCCAGGCAAAGACTTGGAACGCAAACTTCCCTCAGCTGCATAATGGCATCAGCCTGCTCTCCCGGAGGGAGGACTCTGGTCTCTGTCACCAGCGTGCACAAGTACTGTCTATTTGATTTCAGTGACTCAGGTTCTCGGGGAACACACGCACAGACAAGATTCAGATATGGTAAAGGACTTGCCCATGGTCACACACACCCTGGTATTAATCATTATTAAGTGTGAACCGGGAGGTGGTAAGTGCACATTTTTAATCCCAGCACTCGGGAGGCAGAGGCTGGTAGATCTATGTGGATTTGAGGCCAGCCTGGTCTACAGAGCAATTTCCAGGATAGCCAGGATTGTTATATGGGGAAACCTTAAGTGGGAGGTTTCTGGGTACAGACTCACATGCTGTTTTGCTGAGGTGACACCCGTGGGAGGACACATAATATTTGGAGAGTGTAAACAGGACTCAGTGGGCAGTGCCACGGCCCTTGCATAGCTAGCCGTGCAGCACTCCATTGGTCTCGCTGGTGTTGAGTCTTCCCTGGTCTTTGCTTCGCTGAGAGAGACACAGTAGAAAACTTCCCCTGGCAGTGTCTGCTGATTCGTGTTTGGTATCTTGACACTACCCAACTGGACCGACTGCTGGTATCCTGACAAGAGAGATTAAAATCGCCCCCAATGAAGTACTTATAAAAAGATCTGCATCCTCTTGTCCTATTCACCATCTTTTCTCCCCAACCTTTGGATGGAGGGCTAGAAGGTGGGTCGAAGTAGGTTTTTAAAAATCTAAGCCTACAGTAACCTTGTCTCAAAAAACCAAAAACCAAACCAAACCAAACGGAACCAAACCAAACCAGAACGACAAAGTCTGTATATGCCAAGCCTCATAGACATTCACTCACAGCCCCTTTTCATCCAAGAAATTTTCATGTGGTCAAGGGCATATAAAGGTATATAAAATAGGCATAGCAAATCAAACTGATAAAATCCTAAAGGTATCTACTGTAATCTTAAGGGGGCGTTCAACTTTACTATTTTTTGCACAAGGAAGCAAAGCTATGCATTGATGAAATGGATGTAACTTGTTTATTTTACACAAAAAAGTTAAGTCTTGGCTGAAAGTTTGATTCTGCAGGACACGCCTTTGAGGTTTTTCTAGAGTGAGCGGTGTTTTGGTTTTGTCATTGTCAATGCCGATCGCATTGCTTCACGTAGGTGGCAGTACAAAATGGCAGTAGTTTTTTTGTGTAAGGCCATTTAGAAATTGCTAGAAATTCTGTCCTCAGCTTGGAGAGGTGGCACAGTGGTTAAGAGCACACGCTGCTCTCGCAGAGGACCTGAGGTCAGCTCCCGGCACTCACATAAGGCAGCTCACAACTGCCTGTACTTCCAGCTCCGGGGGGTGGGGGTAGGGTTCCTCTGGCTTACATGAGTATCTGCATTGACATGCATACACACACACACACATAACACAAAATAAAACCTAAAAAAAACAACACCCTAGCACAGTACAATCTAAGCATTCGCTAATTTATCTGGTACTTAAATGTTTCCACAATTGAACCATTGTATTTTTACAAGAGTAGAAAACCTGGTCTGTGCAGTTAAAAACACTAAGTCACAACACGCGGTAGTTTCAAATCTGAGCCTGTGTGGTTTAGAGCTAGGCATGCAAGCCGTGTGTTCAGATTCAATGCAGCAGTGGTCATGGCACACAACATGGGTGTCAGAAACAACTCCGATTCATCACGTGTTTGCTCTTGAATTAATTTTGGTCACTGTGTGTTCCAATCCCTTTACTGTCGCCAATACTTTTGTGACTTCCCCCATATTCAGTCACGTGACCCTACACAGGGCTGGGACCCACCAGCAAGCTCCAGTTGGCGTCCTGACCATCTCAAGAGTCTTGTGTTAAAAGAATCGGGAGAGGCAGAGTGTGAGCTCTGGAACCAGAAGCCTGGGCCAGTTGCATGACACAGGTCAAGAACCTTCTGGTAGATTTTAACCAACAGGTTTCAAGCAACACATGACCCCCGTCCGGAGGCTGCTGGCCCGGTCACAGATGTCAGCTCATCCTACTTTCAAGTTGTAAGTAGAACTGGGTCTGAGTCCCATTGCCAACAACACTCACCCGGCGGCAGCACCTCCCTTTCATGGTAGCAGGATCACATTCCCAGACAGGCATTCTTCTTCTTCATGCTGGAGAGTCGTAGCACTGCCAGCACCCTCTCTCTCCAGCACCATCAGCCCCAGAGTCCACAGCTCTCCGTCGTGAATGCTGGCGGGCCACTCTACTGTGCCAGGTATCACTCAGTGAGCTCACTGTTCTCCAACCCTGGCTTCTGGTGAAAAAACGCCCTGTGCTTTCCTTAGAACTGAAAACCCGACTCATTGTTCCCAACGCGGAAACACAGGCTTTCTGCTTGATTGCAACAGGGGCCAATAAGAAGAAAGACAGACATGGGTAAGAGCTGCTTATGCAAGCAGACCCGGGCACACAGACAGCCGGTGGCATGCCAAAGCCCGAGGACCAGATCTCTCGCAGCGATCTGAAGAGCTGACGTAAATACCCTAGTGATGGGCTATGATCCTTTTTATTCCTGTTTTCATGTGTATGGGTGTGTACGCATGCCTGTGTATGCGGATTTGCATGTGCAGAGGCATGTATGGAGTGCGCTTGTGCACATGAATGCATATGCGTGTGGAGGCCGCAAGAGGGTGTCCAATCGCTCGAGCTGCAGCTACAGTGAAGTAAACCAATAGACTTGGGTACTGGGAACTGAACTCCAGGAGTTCGGAAGAGCAGCAAGCACTCTCATCCCTAGAGCCATCTCTCCAGCCCCTATAACCAAGTCCTTTATCTCTTTCCCACACCGGCCCTGCTTGAACATGGGATCTGACCTGGATCCCTATACATGTATTGCCTTGTGTAGACTGCAACTGCATGGCCTGGATCTATCTTTTTCTTTCTCTCTGCACCCCACCCCCACTCCCCACCCCCCCCCCCCACCCCCCCACACCGCACCTCGCCCCCCCCACCACACACACACACCCCCCACCCCCTGCAAAGCACTTGTCAAACTTCCTTTACATTCCTGGTCTCACTTCCCAGGATGCCGAATGCTGCTGGGATCTCTCCATCACCTTGCTATATGACCATTACTACTCCATGCACCCTCCTCTACCCCTGTCCCAGCTTTGATGAGAATTACTGGTAACTCCTACAGTGGCTCCCTTCTCTGCAGAGACACCAAGCCCCAGATCAACCAGTGACTACCTGATACAGGGATACTTGTGACAGGTCCCCTCCAGTTAGTAGAGTCAAGAGATACCACGGAGACTTATTTAGTACCCCAGCAAACCTAGTGGATATTAAGTTACAGAAGCACACCAAGAAAGTGCAAACATTGTGAAAGCAGGGGAGTCTACTACTGGGTTCATAGCTTGTATCCAGGACCTGAGGCATCACTGGCTCCCCACCCTGTCACACAGACTGTATTGAGGAGGTGAGGCAGTACGGATAAGACATGACAGACAATGATGTGACCCTGGTGTGTCTCACAGTGGTGCATTGTGGCCATAAACACACCATGGTCATTCCCTTGGGGTCTTAATGCATTTAGGAAGAGCACACTTAGCCATTACAGCAACCTCGTCTTGGCCCATGACCTTCAGCCTTAGAATTACCTAGAGTAGGAAAGTCAGCAAAAGCCCTGGAACTCCTAAGGGTTTTCCCAGTGAGTGAGAAATGCCTCCACATCTCAGGTTGAGGCAGAAGCCAGGTCAGGTCACCCTCTGTGTATTGACACCTCCAGGAGAGGCAGTGTCTGTCATAGTCTATCTGGATCTCCATGCTGGTCCTACAAACAGTATGTGTCACAGTAGCCGCCTCTGGAACTTTGTAAGCAGCAGCCCTGACCTTAGCTATTATTCCAAGTAATGTGACCAGGTAATGGTTGTGAATAATATAGCTCCTGATTGGCCCATGGATTTCCCTCTACACCAATCACAAAAGGAGATCAGAAGCTGTTTACATTTATGCTAGCTAACATTACATTTATGGTTTTAATTACTCTGCTGTATATGTGTTTGTTCATATATATATATATATGTGTGTGTGTGTACATACATATGTGTACATTTATATACATACATACATACATACATACATACATACATACACCATACATATTCTCTAGCATGTAAACCCCTAGCCTGTGCAAGTGTCAGCTCACTTCTCTCTTCTTGAATTGACTTATCTTATAAAATTTGCTGTTCTTGAAAGTCCTAAGGCTAACTGCTTTTTCTCTGCTTCTGTAATCAAACTTACTGCCTTCCTCAGGACCCCCTGAGCTCCGTTCCAGCTGGGGCTGTGCACCTGTCTTGTTCATAGCTATAACCTTACAGCTATCCCAGTGGCTGGCTCATAGCTAGTGTTCAAGAAAAGCCTCTACAGCCAAGGGTGACGAGTGTGATTAAGATGGCCGAGCCATTACCAAACAGTTTCTTGTGCAATACTCAGATCTGGACAGCACTGGCCAATGCCATCGAGTCCGGCACTTGCACCACAGGGTTCCAAAACAGTAACTTATGAAGTTAGACAAAATCAGAACGAGTACAGGACCCCAGGACAGAGAGAGAACAGGCTATCAGAAGGAGGAGCGGCCTTTACAATAACCTTTTTTGCAAAGGTGCCCGTGAACATTCTAGAATCATTGAAATTGTTGGCATCTTTGCCCTGGACACTGGTAGTGATAAGGATGGCACGGTGGTCTAGGGGTAGGAAACAGTATTCTGGCTCTTGGCTTGCCCTGGGGAGGACCTGCAGGTGATGTTCACTTGTGGACCCCGTGCTTCTGCCCTGACATTCCTGTTCTGCCTGGCAGTCCTGTATGAAGGATGTGTCCCCTCTCTTAGTACGCAGTCCTCCGAGAGAGCTTCACAACCAGTCTTTCTGCTCCCTTTTGCCCCTCCTCCTCCCGCCCCGAACTTTCCAGGTGCTCTCATATAAAAGGTGGAGTCTGCTATTGTTGCTATTGTGGCTGCAGAGGCTCCAGAGAACCTCATGGAATTAGCGGATCCGCTGAGGTCCTTGCTGCTGTGGACTCACTCTTCAGAGTCCCTAGTGGTACAAATGACCTGAACACAGTCTGCTCTTCTACCCCAGTGACACAGTCGGCCACGCAGAGGGACAGAAGGAGCAAACCCAAGAGCCAAGGTTTTGTATGGCATTGTTTTATTCGGGATTTAGCTCAGTGGGGGTTGGGGATTTAGCTCAGTGGTAGAGCGCTTGCCTAGCAACCGCAAGGCCCTGGGTTCGGTCCCCAGCTCCAAGAAAAAAAAAAATTAAACCTCATTCTAAAGTCTGTTTTGGTCTTCTAAGAGTTAAAGAACAATATGGATTTGTTTAAGATACTTGTATAGGGCTGCAGAGACGGCTCAGTGGTTAAGAGCACTGACTGTTCTTCCAGAGGTCCTAAGTTCAAATCCCAGTAACCACATGGTGGCTCACAACCATCTGTAACGGAATCTCATGCCCTCTTCTGGTGTGTCTGAGGACAGCAACAGTGTACTTATATATAATAAATAAATAAATATTTTTTAAAAAGATACTTTATAGATGGGAATTCACACAGGAGCCTGGGAATCGGATGTTTCTCTTTATGTTTTCATAGAGAAATAAGGAGAGGAGTAAGTAAATCTTACAATACAGATGTGGCCATGGCCCAGAAGAGCTCAGACCTGTTCTCTGGCACCTAGTGGGAGCTCTGAGCTCCCACTGTGTCCTGGACCACAGACAAAGGGCTAGCCTGGTCTCAGCTCACCATGCAAGGGCACTGTGGAGAACCCGAACCTGACCAAGAACAGCTTGGAAAATGTTCCAAGGCCACACAGTTAAGCTACGGTGAGGCAGGACTGGAATGTGGGCATGGCTGCTTCCTGTACCCGGCTCTGTCCGGTGTCCTCACTTCCCCTTTCTCTGGGAGGCCCTTGCAACTGCCTTTGGTTGCTCAGGCCTGAAACAAGTGAGGTTTGTGTCTAGCTGCTGAGTTCACTCTATCTCTGTCATCGCACCCTGAGGCACAGCCTTCTCTCTCCCGTCCCCCACTGCCTTGGCGTTTTGAGACAGTAGGAATTATGTGACCCAGGCTGGCCACAGTTCATGGTCCTCCTACTCCGGACCTGAATAGTGATGTTCTGTGCCTCAGGCCTAGCCCAGCTCTCTCGTAGTGCTTCTTGGTGCCCTGCCCTCCATCTTCTGCACTGGGAAAAACCTCCCTAACACTTGTGGCTTAGCACCAGGGCCTCACCTTATATCCAGCTCTGCAGGCCCAAGGACTGGAACATGTGATGATGGCTCCACCCTGGTCCCTCGACATCACGAACCAATATTTCAGGACAGCAGACCGTGCCATTCCACTCACAAAAATTAACATAGGGCTTGTTTATTGATTACACTTCTGGGTACAGGCTGGAAATCTGGCAACTAGGTGCAAGGGTCTGGGTAGGCACTTTGGAACAACGAGGCCCCAAAGGGACCTTAAGAAATGATGACCTCAGAACTTAGAGCTGAGGGTGTGAAAAAGCAAGTCTGGAAGAATGTTCCAGAATGAGAAAGGTCTGTTTCACTCAGTGCTGCATCTCCAGGATGATAGAGTCTGAACATTAGACAGCTCGCCTGGCCCTGTCGTTGCCCTCCTAGTGTCATTGCTTTAGAAGTGGGAAGCTTGGAATCTTGACGCGTACCTGCCTGGCTGCAGTGCCACGCCACTGTGCTGACTCTCAGCAGTTTCAGACTGCAGAAGGTGGCTTAATTTTGCCCCTGAACCTGAATGGCCTTGGTACCCTCACCAACAACTAATCACTGACACCTTCCTTCGATTGATGTTTTTGCTGGGCTGGGATGAAGCCCATCGCTCTGTATGTGGTGGTGACTCTGGATCATCAGGGTTTGTGGTTTGTTTACTGCGAGATAACAGAAAATTGTGTTCACTGTAGCCTGTGGCTCCTACGTCATCAGCCAGTGTGACCTGTGGCTCCTATATCGTCAGGCTGCTGTGAGGACACGTGGGATAAAACACACAAATCTATTAAAAGAGGGTTATTAGCTTGTATTCATACAAACAATGTCCACTTTGAGGCTGGCCGATTAGCAGCATGAATTCTCTCTGTAGCCTTAATTCTTCTTAGAGCAGTAAGGTGAGGTAGGCACAGGCTCCTGGGATTCAAATGTATCTTGAGGGACATCAGGGATGCTATTTTTGCCTTCCACCCGTTGTTGAGTGGTGACAACACTACACTAAATGTATATGGTGTGTGTGTGTGTGGGTGTGTGTGTGTGCTGTGTGTTTATGTATGTATGCATGTGCTTAAATATGTGTATATATTATGTGGACGTGTGTACTTACATGCATGTGCGTGCATGTATGTATATCCATACTTGTGCTTGTGTGCACACCCTCACATGTCTGTGTCCATGTATGCAAAGTTTTCCTGAGGTTCAGAAAAGGACTCACTTCGGTGCAGCTCAGATTTCCCAATTTTGTTTGTTCTCAGCACCATTCTGGAAGCATCCTCTGACATATGTTATGAACAAGAGGAAAACAGGTAGTTTCCAAAGGAGGGCAGCATGCCTGTGGGGTCTCGTGACCACATAGGATCTACACACTGTCTTGGCTGTTTTAACATTCTTTTTTTTTTTTTTCTTTTTTTTTTTTTTTTTTTTTTTTTTTTTGGAGCTGGGGACCAAACCCAGGGCCTTATGCTTGCTAGGCAAGTGCTCTACCACTGAGCTAAATCCCCAACCCCTGTTTTAACATTCTTATTCACAGACTATTCTATAGTTTATTCTTCCCTGCTGGGCTATTGATCTATTGCTATGTATACAAGTGCTAAATTCTGAACCCCATGACCTGGTTGCCCCTTAGATAAACACAACCTTACATACACCGGCCTTTGTTGTGTAAACCTTGCCACCCCCCAATTAAAACTAGAGCCTGTGATTGGACAGTAGAGAGAGAAAGGCGGGACCTGAGAATTGAGTGATGAGTCTGGAAAGATAGCACCAGGAAAAAGGAGAACGAGCTTGAGGTCTCAATTGGACGGGATGCACCAGGAACACATAAGCTAAGGGAAGTACATCCTGAGGACCACTGATGGAGCGGCAACAGCCCAGGCGATACTTCAACAGCAAGTAACAGGGGGCATATGGTTTGGATATAGGCGAGCACAGCATAGAACCTGGCCAACGTAGACTTACAGCTTGTAAATAAAATACCAGGGTTTTGTGTCTTTTATATGCACTAGCTAGAATAAATATGTGTTTAACATCCCTACATTTCTTGAACGCTTTTAATGAACTTAACTTAGTTCAAATTCCCAGCACTGGATATTGCATTCCAAGAAGCACACAGGGCTATCGTGGCTCTTCCTCAGAGATTCATGTGTGAGCACTGTTCTCAGTGCTGTGGTCGAATACTTGACAGAGAAACCTAAAGATTTAAGGGGCTCACAGTTTGGGGGTTCAGTTCGTCTTGGCGGGGATGGTATGGCAGCCAGAGTTTGGGGAAGCTGGTCACATGACATCCAGTCAGGTTTGAGGCAGCCAGTCACAGGGCATCCACAGTCAGGAAGCAGAGGGACATGAATACCGCGGAGCATAGCTTGTTTTCTTCCTCACTCAATCTAACCCTGGAATGATGGGTTCAACAACACTAGGGGCTGGGTCTTCTCTCTCCAGTCCTTTCTGAAACACCCCCATAGATACACCCAGAGGTGTTTCCATGGTGATGCTGAATTCCATCATGCTCAACAGCCATGAATACCATCACGGGTGTTGAACTGCACACTGCGCCTCTACCCACTAGGTGATACGAACATCCCTTCTTTGTGACAATGAAAAACGTCTCTATGGTCTACCAAATGTCCCTGGAAGGCAAAGTTACTTCCGTTCTTATAACACAATACCACTGTGTTATAAGAGGACAAGTCCCATTTCAATGCATTATTTGGGGTTTTCCAGAGAAACAGAACCAACCAGATGTGTGTCAATGTCTGAAAATGCAGAAGTGGTGAAATTTAAGGAACTGGTCCGTGGGACTCGTTCTGAAAACACTCTCATAGATACACCCAGAGGTGTTTCCATGGTGACGCTGAGTTCCATCGGCATCCAGAGAACCCAAAATTTCCAGAATGGATCAAAGTTTAGAAATGTCGCAACTGTTGTTCTTAACAAAATCTCAGTCGTTCGGTTTTACCAATGAAGACTTGGGAGCCAGATGCTGTGGTAAAAGCCTGCTAGCTCCGAGAGACAGAGAAAGCACCTGGCAGATCTTCTTCCACAGCTGACATTTCAAAAGGAAATTCTGTCTCAAACCCTGTCGAACTGAATGTCCCTCCTGTTTACTTCCCGTTCGCTTCTCTACCTGTCCTCCTGACTTTCTCTTGCTCTCTGTGGTTTTTTTCCCTATGTTCACTCCCTGTAAACTCATTGCTTGCTCCACCTCTTGGCCTGCGGTTGCCTCTAATTAATCCTATTTACAATAAGCGGAAAGCTCTCGTAGTAAAGGTGGGTACCAGGGCTAAGTCACACCACAACTTGAAACAGTTTTTTTCCAGTAAACAACACAATCTCGGGGTTCACAGTGTGATCAAATATCCTGCAACACACAAGCCACGCCCGGAGGTGTTTGCTGGTGGCTTTCCTTCTTGCTGGGGCAGATTGGTGGGATGGTTTGGTTGTGGTTCATCCAGGTTCGGACCTAAGGGTGAATTCACTCTGCAGTCCAGCAGTGTGAAAGGCTTGTCAGTCACACGTTTCCCAGTGTAAACAACCTCTTGGCAATGTGTTTGTTCTGACTCATGCTTTCAAGGGCCTTGCGCCATAGTGGATAGGTTCCTTGTTTCTGGGCCTTTGGAAAGAAGAGGGAGCATCATGGCTGAAGGGTCTAAGTCTCTTCTTTTCCCCCTTTTATTTCATCCGTGACCCCAGGTCATAGGACAAGCCATCCAAATATAGGGTGAGGTCTCCCTTCTTAGTTAATTTCCACAGATATCTTCCCGGACACACCCAGGAACTAATCTCATATACTACGTATCAGTCCACATGTTGATCGTCAAGGCAGCCATCACAGGAGATGGAGCCTTTCAGAAGGATTGGGGTCTCTCTCAGAGGCTGGGTTAGTTTCCCTGGAGCAGGCTGTTAGATGACCTATAGCTGCTTGTCCCCTCCTTTCTTCTGTAGGTGCCTGCTCTCTGCTGACGGACACTTCTGCCACATGAGCTCATCCACCCTGTTATGAAGCAGTGTGGCTTCCTTGGCACAGAGACGAGACTGCCTGATCTTTAGTCTTCCAAACTGTGAGCTAAATGAGTTTCTTTTCTTTACAAATTATCTAGCCTCCAGTATTTTGTTTTCATACACACACACACACACACACACACACGCACGCACGCACGCACGCGCGCGCGCGCGCGCGCGCGGTGGGCTGGGGGTTGGTCTGGGCACATGGCAAATACTGTACAATGTCAATTCTCTGCAAATTGGTGATAGCTTAAAATACCTTCTTACTATTTTTTCAAATCAGACTTAGGCACGAGAGTTATTTTTAAACAATTTACACATTCTGAATACACCCTGTAGAATTCCCTGCAACTTCCAATCTCATGGCCACTTTTGATGGTTCTGAACAGAATCAGCCTCTGGTACCTGTGTTAATGGCAGATTAGACCCCAGCCTCACTAGGCTGCCCACAGTGGTGAGGTGCTTTTTTGCTTGCCTATGCCTGGGCATGCTCAGATCCAAATCAATCGCTTTTAGAAACTGGTTTCAGAGTTTAAAATATTAAAAATTGTGAAACCTATTCTGGGCTACAAACCAATTATAAAATGCACGCGTACACAACACAAGAACTAACTGGATGAGCAGGTGTGTAGCAGGCAGTTAGGACAGGTTCCTGGAGTGCATACTGCTAAGATGCTTTTCCCTGAAGTGTAGGCAGAACCTCTGGCCTGCTTTTGGACACACAGAATGTGTGTGAGGGAGGCACCCATGTGCTTAAGCTGCACAAGACTGGCATCCATCTTGCTGGAGACTCTCCCTCTCAAGCTATGAGGAAGCAAGCCACAGGGCAGTGAGATGCATCAAGTAACAGCCATGTGTCAGGAAACTGTGGGGAAGGGGTCTCTAATCTGTGGCCAGCAAGAAATTGTGGCCCTCAGACTAGTTACCTATAAGAAACCACAGCCCTTGAGCCAGCTGCCTGCAGGAAACTGTAGCACTCAGGCTGGCTGGCTACAAGAAGCTGAAGGGGCTTTTCCTTTTTTTCCCTTTCCACAGGCAGCCAGAAACTGAAGCCCTCAGAAACCGAAGACTGATATGCTGCAGGAGAACTCAGTTCAGAAGAGGTCATGGCTGAGCTCTGCCCATTCTAGCCCATGGGAACTGTGAATGGACAAGCTCTATGGCTTTAGCTCTTAAACTTTTGTAGCAGTGTTCTACACCAAAAGATGATATTTTACCCTTCACAAAGGATGCTGGAACACAACCTGTAGTGGTTTGAATAGTTTTTCCCCCAATGGAGTCATGTGTTTGAATGCTTGGCCCACAGGGAATAATAGCACTGTTGGGAGGTATGGCCTTGGAGGGATTGTGTCTGTGGGGCTGGGCTTTGAGCTCTCCTAAGCTCCACCCAGTGTGGAATCAGAGCCTCCTCCTCATGGTCTGCAGAAGACAGTCTCCCTCTGGCTGTCTTCAGATGTGTAGAGGTCTAAGCTCCTTTTCCAGCACCATGTCTGCCTGCATGCTACCAAGCTTCCTGGCATGGTGATAATGGACTGAACCTCTGAAACTGTAAGCCAGCCCCAATGAAATGTTTTCTTTTATAGGAGTTGCAGGTCATGGTGTCTCTTCACAGCAATGAAGCCCTAACTAAGACATAACCTCACTTCCCTTCTTAGCCCCACCCCCTCTGTCTTTCCTAAAAGTATTGCCCTGGTTTTATTTTTTGCACTCTGATGCTTTTCTGAGTAGATCTGCCGGTTACAGCAATCTCATCGTGTAGAATATGCTTCATGTGAAAAGTAGAAGTAGTGTGTAAGAACCAAACTTAAAAAAAAAAAAACAATAAAAATACGGCCAAAGGACGAATTCATTTAGATGACAGATAACTTCCACACCTTAAAGAACAGCTACAAAACGGCAACTAAGTATCTTGTAGATGCGAAGTAGTGAGAAAGATTTTCCTATTGCATTTTTGACCTTGCAAAGATGGAATCATGAAACACTGTAACATTTGTGAATAATGGATACAGTAAAGATACAAGAGAAGTGTTAGCATTCCGTCTAGGCGCTGCCCCATAGTTACCTAGCAACAGCCAAGGTATGCCTGACTCCCTTTATAGGAGGGGCTGTTTGCCCTCTCCTCACTCTCTTGCTCTTGCTTTTTTGCTCCCTTACCCTCTTCCCATTCTGTCTTTTCTCTCCCCATTCCCTCCCCACTCCTTCTCTCCTCCTCTCCTCCTCCTTCTTCCTCTTCCTCTTCCCTCCTCCTCTTCCCCCCTTCTCTCTCGCTGTCTTTCTGTCTCTACTACCCCCTCAACTTCCCCTCCCATGCCCTAAATAAACTCTATTTCTATACTATATCCGTCGTATGGTGGTACCTCAGGAGGAGAGGAGGCCTCAGCATGGGCCCGCTGAGGGACCCCCTTCCCCCACATCATACTGTGCTTCCACCAAGCATATCCCTGGCCTCTTTTTCTTTTTATAAAACAGAAGAAGAAGAATTGGGTGGTGCTTAATCACTTGCTTCTAAGTTAAAGTGTCTTGAAAAGCATGTTGGAGGACGTTTATAATCCTAGCCCTCGGGGAACTGAGGCAGGAAGATCACCACTAGCTGCTGTCTCAGAAATCATAAATAAATGAATATATAATAAAATAAATGAATATATAATAAAATAAATGAATATATATATATGTATATATAATAAAAAGAGTTTTTTCAAGAAATCTGCGATAACAAATAGGGCCACGTCACCTAACCGTATGTTTGTGTCCACCTCCAAATCATCCCTTTATGTACATGTAGGGAAAAAGAGAAACCACAACACAAAAAAAAACACCAGTAGCCCTGTCTTTTAGTTTCTGAAAACTCCTGTTTGCTCAAGTGGGGGGCCAGGAGGTATGTGTTTCCTTGTTACTGACAGTGATGACAGTCAGCTACAGTTGGGTAGGATTGCAGATTCCTGTGGTAAGAAACACACTTTGAGAACTGCTTGGCTAAAAGCCCACCTTGTTAGGATAGAAGCTTAGAGTGCCATGAGGTGAGGTCCCAGGAGATGACTGGGAAGATGACAGAAGAGGACCTTTGGCACCTTTGGGGAGCAAATCCTTGACAGAGATGGAGAGAACTCAGTGGGGAATGGGAAAGAGTGGGAAGAATAGTGCTGGGGAAGCCAAGCTGTCAAGCCTCAGTCATTCCTCTGAGCTGGGATAATCATCATTTAATAGTAAAAGGAGATTTCTCCAAAGGAGATGAACTGTGAGGAAAGCAACTGTCTCTTCTCAACCTAAACAGGGTAATTGCTGAGCAGTTCCCTGCCAGATTGTCCTTTTAACGTTGGAGAAGAGATCAAAGCCGGGCATACCTCAGCTGTGTCCCAGCAGGCTCCCAGAACCAATGCTAGCTGGGCACTGTCTCCTTCAGCCTTCCTGGGACGTTTTAAATAGTCCCAGGCAGTTTCTCTAAGGGCAGAAGGCCAAGAGACAAGGCTGCTTGTTGGCTGAGGTGCATAGAAGGGCCTGCCAGGAGCCCTGAGGTCCCACAGCAGGTCAACCTCTGTCCAGTCACAATCACAGCTGCTTTCTGTTGTCATCTGCAAAGCAATGCAAGCAGGGACCTCAGAAAACAGACAAGGAAGGGAAGAGTTCAGCATGGAGTCTGATGTCGGGAATGGGTGATCAAGGAGCAGATTACAGCATCCTCTGTATGACCAGGATTGCACTGAAACCCAAAAGTTGAGCTTTTCTTCCCTTCCTATCCTCAACCCCAGGCTGGATCTCAGGTCTTCCTTTTAGGGTTCTCATGACTTCCGCCAGCACAGCACATACCCCGCTTCTGTTCTAGAACTCCTTTCTTAAACATTCCTCACTGGTAAAACAAAAAAATCACATCTGCCCTGCCCTCAGAGATGAGGGTACCCCACAAAGCCGGGTGAAGTGCCTGATGCACAGAGGATGACTCTAGGACCTAGGAGCAGGAGTTGAGAGAGAGCTAAGCACCCCTTTCTGTTCTCTGGACCGCTTAAGCTCAGAGATTCCTGTGTGAAAGATACAGCACCCAGATCCTCAGATCCTCAAGGAAGACGGACCCAGGAGAGAGGGGGAATGGTTTACTACTCCGTGAGTAGATTTCTTTTTAATTGGGGACTGGAGTTTTATTAAGAGATCTATCACTACGGATATACATATGAAGACATAGAAACATGCATATACACATGTGTACCTGAACTTACATAGCTGCCTAATTCTGAAATGTCCTTTTGATTGGTTTTAGCACTGCAGTGCCCCCTAATTATTTAATACTTATTAAACGCTTTGTATTTTACTCATACGTGCATAGAAGTCATGATTTGACCAATTCAAAAATTACATTTTATCGGGTTTTGGCACATCCACTGTATTCATTCATTTGATTCAATCTTCTTTGCCACAGAAGCATGTGTGCACATGTGCACGTGTAGACATGTTTATATGATCTCAAACAACAAGAAAATATTTTTCTAGTTTGTGTGTGTGTGTGTGTGTGTGTGTGTATGTGTGTGTGTGTGTGTACTTAATGGGTATAGTGTTTCCTTTTTATTTGGAGTTCACACAGCAATAAACTATTCTCTGTATATGGCACCAGAAAAGATTTGGTTTCCCAGAAGGCCCTTGGGTGATTTCTGTCAGAGAGATGGTTGTTGCATTGATAAGAATGGGAGACAGGACCCCAAAGCAGTAGCTCTGAGGCCGTCCTTGCTGGGGGGACAGGGCCAGGAGAAAGATCTGGTCATTTCTTATTGTCTCCTACACAAGCACCACTCCCTGTGGTGTGCAGGTGGGTGCGGATGTGACAGAAAACGAGAGGAGGCCCCTAGGCACCTCTGACTGACCACCTCAGTCAGCTCCATGTATCATCCGTTACTACCATAGCCCTGTAAAGCAGCTAGCAGCTCCATGATGCCCTGTTTCTTGGGACCCCTTCCTCCTGCAGTGTAGGAACCCTTCTCTCTCTCTCTCTCTAATTTATAATAAAATTCTCTAAACATTTCCTCTGTAGTTCATGAATCTCATCCTTCAGGGTTTTTTGTTTGTTTGTTTTTTTTGAGGAAAAGAGCCTGAAAGCCCCCAACCCATAGGGCTGAACTCTCCAAAAGCTGAGAGAAGCCCCTCATTCAGGTCTCATCAATAAATTTATGTATTCCTCAGAGTGAAAAGTGGCAGAGAACCCAGCCAGTCATGTCGCTTTCTTGTCTGATACCAAATTTGATGTCAAATCTGTTAGAAATCCAGGTTCCTTAGAACAACAGCCTTGGAGACCCAGATTGAGGCTGTCCTGTGAGTTCAAGCTTTCATTAATTGGCAATAAGATAGAAAAGTTAAAACTTAAGGTTTTGGTCTCATGATATTTTTCTATGTATTGACAGTATTAATGAAACAGGCCATTTGTATCACTTCTTAAGCTAAAAGAGCCATTTGAAAAGTGCCTCATAAAGATAAGACATAAATTGTTACTGAAGTGCACCAAAAATATGGGAGTCTAATAATGTCATTAAGCGTTTGTCTGAGTCAGAGGTCCCCAGAAAAGCATAAGCAAGAAGATGTGGTGGTTGTGTGTCAGGGCAGATATTATGGGATTGTGATTGTTTGAATAAGAACGGCCCCCATTAGGAAGTGGTACCACTGGGTAGGCACTAGAAGTGTGGCATTGCTGGAGTAGGTGTAGACTTGTCGGAGGAAGTGTGTCACTGGGGCTTTCAAAAGCTCAAGCCAGGCCCAGTGGCTCTCTCTCTCTGATGCGTACAGATCCGGATATAGTAGAACTTTCAAGTTACTTCTCCAGCCCCATATCTGCCTGTACACCACCGTGCTTCGTGCCATGATGAATGGACTACACCTCTGAACCTGTAAACCAGCCTTGATTAAATGTTTCTTTAGTAGATGTTTCTGTAGTCGTGGTGTCTTTTTACAGCAATAAAACATTAGCTAAGACAGGAGTGTAGATTCTGTGATCACAGAGGCTAAGAAGGTCCTGGAAACCGGAGACCTAGGGAAATCTAATAATAGAAAATCAGTGTTAGCTTTAAATCCTGAATACTAGGTTCACCAACAGCCTGAGGCTTAAGTGGTAGACTGGGGTGGAGGTGTGGCCAATGTAAATTCTGAAGTCCCCCAAACCAGGACCTCCCATATCTGAGATTAATGTCCTAGATCTGGGAAGAGGGAGGGGGAGGGGGAATGGAGAGAGAGATAGAATAGGAGGAGAGGGAGGGAAGAGAGGAGAAAGGACAGAGACGAGAGGTGGGGAGCAAACCTACCTTTCTCCTGCTCTTAGGTTCTATTTGCACTGGAGGTGGTGTCAGGACTGGTGACCCTGGGTACTATAAGAAAGCAGGTTGAACAAGCCATGAGGAGTTAAGCCAGTAAGCAGCGTTCTTCCACTGCCCCTGCTCCAGTACCTGTCTCCAGGTTCCTCCCTTGAGCTCCTGCTCTGACTTCCTGGATGACAGTGTAACCCGTAAGTCCTTTTCTTCCTGAGTTGCTTCTGACCAGTGTTGGTTATCACAGCAATAGAGACCTAAGGAGGGCAGATGCCTCCTGACATGGGAAGGGTGAATCTTCTGTACACAGCTTACCGACTGGGCTACAATCATCTGTTGCTGCTCCTCTGTCACCCATCAGTCTGCCTGGAGCCTTTATCTTCCCCCACACAGACACGTGGACCGGTGAGGAGACTCTGGGCTTTGGCAGCTTTTGTGGCTTCCTATGAATAGCGGCGACAGCAGCAGGTGGTGCCCTCTAGTGTTAGAGATCCTGCTTTGCCCTTGGATGGTACCCATTTGTTTGGGTGCTAAGAATTCTGGATTCCTTAACTCTTGACGGCAGGAGGAATCACAGTCCCTAGGTAGGCCTGGGTATCAAGATTCCTCTACCCTTGACGGTGACTACTATTACAGCTCCTTATCCTGGGGTGTCTGAGGCCCTGGCCCCCAAAGGCTCGGCCGTGTTCTCTGTTCCAGCCATAAGGAACTTCTCTTGTCTGGTGTTATACAGATGCCTAAGCTTCTTCAGCCTCACCTCTGCGTCCTCTGCTTCCACTTTCTGTTGTGTTTTATAAAAACGAAAAAGAAGTCAGGGATATGTTTGACGGAGGTGCAGTATGATATGGGGAAAGGGGATGACTCTGTGGGCCCATGCTGAGGCCTCCCTTCCCCCTGAGATACCAGTCACAGGACGGTGTAGAATAGAGTTTATTTAGGGCATGGGGAGGGGAGTTGAGGGGGTAGGGGGGAGAGAGAGAGAGAGAGAGAGAGAGAGAGAGAGAGAGAGAGAAGAGTAGTAGGGCCGGCCATGAGCAAGTGGAGAGGTGGGAGGGGAGCGAGGAGAAAGGGAACAGAGGGGGGAAGAGAGTAAGAGACCGAGAGAGGAGGGGACAAGCAGCCCCTTTGATGGTGAGTCAAGCACGCCTGGCCGTTGCCAGGCAACTGTGGGGCGGAGCCTAGAAGGCGCGTCTGCACTTTCTCGCTTGTTCTGCCTTCACCATTTTTTACAAACTGTCCAGCCGCTTCTCCTTCGGCTGCTCATTCTCACATCTTTCACGGCTTGGCCCTCTGCTCCTTCAACCCCGCTGGCCCCTAGTAAACTCCAAATAGGTGACTGAATGAATAAGTCCCACTTCTAATTCTTTACAGTCATTAGGCTTGGGACACCGTTTCCTGCCAGCACCATCAGCTTTTTCAAAATAAAAGGGCTCCTTCTTCAGTCAGCGATGCAGGGAGATATTTCTGGTGCCGTCTCTAAGTCAAAGAGAGCTACTGGCATCTGGTGCTCGGAGGCTGGGGGTGGGGTAGGGTGGGGCTGCTAAGCATCCTGCAGGGGCCAAGTCTCAGCCCACCATGAGGACGCAAGGCCAGTAGTGCAGAGACTGAAGGAGCCGCTCTCAGGTCAGCCTGGAGCAAACAGGAATGTGCTCAAGGCCCACGCCAGGATTTAAACCCTGAAACGGATGAGAATCATGTAGAGAAAGTGGTTCAGGTATTTTCTCATTTGCTGAGGAAAAACTGATGGACACACCTTAAGGGAAGAATGCGTTCTGGCTCCCGGTGTATGACGGCTAGAGAGACGGCCCGGAGATGAGGGCATTTGCTGCTCTTGCAGAGAGGATCTTGGTTCTGTTCTCAGCACCACATGATGGCTCATAACCAATTATAACTCATTCTAGGAGATCCTGCCTTCTAACTTCCCTGAGCACCAGACACATGCTACCCACACATGCTGCAACACCCTTATACATACGGAATAAGATGAAGAAGTCTAGGGGTTGGGGGTTTAGCTCAGTGGTAGAGCGCTTGCCTAGGAAGCGCAAGGTCCTGGGTTGATCCCCAGCTCGAAAAAAAAAAAAAAAAGAACCAAAAAAAAAAAAAAAAAAAAGATGAAGAAGTCTAAAAATTAAAAAAAATAGGTTACTGTTTTTCACAGTGGTAGAGTTCACTGAGGGGTCCCTGATGAGGTCATATATGGAAGGGAACTTGGAAGAGATAAGAACGAAAATCTGGTGCAGACTGACCGTCAACCTGGGTCAGAGGTCAGGTGAGTCTGAAGTAACCATTCTGGGAAATCTGGGTGAGATCTGCCTCCCCAGATAGGAAGGACACCAGGTCATTAGCAAAATCACAATCTGGAGCTCAAGCACCCTTGCTTTGTGTCAGTATCATAGAACCAGGAGGAGCCATTCTGATGCAGCAGGGGGGGGTCTAGTCCTGTCCAAAAGCCTCTACCCACTCCTCAGATGTTTAAATAGCCTTTGTTTTCCCCAATTAAATGAGCTGCTCAATGAAGCCTGCTTCCCCTGAAGTCTGTTTCTCTCTGTGCCCACCCATTGCCTCAGGTCTCCATCACCCTAGGCCGTTCCTGCCTCCTGCTTCCTCCCCTCAGGATCCAGAGAAGGGCGGGGGATGTGAAGCCAAACGGTAAGTGGAGAATAAAGAGGAGGACCCGGCTAGAAAGAGGTTGTGGTGATTTAAATACGCTTGGCCCAGGGAGTGGCAATAATAGTGGGTGTGGCCTTGGTGAAGTGGGTGTGGTCTTGTTGGAGGAAGTGAGTCACAGTGGGATTAAGCAATGAGACCTTCCTCTTAACCGTGTGGGAGCCAGTCTTCTAGTGGCCTTCAGATGAAGTTATAGAACTCTCAGCTCTGCCTGCACCATGCCTGCCTGGATGCTGCCATGCTCCCACCTTGATGATAATGGACTGAACCTCTGAACCTGTAAGCCAGCCCCAATTAAATGTTGTCCTTAGAAGAGTTGCCTTGGTCATGGTGTCTGTTCACCGCGGTAAAACCCTAAGACAGAAGTTGACAGCAGGGACTGGGGTATTGTTTTATTTAGAGGAATGTAGATTTTGAGACAGGGTTTGGAAAACAGTGGAATGCGTTAAGTGGGAGTTTAATGAGCTATTGTAGTAGAAATACGGAAGACTTTGTTGTTGAGTGGTTTGAACTGTACAGTTCTTGCTGAAGAGATTTCCAGTGGAGAATTTGTTTGTGGCCCTTCTATTCTTGACTCAAAAGCCAGAGCCATATGGCTGAAGCTACCAAGTTCTGCTGATTGCTGCGACTGGAACATCTCCCATCCCACCTGCCCCCACCCCCATTCTACCACCATCCTTCTGTTCTCCAACGCCCTCAGTGCCTAAGCTGGGCTGTCCTGGAACTTGCTCTGTAGATTGACCTTGAACTCAGAGATCTGCATGGCTCTGTCTCTCGAATGCTGGGAATAAAGGTATGTACCACTATGCCTGCACACAGTTTTTCTTCACCTAGAATTTGCTGTGTCCCAGGCTGGCCTTGAACTCAGAGATCTGTTTGTCTCTGTCTCCTGGGAGTAAAGGCCTGTATGTACTACTTTGCCTGGGCCTCAGCTTTTCATGGCCACTATGCCTCAAGATCAGGATCAAAAGCATGCCCTGTTTCTGGATTGTAGACTCACCACTATGGGAAACAACCTTTCATTTTCACCCAGAGTAATGATTACACTCTTGTCTCTGTGTTTATTTATGGTGTTGGTGATGGAATCAGGTGGGGTCTCATGCTAGATAGCCACTGTCACAGCCTGGTTTTCTTCTTAGGAAATTTTCCCTTTTGAATAATTTATAAAAAAAAAAAAAAGTAAGAACTAAAGGAATTCGATTTTTTTTTACTTACTCATTTTACATCCCACTCACTGTACCCCTCCTGCTCACCACCTCCCACATCTCTTCCCCAATCCTCCCTCCCCTTCTTCTCTGAGCAGGTGGGGTTCCCCCCGGGGTTTCTCCACACCCTGGCACATGAAGTCTCTGTAGGGCTGGGTGCAACCTCTGCATCTTTCTGAAACTAAATGATTGGGCGAATTTACGGTTGAGTTTTATTCTATAGAAACAAAATGTTGCTTTTTAGAGTTGGTTTCATTCAGTGGTTGTCAAACTTGTTCTGTAAAACTTTTATATATAAAATCATTCCCACATGCACGCACCAAACTCAGACACTATTGCTGATGCCAAGGAGCGCTAGCTGACAGGAGCCTGACGTCTCCTGAGAGGCTCTGCCAGATCCTGACCAATACAGATGTGGTTGCCCGAAGCCAACCATCAGACTGATCACAGGGACCTCAATGGAGGAGTTAGGGGAAGGACTGAAGGAACTGAAGAGGCCTTATCTGGCATCAATGGGGGGGGGGGAGCCCTTGGTCCTGGGAAGGCTCGATGCCCTGGTGTAGGGGAATGCCAGGGCAGTGAGGCAGGGGTGGGTGGGTAGGGAGAACCCTCATAGAAGCAGAGTAAGTGGGGATAGGATAGGGGATTTGCAGAGGGGAAACTGGGAAAGGGGATAACATTTGAAATGTAAATAAATAAAATATCCGATTTAAAAAAGAAAAAAAAATCAGACCTAGAATTCTAATTGGGTAGGGTATTTATTAGTTAAAAATAAGCTCCTCAAACCTGAAATATATGCTCAGTGTTAGCCAAGTGGCTGTTGGGAAAACCCACATTTGAGCTGCAGATCGGACCAAGGTAGTATGGTGGGCACCTGTGGCTTTCTGTCAGGCTTGTGGCACAGCTGTCACAGCTTTGTCCATCCTCCTAGCGGCATCCCACTAGTCACCAACTGTCTGCTTTGCCTGAGTTGCAGAGTAGTGAGAACATCTTGCTCATTGAAGATGGCATGCAACTGATAAAGATTTTTAAAAAAACAAACAAACTACCTTGCCATCCAAATAGACTGTTAACATACATGCCAGAAACCAAACAAAGTTCCTTAATACATTGTCCAGCAGTGATTCGATTTGCTGTGAATGGGAGGCCGGTTGCTCTCCTTGCCTCCTCTTCTGGAGTAAACAGGCTGGGCATGGGGTTTCCATGTAGGGTGTTTTTCCCAGACTCCAACTCTCTGGCCCTTGGGCTCTCTGAAAGTACGTTCACAGAACTAAGGCCTCCTATAACATGGGAGTGGATTCTCTCTCTCTCTCTCTCTCTCTCTCTCTCTCTCTCTCTCTCTCTCTCTCTGCGTGTGTGTGTGTGTGTGTGTGTGTGTGAGAGAGAGAGAGAGAGAGAGAGAGAGACCACATGCCACCTCTTCTGAGACTAACAATGCAAACTAGACTGGAGATTATAGGAGCTGAGACCTAAAACCACTTGGAGTTGGAACAACTCTTAAACAATGGGCCGATAGGTGACATTCATGGTGACTTGAGAAATTGGGACTCTTTGATAGATGCTTAAAATGAATGAATCATATCCCAAATAATGTTTCAAACTGGTAAATGGATACAAGGAAAATCCAAGCTGGGTTTCAACTTAATAGAAGATAGGAAGTCAGTGGCTGTGGTTTCAGATTGCTCGAGACAATTAATTAATGTCTGGCTTCTCACTGGTCTACTTTGGGGACAAGTGTCCAAGATGAAGGCCCAGAGCTCTCTGCAGAATGGATCAAGTCCTTGCCCTCTTCTACGGAGACCAGATTTTCACTTGCTTTAACAAAAACAATGTATTACACATTAGAGAGATTTTCTAAAATGTAAAACAATGCCGTTTTAGGGGGTGTTTTTCTGGTAAGTGTGCTCTGATGAATGCTGGGTCTACCGACTTCTTTAAATACACTCGTGTAGTTTTGCTAGGACTTCAGTGGCACATCCCGTGATCACAACCTCTTAGGGTCTTTAAGGAGGGTCTACATTTCAAAGCCCACCCACCTCCAGGTCCATACTGGGAGCAAGTGACTTGCTGAGGAAAGCCACCTCATATCACACAATAGTAACTCCAAAAGATCTGTGGAGAAGTAGTTGTCTAGTCACCACCGCTGTACCACGCCACCCCCACCCCCACTACTCCCACTACCACCCCCACTACCCCCACCACCAGCACCACCACTGTGTCAGTGCAGTGTCTGCTTCTCAAAGCCAAGCTTGGTTTCTGCTTCAGTTTCATGTTCAGTTTGCACGTGTACACTACAAAACCCCAGTACTGAAAGCTGCCGACCCCAGCATTTGGGAGGTGGAGGCAGGAGGGGCAGGGTGTCAGGGCTAGCCTTAGCTACATAGCAAGTCTATGAAGAAAAAAAAAAGCAGTTCTGTTCTAACACACCCGTAAGAAGGCTGCTTTTTTTTTTTTTTTTTAAGATTTATTTTATGTATATGAGTACACTGTAGCTGTCTTCAGACACCAGAAGAGGGCATCGGATCCCATTACAGATGGTTGTGAGCCACCATGTGGTTGCTGGGAATTGAACTCAGGACCTCTGGAAGAGCAGTCAGTGCTCTTAATTGCTGAGCCTTCTTTCCAGCCCAAGGGACCGTTTAATAAGTCTAGTATTGATTCTTTTGACCCTGGGGACAGGGCTGGGGGTGTAGCTCAGTGGGAGAGCACTGGCCCAGCAGGAGACACCCTGGGTTCCATCTTAGCATCAGAAATAAGAGTGTATTCTGCTTCCTGACCAATGCCTGCTGTACAGGAGACTGCTCTGGAAGGGCAGTGCTGGGTGGAGACAGGCTGTATCCTTGATCCCACTGGAGTCAACCATCTCCTAAATTGGGCCTTTTCGTCTTAGCATCTAACATATTAGTGTAACCCCCCAAAAAAGAGTCCAGTACACTTGGTTTTTAATTCAGATTTCCTTTTAATTGAGCAATTAACTTTTAAATTGAAAGTACATTGTTTTCATACAATATATTCTGGTCATGGTTTCTCCTCCCACTTCTCCCAGATTCTCCCCACCTACACAACTCAAAGCCTTCCTTTTCCTTAGTGAAAAAAAAAAGGCAAAAATAAATGAAAACAAACCACACACACACACACACACACACACACACACACACGCAAAGCATGAGAAACATATACCTGCTCTCTCTCTCATCCCATATACACAAAACTGGAAACCATAATCCACAAGCAAAAGACCTGTAAGGCTATTAAAAACAAAACAAAAGAACTCAAAATACCAATGTGTTTGTTTTGGCCAGACAAAACCAAACCAAAACTCGCCCCTAATACCCATGACTTTGTGTTGACTAGCTACTGCTGGGCATGAGACCTACCCATCCTTAGGTATGGTTAGTATATTCAGTGAGACTCCACTGGAGAAAACTAAACGCACTCACTCCCTCAGAGTGAGATAGGCATCCACTGTGCCTAAGGCCAGCTGATGAGCCTGGCTGGTGGACAAATATGCTGATTCTGTGTAGCCTGAGGTGTGTGTGTGTGTGTGTGTGTGTGTGTGTGTGTGTGTGTGTGTGTGTGGGGTGTTTCTTGTGTGTTTGAGGGGTGTGTGTGTTGTGTGCTTCTTGTGTGTGGTGTGTGTGATGTATGTGTTTCTTGAGGGGTGTGTGTGTGTGTGTGTGTGTGTGTGTAGTATGTGTGTGTGTTTCTTGTGTGGTATGTGTGTGGTGTTTCTTGTGTGTGGTATGTTTCTCCTCAGATCTTTGCTGTCTCAAATGCAGCTGACTGGCACAGAGCTATCATTCTGGCCCTAAGAAGATGAGGACAGGTCCCGTCCATTACTGTTGAATGCCTCTCCAAGAAATCAGTGACTGCAGCTGGGTTCTCAGGTGTGTGGCCACCAGTAATGACAAATGGGGCTTTCACCATGACAGTTCGTGTTCCCTTGACAGTACATACAGATCTCTCTTGTTGAAATAGCAAAGATCATAGGTGCGGGCCATCTTTTATTCTTTTTGAAAAGTCACCAAAGAAATGAAGCCACACTATCATGCCTCAGAGCTTGATAGGTATTATCCTGCAACATGGTTTCTTCTTTTTTTTAAAGATTTATTTATTTCATGTATGTGAGTACACTGTAGTTGTCTTCAGACACACCAGAAGAGGATCCCATTACAGATGGTTGTGAGCCACCATGTGGCTGCTGGGAATTCAACTCAGGACCTCTGGAAGAGCAGTCGGTGCTCTTAACCACTCAGTCATCTCTCCAGCTCCGTTCCTATTCTTGTAGTTTAAAAATTATACTATTTTTATGAAGGAAAAATCCTGCCAGGCAGCAAGCATATCCACGTGGCCCCTAGTTTGGTATAGCTGTCTCCTGCCAGCTTGGATTTGAGATTAATTCTGAATACAGTCAAATGCCACTGCTGTCACCGTTTGTCTTTCTTAGGGACACATTTGGGGGCTGCAGAGATGCCTCGGTGGTTAAGGGTACTTACTGCATAATCATGAGGATGAGAATTCAGGTCCTAGCACTTAGAGAACAATCTAGGCGTCTCCTTTATGCCTATGCCTCCAGCACCAAGGGAGTCAGACGGGTTTGCTGGGGCTTTCGGTCTGAGAACACGCACCCCAGGTTCAGGAAAGCAGCCCTCACTCAAAGCTTCTGGCTCCCAAATATCACTTATACTCACACACATAAATACAGCTTGTTTTAAAAAACAAATAACTTTTCATTGAATTCTCCCAGGGAGCATTCTACTCTGGAGCCATTGGGTCCCACTATCAGCTCTGATGTCTAACTCGGTGTAGTGTGAGGACAAGACAGGTTCCCCTCTCTCAAGTGCTGCCTGCGTTCATCCACCCACTGACTCCTTGATAGGAAAGCATCCCTTCTCAATGCCATGTTTCTGACCTTGTTCTGTAGCTTGAATTTCAAAGTGTAATTTAATTTTCTTGACTTCTGCCATCCTTTTACAGATTAATGGCAGAATCAACATCAAGAACCAGAGAGAAAAGGTTTGTATAGGGACTAAAACCTACACCAAAGAACAGTGCTTTGAGTTGTTTTGGGTGCAGGAGAAGTTTTCTCCAACACCTAGACCCAGTTCCTGGCAGGAGGGGGAGATAGGGTGGGGACAGCCTCAGGCCCAGTGCTCAGTTACAAATGAAACTGGCTTCTAAGAAAGTGGGTGGGCCAGGCCATGTGGGGTCTGGAAGCAGAGATGGGTACAGGACTAGGAGTCTTGGTTTCTCTTGGGCTGTCATTCCATGTGATGGCTACAATGTGGCTTTAAAGACCCCACCAGAGAAGCTGGCTGGTGGGCCCCCCCAAGTCCCCCATCCTCCCACACGCACCACCACACAGAGCCAGTGATCCACAATCAAGAGAAAAGATATTTAATTATTTCTCAGTCTAATTACTCTTAAAGCGTTCAAAGTGTTTTCACAAGTGCAAGGGGAGGGATTGTTCTCAGCCAACATTTACCAGTGATTCCGACACACGCAAAGAAACTGCCAATCACGGTGCTTTATACTTACTTTAATTTCTGCACTGAAAAAGAAAAAAAAGGTAAAAACATGACAAATTACAGCAACATCATCTTGTCCTTAATCTTGCTCTTGGGGCCAGAGTTGGGAAGAGACAGGGAAACATTGAAGCGTGGTAATCACATGACCAGGACACCTCAGTCTGGCTAACCAGGGCTCTACTTGTCTGGACAAGCACTGTCAGCGCGCCAGGTCAGGAACAAGACAGACAACAGTCAAGATACGTTTAAAAAAAAAAAAATTCTCATGATTCCATTCTTAAAAATCAAGCACAAAATCTGACAATGAGATCAAGGTTCACATGTCCCCATGGGATCTGGGGATGGCTCCAGGGAGGCAGCCATGTAACATGACTTACACAGAGGAACAGACCTGCTCTACACAGAATGCTGACAGCTCTGCACAGCGGCTCCTCCTTCCCAGTGCACTGCATCCTGCGTGAGAAAGGGGAGCCGTGGCCTGCTCCCTATCCAGCTCCCTGATAAGCTGCAGAGCCACAGGGGCTTGGGGCTGTGCTTGGAGGCTGCTGCCTCTGGAATGCTCCACGCTCTCACGGTCTGGTGGGCTGTAAGTTCTTAGGCTCGCTCCACTGCTGTTTTAGTGCTCGCTTTATTTCTTGTGTGCAAACTGTTACTGTCTAAAGCTCTCAGAAGGACGCGTACAGACATGGACACCCTGAAGAGAGGAGGGTACTCGCAGGCCCTCCCCACTCCCAGGGCAGGCAGGAAGGGGAGCGTTACAGAAATAGTTAAGAGAAGGGTGCTCCGAGGCAGTTAACTCTAGTCCCTGATTCGGTCCATTGGGTGAGCGGTGTCCTCAGTAGGTGATTGTCCACTCCTTCACAGAGGCGTCATGGGAGGTGGTGACCAGTGTGTGTTCGTCCAGCCAGGCCAGACTGCTGACGTGGTGCAGCCGGTGGGCATCTGGGAAAAGAGTAGAATTTGAAGAAATGGTTTCATTTTGCCTCTACCTATATTTAAGAAGAGAGAGCCACTGGGCCAAAGCCAGAATCAGAAACTACCACAGTGACAGTTCCATTTTCACAAGGACAAGTCTGAGGTCAGACGCAAGAGCAGGTGAGCCAGCAGTACCTCCTGGCTTCTGACCACCTACACCAGTGATTCCGTTCTCACGGTCAGGGTGATCATGCAGATCACCAGTCAGACAGGATGGAACAAGGTCTACAGGAGCTGCACTTAGAGCCGAACCAGACAAGCAGGGAAACCAGCCAGCTTCACAATGGCTCTGGCTGTACTCAACACAGACAAAACAGCTACGCTTTAAGCACTAGAATATGACCAGTGCCTGTATGCTATGTACACTGCTATGCTAAACACTGTTAGCTGACACTAACAATGGTTTGAAGTGTATCAATGGTACATTTTATGTTGCTATGCCATTTCTCATGGAGGACTTGAGATCTTTAGATTTTGATGTCTGAGAAGGTCCTGCTACTAGTGTCACATATGGCACTTGAGTGTTAAGAAATGTATTGAGGACCTGTCTGGTCCAACTGCCATCTCACCTGTACTATTCTTGACTCCAGCCATGAGAGTGGCACCTCTGTGGTTCATTCAGCTCAAACTTCTCAAAGTTCTAAGGGGCCTCTAAGTTCCAGGAAAGAGGTCCCCCTATAGGATCCCTGTTCCCTATACCTAGGTGGCTCCCAGCCTGGTTCAGCAGCCCCATTCAAGTGTGGCAGACGTATCTCGGGAAGGAGGTCAAGCCATCCTGGTCTTAGAACTCTAAGTGCAGCACTCTCTCCACAGCAAGGCCAGCTCCAAGGACCTTCAATTGGGAGTCTGAGCACAGCAGACTGATGCTATGTCCATTCTATACACTACTCACCCTGACACATTACCTTCCTGATCCATTTCATTTGTGAATTTTCTAGATTCCCTTATAAACCAAAATGGCTCCTTGGAAGCTATTTCAGGGCTCTTCCTCCTGGTCTGCCTTTCCTGGACAGCAGGCCTGTCTGACTTGTAGCTGATGGAGGTGGTCTCGGGAAAATGTTGTGTCCCAGTGAACACAAGGCTATCATCTGAGGAGCAGGTAGACCATGGGGACAGTACAAAAATGGCACTCACTCAGGAACCTAACATGGAGCGATCAGCAGGAGCAGTGGGAAGACGCTGGATAATCAGGTTAAAAACCTGTCTCCTTGGAAAAGCATGGTTCCAATAACCCTTCTACTGACAACACCACGGTGGGACCAAGGCAACATGGTTGCCGGGTAAGGCACAGATGGGGTGGAAAGGAAAACATGTCAAAGCTTTCTTTCCCTCATGTCTGTCCTCCATTTGGAGATCAAGGGCTCTTACTGGAATGAATGTCTCAGGACTCCTCTGCAGGCCAGCAGAGTGCCTGCTGTGTGCTGGAGGGAAGAATGGAGCCACATCTCATCAGGTCACTTCCTAAAGCACAGACCCCAGGGTCACCTGACCCTAGAAACCATGAACAGGGTACTATTTCTGGTGAAGCCCACATAGCCCGGGTCTGAGACAGGCTGAGGCCCAAGGTGGGAGTTACCTTGGATCTTGACTTTGGTCTCTGGGTCACTCAGTGTCCACACATATACCATCATGTCCATGCCGCCAGAGGCAAAGTGTTCATTATCTGGTGACCAGGCCAGGCACACAATTTTTGCATGGTGTCCATAAAAAACATTATTCTCCTGGTACAGAAAGAAAACAAATTCGTTAGTATCAGAGCTGAGGCCAGCCCAGGAAGAAACAAGGAGCAGCCCCACTACCTGATCACTACACCCGCTCACAGCATCCTCTCAAGAGCCCCACCAGGTGCCTGCCATTCATGAAGATGAAGACATGGCTGAGGAAGGCAAAGCCCAAGACCTCTGGCTACAGTACTCCCCCACGCCCTCCAGTATAGGACGGAGGGGTCTGCACCCTACTCACCGAATAGCCATCAGCTACACTGAACACTGTGACCACCTTGCTGGCATCACACACAGCCAGGAAGGCACCGTCATGAGAGTAGGCCAAGTCTGTCACTGGCCCCTTGGCTTCTAGGAGTTTGCCTTCATCCTTTAGTGTGGCACCCAGGATGGAGTACACACGCACATTGCCATCCTGTAGGCAGACAGAAAGCAGTCACTCTTAACATAAATATCATGAGCCCCTACATAGGAGAAAGTCAGCATTTCAGTAAAGAAATGCTCTGCCACAGCTCAGTAGGCAGTGTGTGCCCTGGGCTCTACCTGCCAAGAAATGGCTGACTCCTCTCCACAGACCCCCTTAAGTGCTTCACCTCAGCCTCTTCCTCAGAAATGACTGGACCCCAGGGTTCCCAGTCTCATTCTGGGTGTTGTCTGGCTAAGGGGGCCCCATAGATAGTGGTCATGGTTCCTCGAAAGGTCAACCTGGAGAAAACTGCACAAACAGCTTCCCAGCCTCTAGAGATATCACTTGTACAGGGCAAGCTGCATCATACGAGCTTCTTGTCACCATGTGCCAGGTATACCTTGTGTGATGGCTATTCTTGGTTGTCACTTGACTAAAATCCAGACAGGTACACCTCTGAGGTTCTCCTCCCCCCTCTTAATTAAATCACTTGGAGAGAGAAGATCTGCTTTTAACATGGATCACTGAGGTAGGAACATGCACCTTTAATCTGGCCACTCCTCCTACTGGCAGCCTATACAAAGGACATGGGAGAAGGAAGCCTTGCCTTCTTTGCTTGCTCTTGTTGGCAAGCCCATCCTTTCATAGCATTCGAGCTTACTTCTTTGGGATTCTGGCATATACTGAATGCCTTGGCCTTCTCTGAGCCCCAGATCAGATGCCAAAGTCGTTGGATAAAGAAAAGGGCCTTACCGAGCCACCAACAGCCACTGTGTCCCCACCAGGGTGCACAGCAACAACTTCAGGCTCGTAGCCAGGGTTGTCGATGCTGAAGCATTTCTTCTGGTCCTTCAGAAGGACAATCTGTGACATAGAAGATGTAGTCAAATCAGTGGACCCTTGAGACGCTGATCATCAGCAGGAAAACCGAGTTCTGGTTAGTGGCTCTTGGCTCTAAGCCACAACCTGGTCAGTCTCAACCTTTTGATGAAGGCACCACCTTCCTCCCCATCAGGACTATGTTACTGTTAGCTGATGGTCAGAACTTGAGAAAATGTTCAGTGACGGAACCATGTGAAGTGCTGGTCTCTGAAGGGTAAGGGATAGAATCACCAGGAAAGGACTTGACTCGCTACTACTCTGAGACAACCGGCAAGTTCTACGCTGCTTTAAAATAAAAGTAGAAACTGTGTGTATGGAGAAGGCCTCACCACTCTCAGCCATGCTGGGGCCAGCCGTATTTAGCTGAGTGACAGATACTTCCCTGTGTTCACTGTCAGGGCTCTAGAGAAATGTGGTGGACTGATCTTGACTAAGCTACCGGCTGATTAGGAGTCCAGGTCACACACAGACCTTGGATTGTCCTCGACAACTAGCAGGTAACATGGTGTATACATATGCATAGAGAAAACCCTTCTGTGTGGGAGCTGGCGCCCTGAACTGCTAGGACACTGTAGAGGAATTTGCCATTACCTTCTGCATGGCAGGGAGTCTGAGTCCCTGCTCTCACCCACCTTGGCTAATTCTGCAGATCAGCCTCAGGGTCAGCTTACAGCCACAGTGACCTCAGTTGAAGTAAGTGGGGAGACAAGGTGTCTGTCTGAGGCCTTGCCACAGAAAAGGCCCTAAGTCCTCATGCACTGTCTGCCAGGGCCAGGTGCTGATACAAGGCTGGCAGAGCTGCCAGAGAAGTAGCCTGCCCAGGGCACTGACTGCACGCAGCACATTCCTTTGTGTGCCCTCTGGCTGGCCCAGACTGAGTGTAGTAATTATTTGGCAGGAACATCTGATTATCTGGGACACAGAATCCACTCTCTCTTTTCAGGGAGGGGCAGGGAGCTCCTGAATGGCCCTTTCTTCAGCAGGGTCTATTACTCATGCCAACTGGAACCACTAGTCAGTTGCTGGCCCTAGCCACATGATGGGATGCTTGGGTTTGCAGAGATGACGTGGTGAAGCAGAATTTTACACAAAGTAGGTCAGGCACAGATGTGAGCCGAGCGCTCTGTTCTAGCCACTCTAAAGGAAAAGGTATGCAGGGACTTCAGAGTTAGAACCTAACGTGGCCTGGGCTTCACCTTATCCTCATGTGGCAGTGCCATTCAACAGCTAAGCTATGCAAGGAGTAGGACAACTGTATCTTCCTGACCAGCCTCAAGAGCTAAGAGAGGGTCAGGAATTGATTCAAATCACACAGCTCCACCAGGGAAAGGCTAAGATAAGAAGGATAATGACTAAAGCACATAGCTGAGAGCCTCAGACCCTTATCCAGCTCTGCCCTTTTCCTGTGCCTAAGAGCAGTGACTCTGAGAAGCCACAGGCACAGCCGCAGGAGCCTGCAGCACAAAACCCTGGCTACAGGTTCTGTCAACTTGACAACAGTGTAGGAGCCACGTGGAGGACATAACCTCGACTGAAGAATTGCTTTAACTGGATTGGCCTGTGGGGCACTGTCTTGTCTGCTAATTGACTCAGGAGGCCCCAATTCCTTGAGCGTGGTAGCATCCCTAGGCAGTCCTAGGATAGGTAAGAAAGACTACTGAGCATAAGCCTTTAATAGACCAGTGAGCAGCGGTCCTCTAGGGTTCCTGCTTTGAGTTCCTGCCCTGCTGGTCCTCAATCATGAACTATGACCTAGATTAAAAGCCAAATAAACCTTTCCTCCCCAGGTTAGTTTTGGTCTGTGTTTTATCACAGTATCAGAAAAAGGAAATCAGGACATGGGTGGAATTCAGAAACTATTACATCTCATATCCCACTACTTCTGGACAAAATGTAGCTAACCATACCTGTCCAATGCACACGACCACGGTATATCCCCCAGGGCCAACAGCTACACACTTTGGCTGAACATCCAGTTTCACAACGCCTTGTCCACTGTTGCGGGGTGGGGAGAAGGGAAGGGAGGGCAGGTTACTTCCATATTCAAGTAGCTCAGTGTGGTATCAATACACACACTGCAGACACTGCAACCACTTGGCTACCTGGAGAAGAAAATCCTACTGTAACCTCTCCTGAAGGGCAACCTGCTGAACTATGAGTGACAAGAGGGACTGAGTCTTTTCATCATGAAGGGAGACCGCAGTAGGGGAAAGGTGACAGCAAGAAGTAGAGGTTAGAGGAGCTGGCAGCTCTTCCTGTCACCTATGCTAAATGCATCCGTACCATCTCCCGCCCATCTGCAACTTTCTAAGTACAAAAAGGACTGAGGATCCTTCTGAGGATCACAGCCGCTCTTCCCAAGAGGGGAACTGGAACTCCAATACCTTTAATGAAGACCCCAGTTCACCCTTCTATTAGACAAATGTTATCAAAGCTCATCTAGAATAATTTCTAGCCACATCTTTCTTGAAAATGTTAACTGGCAAGCTTCCACAGAACTAGGCTAAGCCATGGCTGGCCTCCAGGGTACCCAAGTCCTCCTGACCCTGGTAGCTACAGGCTGAAAACTGGACAACTTTCACAAGTGATGTCACAAGCCAACAGAAAGCACACAGCTGGGGGCCTTGCGTTCTGGGCATCTTCATTCTTAGATGCCCAGTGGTCACTGGGCAGAACACAGAGGACACATACACAGGTCTGCTGCCAGTCAGATCCATGTCTGGGGTGAGGGGCTCATAAAGATGTCCCCCAAGATCCCATCGTTCTCCAGGCCAGACACATTCCTAACAGGATTCAAGTCAAGAGAGGCCATGATGGGAGTCATCAGGACTACATGATGGATGGGAGTAGAGAGCAGGGCTATTTGTCAGTTCGTGTAGGGAGGTCTTGCGAAGGTTGGTGAGTCTGCTTCTGGGCTGGCTCTAGTTCCTGTCTGCTCGCACCTATCATCATTGTGGATGGATACCTCTGATTCAGTGTCACATGCCCACTTATACCCTAACAGGAGCTTGGTCCTCACACCCAGCACCTGGCATGTCATGAGCCTTTCAGTGTCACCTGACTTTTAACAACCTAAGCTCCACTGCCCCTGCTTCTACTGACAGAAAGATACATAGGAGAGCAGATAAGTTAATGACTCGTGGGGCTGCAGTCTGCTTTGGGGCACAGTCTACACATGTAAGCCTAGTTACTAGAGCCCTGTTGCTCAACACGCTGGGTTTAACACCTGAATGATGTACAAAACAAACAGAAAGGGCAGACAGGAACCACCCTTGACCTGGAACCTTCACAGGTACCTGTGGCTCATGCTGGGCCTCTTCAGATCCATGCTAGCTTCCTCAGGCAGGACTTACCTGTAGTCCCTCAGTGTGAGGTTGGTGTACCGCACTGTGTCGTCCATGCTGCAGCTGACCAACTGCCCAGACTCGTCCACAGTCATCCTGGACACCTGATTTGTGTGGCCTTTTCCAGAGAAGGAGTCATTCTCTCCTGTCTCTGAATCCCAGTAATGTGGGGTGTGATTAAGGAGAAACCAGACATCAGGATGGTGGCACCTACAGCTCTAGGGAGCCATGGCTGCCCTTCGCACAGGCAGAGGATACTGCAGAAAGGACAGGAGGTTTTCCCATGGATGGCCAAGCTTGGGATTTCAGTGAGCTAAGGCAGTCTGAGCCAGAGGGTAAGCCTGGCTACTAGCCAAAGACCAAAGCAATAAACAGCACAACCTTCTTTTAAGAATGCATGCAAAGCCAATGTACTGGATAGGAAGACTCACTTGTCTATGATGGCCATGACAGCTGAGATGCCTCATGTGTAATAGTCTAAAACTGAAGTGTCTGAGTATTGATACAATGCCACGATAGGCCAGGAAGGTCTATGACATGTGGCAGTTGCAGTCTGCACACAGACACACAAGAAACACTGTATAGTACTATAACCTCTAAACTGTAGGGTATACATGAAACAAATGAATTTCAGGTTTAAACTTGGATCTCATTGCCAAGGTAGACATCTCTATGTAAACTCCTAGGAGACAAGAACAAGGGTAAAACACTTTTGACTAGAACAATTCCAGATTGTGTGATGTGCTCTAACTAGCACCACTGACTACTCCTGGAGCAGCCTCTTTGAGGTGGGCTTCTGCAATGACTATGAAGCACCACGTTCAGAGAACAGCATGGTTCATGTGTCACTCACTACCCACGGAATATGAGTCAAACGCTCATTTTGTATTTTGTCTTTCCTGCATCAGTAGCCGAGGCTCGGACTACCTGCAGGTCAGCTGGCTGTGCCCCAGTGCTCAAGTAACTACTGCCCAGATGCTACTGGGTGCCATCCTGGGGTAGAGGAGGCCCATCTTACAGGGGTGGTGTGTGGATGCTAAACCTCGGGTGCATTGGCATAAGGTGTGGCTAAAGTGTACAACAAAAGAGAATCCTTCCAAGTGACCACCATCATTTCCGTGGGAGCTCAGTATACAAGCCCTGTGGGAATGGAAATACAGACATGGGCACTAAAGATTCGAGTGTGATTGCAAAAAATGCGTAAGGACATAGGTGGTGCTGATGGCCCTGGTTACACTACAGAGCAGACTGGCCCAAGGGACTGCTTGGCCACCAGCTGTGACACTTTTCCTTGCCTAGTGGTAGAGGGTGGATTATCCACCCTTTCTAGGCTGAGTGATCTTCCTGGGTCTTGTGAAAACGTGAGACAAAGTAGGGTTGGAAGACTTAGTGTGACAGTACTGAGACAGCCTGTTCCAGGAAGCCAGCAACATGTAAGAGGCCATCATGCAGAGGCAGCTTCCAGTGGGTACCCAAACAGGTGACAGCGTGAGCGCAAGCATGGCAGGCATGCCTCTAATAGGTTACAAACCTAAGAATTTGCAACTGACTGGGGATGTGGGGCACAGAGAACGCACTCCCTCCTGAGTTCTGGCTCCAGCTCTGTTGTTAGCAGGCCACTGGTTTTGGGAAAGGTACCCTCTGGGTTCCAGTTTCCCCATGTTTAAAGCAAAATCCTCCTGCTGAAGGGTCTGTCCATCCTGAGTCCTAAGATCCAATGATTTAATTGCTAGGGACAGAACTTGACACAGCAATGCAGCATCATTACAAACAAAGGAGCTCAAGTGTCGAGACAGGCACCAAGCTAGTTTGAGCAGAAAGCAGGGCCAAGGCCTTCTGCTGCCCGAGGCCTGGAGTGGTCAAGGGATCAGGTGCAGACAGGTGACCAGAGGTCAGACTGCCTAGTGAGTGCAGCTGGGGCTAGAGCCATCTGGCTGGCCTGGCCTCTAGCACCATGGGAATGGAAAAGTTCTCTTGCCAGTGCCTGTGCCAACCACCCAGTCAAAGGATATTAATATGTCCATCGTGGCTCCCAGAATAGATGTAGGATTTGCCACCATTTTTGTGCACTGTCAGACACTGGATGGATTTACTGTGACCCTGAGAGAGAAAGAGAGAGACAACAGGATGGGTTGAGCTGAGCTGTGCTTGGACTCCAGCTGACACTATCTACAAGTAAGTTCCGAGCCACTCACTACCAGTCACCCATCTCCCAGTCAGCCGGTCTGACAAACTACCAAATGCTGCTTCCCTCAATACCTAAAACCTACCAGGGCTAAGAACAAGGTCTACATCACACAAGGACCTAAGGCACCTGTAGAGGGAAACCTTGCCTCTGCTGTTTCCCATGGGCACATCAGCTGGGTCTCATAGGGAGGGAGGCAGCCAGGATAGAATTAGACAATGGACATCCTGTGTTCAGGCCCTCCTTGGTATTAATTTTTCCTAGGACTCCTCACTACAAATGAAGCAAGAGACCTTGCTGTGTACATAGAACTTTCTAGAGGGGGCCTCTCACTGTCTCTGTTATTGGTTCAGATAGCACTCAAGTGTCCACTAATTTCAGCCTCTCCTTGGGTCCCACTAGCCTCTGCTGTTTTCCAGAACCCTTGATGGCTGTCAGGTCTGCTTCATGCTTGGGACTTTCTCCTTGCGTCTTGTCTCAGAGATTCCATGGGTCTCCTTTGTTGCCACAATGTGGCATTTACCCTCAGAAAACAGTGACAGTCCCAGTCCTTGGTAGAATACATTGAATAATTTCTTAAAGACATGAGCCCAAGCTGTCTTCTGTTCAACCCAGCACAGGCCTCACAGGCACTGAGCATACTGCCTGGCCAAACCTGCACTTAGCAAGATTTCAGGGGGACTCACTGCCTTCGGCAACAGCCTTGCTTGAGTGATTTAAGATTTCAGTCCTCATTATAATGTCTAATCCTCTCTGGGCAGAACTGTTTAAAAAGTTAGTATTCTCAGGTGATTCTGACATAAGCTTGAGAAACATAGGCTAGAGAAAACATCACAAAGGCCAGCTCCAGAGACCCTGACTGAGCCCAGCTGTAAGCCCTTTGCTATAAAGTTCCTAGGTAAGGGAAGGCCATGTAAGTCTCCAGGGAAGACAACTAAGTCACACTGCAGTCTCAAACGTCTGCTTCACTGGAACAGCTTGTGTTCTCTGTAGCCTGAGGATGGCAGCTACCACCCAGCACGACGCATACAGCTACACAGGTAGGCTGAGATGTAGGTTTCTCTGAGATAATGATAACCCTAGAGCTGGCCTAGCCAAGGAGCATTAGCAGGACTCTATGAGCCTTGCACAAGAGGTAGCCCACAGCAATAGTCAGACCAAATGCTTACAAGCCAGCCCATCAGAAACTGCTCTTCTGGGCACAGGTACTGGTAGGGGACTAGGTCTGCCTGACTTCTCACCATTAAGACTGGAGCTACAACTTCACAGTTGCAGTGGTAGCCCTGTTTTGTCATCTGTCGCACACACAGCTATGATCTGAGATCCAACAATAGAGGGGGCTCCCAATTCTATCCTCAGGGCCTAAACCAAGTTACTATGGGGCTGGGAGGTCAGGAGGCCTCTTGCTTCTGTACAATCTCACCTACTGAACGGGGATGTCACCCTGTATGTTTCAGGCCTCTGGAACATGAACCCTCTGGCTGGGTTTCACTGGAGCAGCTTAAAATGCAAGCTCTGGAAACTATCAACAACCAGGATGGGGGTTGAGGCATGGAACCTGTGTGTTGGACAGTTCTAGGTCAACTTGACACAAGCTTAAGTCATCTAAGAGGAGAGAACCTCAATCAAGAAAATGCCTCTGTAAGACTGGGCTGAAGGGCATTTCTTAGTGATTAATCAGGAAGGGGTCAGCCCACTGTGGTACTATCACTAGGCTGGTGGTCCTGGGCTCCAGAAGAAAGGAGACTAAGCAAGCCAGTAAGTAGCACCCTTCCACCGCCTTGGCATCAGCTCCTGCCTCCAGGTTCCTGTCCTGCTGAGTTCCTGTCCTGACTTCCTTTGATGATGAACATTCATATCGAAGTATGAGCCAAGTAAGTCCTTTCCTCCCCAGCTTGCTTTTGGTCATGGTCATGGCTCAGTCAGACATGGCAAAGGTGATCCTAGGAGCTGTCCCTACTACAGGTCTCCTGAGAGGCCAAGGTGACAGGGGCAGATGGAGCTAGGGAAGCACAACATAGCCTGAAGCATATGGCTGGAGTGAATCCCAGGGATGGTTTTAAATCTCAAGTTACGGTCTATCCAGGGTGGCCTTCTGGGCCTCCATTGGAGCCTTGGTAGTGTGTCCAACTTCATCTGCTCCTGTCCTCTACTGCTGTGAACCCCAGGGTCTCTTTCACACTCATGCTCATTTTCAAACTACAGTATGATCCAGATTCATGGCCATCTCCCTGCTGAGCTCATAGCTGAATGCTCTCCTCATTTATTCACTCCTCCCACCCCTTACTCTCCATACTCTTACCACCTTACCTGAGGGCCTCCCACCTCACCCTCCTTGCTCTATAACCTGCCCTAACACTCAGAATGTTCCCACTCTGGTACTGCAGTTGTGAGGTACAGCCCAAGTCCTAACAGAAGGCCAAGTCATTCAGAAGTAGTGACTTCCTGCAGCAAAGAACAGTGGCCTAAAGTCCCCAGACCCCAACTCTGCATTGCTCACAGTACTTCCAGGAGGCTACTAATGCCCCCAAATACCAAGCTACTTCTGCCAAAGCTCCTAGGGCCCAGGAAGCCTGACATCGCTCCTCCACTTGGCCATCCCTGTCTCCCCTCCTTCACAGTAGACCAATGGAGTCTGTTTTCTATCCACAGCATGCCTAGGATAAGACTTACCTTGATGACCCGGAGGGGCTTGCTGGGGTTGTTTTTGTCCAGGTAGTTGATGTATCCAGACAGGGAGATGCTAAGGAGGTGGTCCTTCTGCCAGAGGCAGCCCAGCTGCTGGTCCAGAACATTGGAGCCCATGGGAAACGTGCTGACCACAGAGTTTACATTGACATCCCAAATCTTAGAGGTTTTGTCTCCAGAGGCGGATAGCAAATGGGTGCTATCAGGACTCCAACTAATCTATTTCAACAAAACAGTGTCACGTGTCAGAGGGTTGGAACTGAAGAAGGAACTGAAGGAGGTGGAAGGATGGACCCAGACCCCCCAGGGTTCCTGCTCAGCCACTGGCTGCTCTACCACCTGACTATGACCTTTAAAACTCTGCGCCATGGCTCAACTCTTAGTTGTTTCTATCAAATACTCTCTAGCTTCAAACAATCTTTGACAGCTATCAACACAGAACTGGATGAATTAACACTAGCAGCTTGGGAAACACTCGTACTCACGGCATAAATTCCTCCGTCATGGGCCTTGCTTCCTCCAAGGGCACACGCCTTTTCTCCTGTCTTCCCATCATAAATGAAAATCTTCAAGAAACAAACAAGTTATGTAGAAGCTGGTGCTGTGTGCTATTAGCCCACCATCTCCCCAGCAACTGTAGCTGTACAGTTGGAACCTTGAGCATTCTTTGAATGCAATGAGAGACCTGTGTCTGCTGAGCTTTGTTAACACCCTGAGAAGCGGGGAACAGGGAGCACTGTCATGAGCCTGCCTATGTATAGCCTCCTTCTTTGCCCCAGTTCTTACCTGGCCATCAGCGCTAGCTGTGGCAAATCTGTTCCCATCAGGAGAGAATCGCACACAGTTGACAAAGCGGCTGTGGTCCTGTGGGAGAGAGGGCTGTCACAAACTTGACGAAGCCTGCAAAATCTCTCTACCTAACACATGCCCTCCAGTCCCCACCCTCCCAAACACAGGTAAGGTCCATCAGTCCACAGGACACTTCAGAGCTTAGAGAAGCTCCTAACACAGGTAAGATCCATCAGTCCACAGGACACTTCAGTAAGGTCCATCAGTCCACAGGACACTTCAGAGCTCGGAGAAGCTCCTAAGCATGGCAGTCAACTCAGCATTCCTGCTCCTGCCCAGTCACTGCTGGCTGGAGTCACTCTTCAGTCAGGTCTGTCTCCCTTATCAAGTGCCTCCTGATGCATCCTCTTCCCTCTGGGGCACCAGACTGCTTATTTCCTAGATTGTTGGGCTCTGAGATAGCCATGAGGTAACTCCTGCTAGGCTTATTTAGCGCTGGGGATGTTTGCTGAAGAACAAATGCCTTTAAAAGAAATCAAGCACTGGGGGCTGGAGAGACGGCTCAGCGGTTAAGAGCACCCGACTGCTCTTCCAGAGGTCATGAGTTCAATTCCCAGCAACTACATGGTGGCTCACAACCATCTGTAATGAGATCTGATGTTCTCTTCTGGTGTGTCTGAAGACAGCAACAGTGCACTTAAAATAAATAAAAAAAAAAAAAAAAAAAAAAAAAAAAAAAAGAAATCAGGCACTGGCTGTGACTTTTAATCAGAACTAAGTTTGAAAGCAAGGCCTAACGCAGGCCAGGGCAGTACCCAGTCTTGGGAGGCAGTGATGGCACCAAAGGTCCCTGCTCTAGTTATGGAGTCTCCCTAGTCTGCCTGTTCCACAGAAAGAAAGTAAAGGAGCCACATGTGTCAGCTCACTTCTGGATCCTTCTATTTGGACAGGTATCAGAGCACTCTAGAATTCAGAGGCTAAAGTGCCCATTCCAAGATAGCAGAAGCCTAGAAACCAGAGAGTGGACCGAGGGGTGTGGGTGGGGGCGTCTAAGAGGCAAGTGAAGCTCATCTCTGTGTGAAAGGACATTAGAGTAAAGCAGGTAACAAGTACTCAATTCCAGCCTCTAACAAGCTCCCCGTCACTGGTTCCCTGGGGTCAGACACAGAAACACCTAGTACTTGCATGGCCAGAGGTAGGATGATCCTGGAGGCAACTCCCAGGCACCAGGTCCTCAAGTAAGGCCTGTGACCAAGCTCCAAAGCCCCTACCTTTGAGGGCCTCTTTTGGAAAAGGCACAATCTGGCAGGGGTGAGGTTGTGTGCCCTAAGAGGCAAGTAAAAGCTAGATAGCAGATAATAAACGGGGTGACAGAGCTTACATGAACCCATTTAGAGCCTTAGCTCATCATTCCTTCCTGTAACTCAGCCAGACAGCAAAGTGTACATGGGCAAGAGTCATGTCTGCTCTTGAAATAGACCCTGTGTGCCAGGGAATAGCCAACAGCAGCCCATTAGCCAAAGAAAATGAGTGTTAAAAACAGCGTTTCCCATAGGGAGGGCCCTGTGGTGGAGAGGGAGAGCTGTGGCAAGTTTCACTGAGTCCAGAGGTTGAGCCACTTCGCACGGCTACCTAAATCCTGCCCTTTGCTGAGCCAGACAAGACTTCTGGTTCCTAGCTTAGCGGTCCAGAGGGATCACATTTAATCTCACAGGTTCAGTCTCCAAATTCCCTGTGTGAAGTCATCCCCTTCCCCTGGAACTACTCTTGGCCACTTGTAGCCAAAACTCAATGAACCCAGGTATAGGCTGTGTCAATGAGTTCCCTAAGAACTCCACCCCCCCCCATCTCCTCTTTCTCCCATCTTCATCTTCTTCACTACCAAGAAAACAACTTCAAGTAGACATTCAAATTCAGGTACTCTTGGGCTCCTGGGGGCCTGACTCTGTCATGGCCATGCTTACTATCTGGGTTAAAGACCTATTAAGGATCCTCCACAAAAGTTCTCCTAAATTCCTACTGGTCTCCCAAAGGGAGACTGTCTAGTTAATGTCAGAGCCCTGCTCCAAAATCACAAAGGTCTCCTCCTCTGTGATTCACTTACAGGGACCTGCCAAAGGCTCCGAAGAGCAAACCTATGCCCTCTGAGATGTTTGCTGACACCTCGAGTACCATTGAGTCTGCCAGAGGCATTAAGAGCAGGGAAGGCCAATGCATAGCTAGAATAAGTACCTATTCCAGTAAGGGCAAAGTGTTGCCCTTTCCACGAAGAAGTGGTCCAGTGTAGTCAATCTGCCTTATTTGGTCACCCTGGGTGCCATACTGGGGCTGTGTTTGTCTCTGCAGTTGGCAGATCTGGCACTCAGCAGCAGCTATAGCCAGATCAGCGTTGGTGAGAAGTATTATGTGACAGTCTCCTGCATAATCTCCATCTCTGCCACCATGGCCACTTTCTTTGTTCATGGGTCCATTGGGTAATGACAGGGATAGCCAGCAACAAGGAGATGGTCCTTCCTCCCCATCTCATCCCACGGTCTCTCCTATGACCCTGGACCCTATGACCTATGAACCTCACAGAACTTTTAAAGCTTTCACTAGGAAGGGCTCAATGAATTCCTTAGAATGTCTACGCCTCTAGCTTTCAACATCAGAACCCACATGTGGGTGCTCAGCCCCTGTAACGCACACCTCACCTACCATGTTTTCTGTTGTTCCCCATCTGTCAGTACACCTGTCCTTTAGTTGGGGCAAACTGGAGTCTTCCTGCCCTACCTCACTTCACAGCCAGGAGGAAGACAGAAGGAAGGAAGCCGTATCAGGGCAGACAGCCCATGTCTAGTCCTACAACTGCAGCTTCATTCCTGCTGGCCAGCAGGCCAAGGTCAGACACGTACTCGTTACAGATTCTAAGTCTTTAGTACCTTACCAATGGGTTGGGCCTGTAGGAATAACTTTAGATGCAAAGAACCCTCCCCATAGCTATGGGCTCTGGAGGGGAGGCCTCCTAGTCTGAGAGAGTACAGAGGCACACTGAGCTGGAAGGTAGCAGAACCAACTAGTTCTGTGCCAGGTACTACCTAACCCTTTCTGCCTCTTCCCGGCCTTTACCCAGGATCCAGGGTTGTGACTCTAAGAACTTCAGCATAGAGGGTAGTGCCTACCCCTAGGGACAGGGCCAGCTCGGACTGTGTGGTAGGAGTCTGTATACCATGAAAGAAAGAAGAGATGTGCTAATTTGGGCTCCCAGTGAGCCCATACAGAAAGTGATAGAGAGTGCAGGCATGGGCTCCCTGCCAGCAACAGATTCGAACCCCAAAGCTCCATTAAAACTCTTCAGCTGCTCTGTGCAATTTCTGCCCAAGTCCAATTCACATGAGCAAGAGAAAGGATCACTCCTGCTACGGGAAAGGGAATTCTTTCCAAGAACAGCTCAGACCAAGGCCAAGAGTCCAAACAGTGTGTGAGGGAGGCCCAAGGAAGGCAGACAGCACTATTAAAAAATGGAAGGCCAGCCTCTGGTTACTACAGAAACCTCACTGTCTTCCTTCCCCACCAAGATGAGAACCCAGAAGACTGGCTAGTTTGGCAGTCCTCAACCCACCCATAACCTAAGGGGCATTTTTTTCTGCTTAAGAAAACCTACCTTGAGTCACATGTCTCAACTAAGCTCCCCCAACAGCCATGCTGCCACTACCTACCCATGGTAGCTAGAGCAGACCAGGATAAAAGCTATGGAAGGTTAAGAAGGGCTTGGATCAGCAAGCCTGCTGGACATGCAGGCCTCACTTAGCTTCCCAGGGATGAAACACTACAAAGAGGAAATCCCTAGATAGTCATCGGGTCCCCTAAGCCAAGATCTGTTTATAGAAACTGCCTACTACATGAGTCCTGACTTTGCCCCTGCCAGGGATGCTATGTCTGCTATTTATGATTCTTACTAAAATACTAAAATTAACAGTCTCCCTCAGCAAGCCACTTTAAGGATATCTCATTTCATCCCAGTGAGGGATGGACACTGGAATCACTGACGCTTCTGAAGGATTAGCCTGAAGACCTGAGAAGCACTAAGCTCAACGACCTCCAAGGACAGAAGACGTCCTTTCTGATTAATCAGTCACTCCGTCTCTTATTACCAGAACTAGTACTGGCTGCTTTGTTCATGCTATGTGGAAAAGTCACTGGGAAAGCCAGGGCAAGCAGAGAGCTGCAAGGGCTAAGGGCTGCCCAAGTCACAGAGCCCTCACCCCCAGCTCTCACTCAAGAATCCAGCCTGAGCACTAAAGCAGCAAGGACAAATCATGAGCACTCCTAGCTGCATCCCCTCCCCCGGAACAAGGCCCATAGACCAGCAGCTGTGATGGGAACAGGAGGTGGAGGAGCCTATTACTTGGCCAAGCCAGGGACAACTGCAGAGCAGGGACCTCAAGCAATGCTCCTTAGAGAATAGGCTGATCACTTGGTTCTTCCAATCAGATTCCACACAGCCTCTGTAGGGAGGTACCCTATGGGCCAAACCAGATGTCCTGGAGGCAGATTCTTTGCTAATTTGGTGGCTTAGCTCAACAGAGCCAACTACACTGGCATTTCGCTACTCCCATACTTTGTACATTCACATTATCCTGGGATATACCCTTTACTGGAGCTCACTGCTACATTCCTGTATCCGTACCTAACCACGTCTACCCAGGCCCCACAGTCTCATATATAAAACACAAAGCTCACCCAAAATCCACCTTTAGAAAAGAAAGCTCACTTACACCAATTGTAAACTTGAACTTGAATGGGGGGCCCTCGAAGAACGCAGCACAGTTATCGTCACTCCCTGTTGCTAGTCGGTAGGGCCTGTTCTGCTTGATGTCCACGCTGTTAATGACTTTGTTGTGTCCTGTGATCTCACCCACAGAAGAGCCAGTGTCCCATAAGAAGACAGCTCCAAATCTTTTCAATCAGGGTCAAGGAGAGAGAAATAAGGAGAAAAAGAAAAAGGGGGAAAAAAAAATCAGTCCCAGAAGGAAGTGTCTAGCAGATTTGCTAGAGCACAGGCTAGTGGAGGATGTTGTATGCCTACCTCAGGATGCTACAGGAACGTAAGTCCTAAGCACTCATTTGGGCCCTTTAAGCTCTCTATCCAAAGAAGTCTCAGAAGAGATGGAGCCCATATGGGAAAGGAGCCAGATGTCTACATCTGCAGGGCCCAGTGTCAGCACCTCCAATGTGGATGGTGCTATAGGGAGCAGCACTGGGAACATCTTTCTGCCCTCATTGCTTCCTAACTTTCTTTGGGAAGGCCAGGCAATAGGCAAGTTGCTATCTCCTAGTGGAAAGGAGGGGCCTGCTCTGTGCTGGAACCCCTGACAACATACTGCTGTAGCTACTACATGCTGCTAATAAGAAAACCAGGGCTATAGGTTTCACCCTATTGGTCACTAGCCCCACTGGGGCAGCTACCTCTGCCACAGGACCTATTCACCTCTTTGCACATAAGCAAATGACAGAGAAACTGAGGATATGGGCGCATCCAGGAAAACAAATATACAACAACAACAACAATAAAAACCCTCATGCCCCGACCTTGCTGCAGCTTTGACTGGTTATGTGAAACTGCTTAGAGAGTCCCCCAATAAAGTAAAACATCTACCACCTGGCCCTTTCTTGCTGCCTAGGATACAGGTACAACAACTAGCATCTAGAGTTCCAGGAGGTAAAGGGCTTAGGACACCAGAGTGTGTGGAAAGAGGTGATACTCTGCCTTGGTGACAACCCTACTGTGATGTGAAGTCTCCCTTTATACATGACAAACCGATCCTAAAGTGGTCAGTGTCTCCAACTAATCACACTACTGGGAAAGAAAGGCTGGCACGTTCAGGAGTGGAGCCCCACCTGTCCAAGCAGGTACAGACCTTACCCCAGCCTCCTTCTACAAAGGGCAGGGCAGAGCATGAGTATGGGGTGGGAGCAGGGAAGGGCTGAGGTGAACGACTCACTTCTCCCTTCCTTCCCCGACCACGGCGATCCTCTTACTGTCTTCGGTCCAGGCTATGTCCTTGATCTTCCCAGCGAAAGGCTGGTACTCATACTTTAGAATGTGCTCCTTCTGTGTGGTATCCCAGATCCTTAGCTTCCCAGAGATATCTGCAGGACAGGACAGGGGTAGAAGGACCATACGTTACCAGCAGCCAGGGAAACATGGCCACAACACCCTCACCACCAGCTCTATTTCTTCTTGTCCAGGTTCAAGATTCAGCCCCTCGCAATCAAGAGTTGATATGCCCCCACAAAGCTGTCACAATTCTAGCTGGCCAGCAAACTTTGTATAGGAAGCAGAAAAATCTCAAGGATGGCCAAACCCCAGCAAACCAAGAAGCAATTTCCTGTATGAACATCCCTAACTCTTGGACTGAACCCTCCATCTCTTAAGTATGACAATGCTACAAGTGCCTGCCTCTCTTGTCAGGTACAGGTGCAGCTGAGCATACCATGACACTGATTGCCTGTGGCCACTTGCATCCCATAAGCCTTGCTCCCAAAGGCAAATTTGCAGTCTCGGTCTCCTGAACACCTGCCCTTCCTCCCCATGTGTAAGAACTGGGGCTGAGTAAGATGCTTCTGTGAGATGGATGAGGTAGGCGGTACAAAGAAAGAACACAGACTGCGGTGAGAGTTGTTCCCACTGGAATACTGCCAGCAGATTGTAAAGAAATACTTAGGGCTCACCCACCTCTTCCCAAAATAGCATGATGCCTGTGCCATGGGAAGAAGTGGGAGTGCTTCACCTAACTCTTCAGGCTTACAAAGCTCACATGGCCTCTGAAAAGGCAGGCAGGCAGGCAGGGTGTAGCTTTTCCTGAGGATGCCACACCACTTCAGTGAGCCCTGAGTAGCAGCTGAAAACAGCATCAGTTTTTGGGCTAAGCAGAGGTGACAGGCAGCAAGGGCAGCAGCTAGCAGCCAAGTCTTGCACCAAATCTGTCTCTGCACAGTTATGGCTTCCTGGACCTCATCAAGACCTCATTTCTGGCCGCTCTGTAAAAGCATTATCTACAGGACCATCTCATGAGGTTGCTATGAGGTCAAAAAAAAGTCACAAGTATGAAGTCTTTCTTAGGCTAGTCCTCAGGGTGCAGTCAGTCCTTGTTATAAGTGGACCATGAACTAAGGCTCTGTGCATTAGAGACCTCTACAACATGCAAACCTAGGGCCAAAGTCTAGAGCAGTGGTTCTCAACCTTCCTAATGCTGCAAGCATTTAACACAGTTCCTCATGTTGTGGTGACCCCCAACCATAAAAGTATTTTGATACTACTTCATAACTATAATTTTGCTACTGTTATGGATGGAAATATAAACACCTGTATTTTCCAATGGTCTTAGGTGAGCCCTGTGAAAGGTTTGACCCCTAGGTTGAGAACTGCTGGTCTAGAACCAGGGGATTCACTAGACTTGAAATGCTGTAGCTATACCATGTCCAGCTGGGGACATGAAGGGGAACATCAATCCCCAGGAGCAGGATACAAGTTAGGTGGTCTTATACTAGGAAGCCATCTGTGGATGGTGTCCAAGAAGACAGCAGTGTAGATCCAGAAAAAAATGGAGACCTGGTTAGTCATTGAACCAACGGGCCAGAAAGGAAAGTATAAGCCAGCAGTATGAGGTGCTGAGTATATATAGAAAAGGCATTGTGTACTACCCCCAAATAATCAGAGGCAGCCTACATATATATAGGCACTCTATACACACATCCACACATGTATGTGCATGCACTCATGAATAAAAATGACAGACACAAACCTATGTATACATGCACGCTAACTCAAGCACACATGACAAGGTTCCTCTCTAACAGGACCCACAGTTGTTCCCTGGGCAAGACCCTGTCTCTCCCTTTGAGGCAGCTTTCTACCCCCTGGGTTGGTAGACCGGCTGCTACTCCTCACATAGTTTTCCCCTCCATCCCTCAACTGGTATCCAGCCCTTTATATACAACCTCTGCCACCAGACCAGCAGCCTCTTCCTCAGGCCTTACTTCACTCTTTTTAGAATCAGCTGGAACAGGAAGGAGATAGGAGGAGCCTAGAGAGCAATGCCAAGGCCTCAACTTACCAGGATAGACCCCCGCCCCCAGTAGTCAAACACAAGTTGGGAGCCACATCCCAAGACAGAGTAGGTACTCAAGACAGAATAGTACCTAAAGAGATCAAGTAATTGAGAACCATTTTCAATGACCTGTTGATTTTTACAACACCAGGAAGGAAAATTGCCCAGTGAGTGCAGTGTGCCATTAGGCCTAGATGGGCTTCTAGGCAAACTCATGTCACACTTGGACTGAGAACAGAGCCATGGAGCAGCCATTCTTCTGAGTCTGCAGCATTCCTTGACCTGACACATGTGGTGCAGTGAGCACACAAACCTAGTCAAAAAGCTGTGGGGCCTGAAGAGGGAGGAGGAGAGCCTGAGCACAGTAGCTTCTATTCATACCCAAGGAGACCCAGCCCAGAGAACTCTCCACCCTGTGGTGCCCCTTCCAGCCTTCATCTTAAGGCTCCCTGTCCTAGGTATTAGTCCAAATCAGGCACCTTGACTTGGGGCCTCGTCTACATCCTGAGGCTGTCTGGAAATCACTGTCTAGAGGGAAGAAAAGTGAGACTGCCCCCAAAATGTCTCCTATGATCAGAGGGCCTTCCCAGAGGCTTGGGCTCCGGGGACAGATCCCTCATGTTGTTAATATTCCTTCCAGAAGGTTCTATCCTTCAGCAGCTGCTGGACAGCTGAACTGACAGCATCTACAGATTTCAAAGAGACGGGGGCCCTGACTGGGAGGGAGATGTAGGCTTTCAGGGTACTGGGATCCAACCCTTTTGGGCACATCCGTTAGCAGCTGACCTATCGTGCCAGCACAGCTTTTCCTAAGCTTCCCCATCCCCTCCCTTACTTCAAACACAAAACACTATTTTTAGCCCAGTGCCTTCATGTGCACAGCAAATGTCCCACTGTTACCCTTAACAATTACTCTGCTCTCCTCAAATTACACTGGAAATGTGATTCCCCCACAAGCTTCCTGCATTCTGCCAGCAAACCAGGGCGTTGTTAAGAGAACATCAAAACCATACCAATGTCCCTTTTCATGGACTGTCTTTTGTTGGATTCTACATTTAATCAGAAGGCCATCGGATTTCTGTCTTGTCCAACAGCCCCATGGGGACAGTGAGATCAGGTCTAGGCCCACAGGCTCTCAGAGGGAATGGCAAAGCAGGAGCTATGCCAAGCTGAGCGGCTGCCCCCACCAGCAACCCTCCTCTCTTGATAGATTTCTCAGAACACTCAGCTCAGTGTTAAAACATAATTTTAAAAGGCAGTCCAGGTAAATCCTAGGGTTTAAATGAAGACACATTTTGCTGGCAAGCAGGGCCAGAGGCAAATAAATAAATAAATAAATCTACAAGTTTACAATAAATCATGGGATCTGAGTTAGTTTTACAGAGTCAAAGCATCTAAACATAAACCTTGTTAAGTGCCTAGGGTGTGCCAGACTCCAGCCCAGCCCAGCCCAGCCCAGCCCAGCCCGGCCCGGCCCGGCCCGGCCCTTCACTATAACGCTAATCGTGTACCTGCTAATCGTGGCCCTTTCTCTCTTAAGTGTACCCTAGCTTCACTGATAGCTGCCATGGTTATCCCTAGCAGACCTCATGCTACTAAGTACAAAACACACATCACCTCTGGATCCTCAACCTACAATGATGGCCACAGCACCTAAAATTCCTGGCCATTCCTGTTCTGGCCAAGTGTCTGGGCTCTGAGTCCCAGCCATTGCTCCTTCACAGTTCCCTCCCTGTACTGGAAACAAAGATAAGCAAGCAGGCTATTAATTGTTTATTGGCTATCTGAATGAAACACTGAATGATTTGCGTGAATAAATGAATGGGATGCAAGGTGCATAGTCTACCTTCTCCGCTTCTGCTTCTCATCTGTAAATGGTAAAATTCTACTTCTAAGAGCTGAGAGTGTAAACCACTGCAAATGCAAAATAACTGCCTGTCCCATCTGCCACCATCCCCTACTGAGCTACAGAGGCCCAGGCTGGAGGGCATAAAGGCCAGTTCTCACAAACAATGCCAACACTGGTTGCAATGCTGGCTGGAAAGGAGCAGCCAGTAGATTGACACAAAATAGCCACCACATGCCCAGGCAGTTAGCAGGGGCCTCAGGGAACAAGCTAGAGCACTGCAACACTGCAAACTACAAAGTGTCCATTCTAGGTCTGCAATGGGCACTTTGGAGTTTATGCCTTCCTGTCACTTTAACTATGGAGAATCAGTGTTGCTCTCCATACCCTTAACCAGGACCCCAGCCAATTCCCAAGTCAAGCAGGTGCCTCCTGGGCCACACATGGTACTCATAGTTACCTCCAGAAGCAATGTAGAATCCGCTGGGTGCATACTTGGCTACTACCACCTGATGGGCATGTTCTGTGTAGATGTCAGCAACAGCAGGGTTCTGTAGGGGAGAAAAGCAGAGGCTGATTAGAAGGAATGTATAGGCACCAACTACAATACAGCTAGCTCCAACCCAAGACCAGGACAAGGATACACAAGGTTTAACAAAAATCAGACTAGCATGGCCTAAGTCCTAGAAAAATACTTACCTGGCCATCCACTGATGCTCATTTGACCTCTTGGGGTAACATCTCAGGTAAGTTTTTGCCAGCTTTTTTTATACTTCCCTCAGAGTGTGTGTGTGTGTGTGTGTGTGTGTGTGTTGTGTGTGTGTGTGTGTGTGTGCACGTGCATGCGAGCACGTGCACACACACACACACACACACACAACACACACACACACACACATGGGGACTAGCGCACAAACATTTGAGTAAAGAACAGTATGGTACTCCTATGTGGGAAGCTGTCAGCTGACAATGAATTCATACAGTCTACCATGCCCAGCTCCCAAGCCATCTCTCCTGAGTGCTGCTGGTCCTACTCAAGTACCCCTTGGGTCTGTCACAAGATAGGTCCCGGCTCTGATGTTCAGGAACAGAACAGGAATGAAGTTGGGAGCCTTCTGTCAGAAGCTTGGGCTTGGGAGAAAAAGGAGGACTCCTTGCACTTCCCAATACAGATCAAAAATGGCTGGACTTTGAGGAAAGCATGAGGATAGAAGCTGGAGCTAGAAAGTGCTCTACTCCTCAGCAGTGAGGTTTTGGATGTGTAGTTTATAAAAGCAGATACCTGATCATTCATTCCCAATCCCCTCTCACAAGTACGCATTCTCTGCAGCAGCCCCTCAGCATAGCCATTGATGTTTCTCAGTCTCTCCTCAGTTAAGCTTGCTTTCTGAAGGAATTAAGATGAGACTGTCTATCCTGATTCCTGCTGTCAGCTTTCTCCCACCAGTATTCTCTAGGAAGGGAGGCAGCTTCCTAGACTCAAAACTGAGATCACAGGAGGGGAGAGGGTCACAGGTGGTGCTAAGATTTTTCCTCAAGTCTCTGCCTGCTTTCCTAAGGCCCTAGGGTTTGTTTATCTCTGGTCAAGGGATCCTGCAGTGCCTCATTCTACAGATGGAGACCACCCACCTCCAGCCAGCCAACATTTCTGTCACCCGCTTCGTATGACATCCTATGAGCCATCACAGCATTTAGCAAATAATGTGCTAAGTACATGGTGTGAGGTGCAGGAAAACAAAACAAAACAAAACGCACCATCAGTCTGTTTCTTCTAAAACTTAACACAGCATTTATTTTATGTGTTTCATAAGTTAGCGTTTTACAGTAAGCATGTACTCATAAAATAAAAAGACTGAGAATCCAGAGAGGACACTGAGCGTTAAGTCAGCATAGAAACAACAGCATTCATCTTTTGGGAAGTGAAATCTAAACTACCATACCCTAAGAACCAATGAGACCATCAACACTGCTGCTAACGAGGACGGATAGGTGACCATAGTGTCACCTTGGTAACATCTGTATGAGATGGGGAGGTATGGCTCAGTGGCTAAAGCAACCAGAGTTCAGTAAAGGTGGAAGGAGGGAACTGACTCCGAAGTTGTCCGAACCTCCACACACATGCCACACATACCCACTAATGATAAAAATAAACTGAAAAAGGAAAAGAAAGCTAACCATGCATTCAGGAAACAACTCCATTCCTGGGTACTTCACTAGAGGAAACAAAACCCTATGTCCACAAAAGGCCACCAGGGAAGCCTTATCAAGGGACCTCAAATGGGGTCTGAGGATAGTCCAGTGTCTTTCTTGGATTCTCAGGCACATTAAGGGCTTGCGGCATTCTGTATGGAAGGGTAGAGCCCAGCTTTCCATGTAGCCCCCTCAGGGATGTTGTAATTACTTCAGAAGCACAGAGAGCTGTGATGAAGCCGCTTGGCTAGTTTTGTGGAGGGGGTAGAGGAGATGCTTGGTGAGATGAGTGAGTGGTGGTAGCAGGCAGGGATAACCAAGACAGCCATCCAGGAAAGATATGGTGTATCTTCCCACCCTCAACATAACACTGTTCAAACACAAAAATGGATTAAACTACTAACACCTAGCCACCTGGACCTCAGTCATGACGACCAGACACTGCTGATCTCTGTCACTGGGAGCCTGTTCTAGAATGGGAGCTCCCATCAAAATAGACCAGGAACTGGTGGGAATATAGATGCCTGGTAGAGCCAGGGGGCTTTCTGGAATCTTGGGAGTGTTGCTATGGTCAGGGAACTAGTCGCATCAACTGTGCACCTGCAATTACAGCACAGCTCATGAGGCACTGAGGCAAACCCTCTCCTGCTCAGCTCAAGCGTCACATCCTGACCCTTCCTTCTCAGCACCTGATACATCTAGACTTGGCTCCAACTCACCCATCCCTACCTACAGCCAACACTTTTGAGGGCTGTCAAGCCTGCACTAGCTACAAAATTGTGACCTTTTAGGCTGCATTGCCTTCCAAGGGTAGGAGGCAAGTCAGCAGGAAAGGGCATCCCAAAATGGAGGGAGAGGAGGCAGAGGCCAAGGCCAACATTCCTGACCCTAAATGGTCAGGGCTCCTGCAGAGGGCTTGTAAAAACCCCAAAGGGCACCAAATCCCGCCGAAGATGGATGAATCATTCACTCTTTCTCACTCACGCACTCTCGTTTGTATTCGGAGTACAACTGGGTCAAAAGACTCCAAATTACAGATAATGACTTGCATCTGAGTCAGCAACCTCCTCCCAACCCTCCTAGGCTCACAGCAGGAGCAGTTACTAGTGCCAGAAGATAGGATGGCTTCCCTGCCCTCAGTCCAGGACAGAAGACACCCAGAGTGATCACACACACCCTCACCCCTATCCTGCAAGTCCTCTCTCCCCAGCTTCCTCCCTAGAGTGAGCAGCCTGAGGAACAAATTTCAGGAGCATGGGGCATGGTTACCACTATGTGTATGGCCCACTGCCCTAGTTAGGGCTGGGGTCACCATTCAGAATAGCCTCCACAAGGTGTTCCTCACCCTAGACTTCCTTCTTATCTTCCTGTAAGGGGGATGGGGCCAAAGGCCCCAGGATTCCTGGAAGAAAGCAAAAAGTGCTTCCTCACTCCATGGGGCCTCCCCACCAAGGCTACCCAGTGCTCCTAACCAGCCTTGGAATGCATTCATCTTCAGCCACATTTTCAACCCAGTTCTTCCTGTTGCTCCTGGTATTAACCTTAGACATCAGCTGGCCCATCTCGTGTACTGGAACCATGGGCTTTTCTTCTGAGTCCCCAGTAATACAACTTATATGGGAGGGCAGCAGCAATTCAGTGTAGCTCCTGCAGTTTCCAGAGCATCCTCTTCCAGCATGAGGTATTGGGATCAAACAAGGCAAGTCTAAGTTAACCATGGCAGTCCACAGAGGACTCAATGGAACATGCAAACTAAACCTTTAAGCCATGTCCATCAGTGCCACAGAAAGGGCTTCCATGTGCTTCTTTAGTGGCAAAGGTCTCCTGGAGCCCAAGCAGAAGAGTGCTGGGCAACCTCCACCATTCACCCATGCGGCACATTTCCTGGAAGGGAACTGTGTTCCCAGTACTGCCAGGCTAGTGGTGGCAGGGACTGAGCAGATCCCGCTATGGCAAGGCCTGTGCTAATCACAATGTATAGGGCCCCTCTGTTCACGAGCAACACAGGTCAATCCTGTGCTACTGCAGTAATCCAGCTCCAACACAGTATACAACACATCCACAGCAGAAATAGTGGGCCAAGCCCCAGACTATACCATGCTGAAAGAGAGAACTGGAGGAGTCTAACTGGCGTTGTTCACAGCCACCCTCAGGATGGGTACAGTACCAGCCGTGGCCCTGATAATTCACAATGTACTGGTTAACCAGACTGGGAAGCCACCAAACAGCACACTGGACACCTTCCCTGGCTCCATACTCCAACTCTCAGCTCACCATGGTCCAAAGTTCTTTCCCTGCTCCACCCCTCATCTAGCCTATGCTCCACAAATCACTGCGTGAAAGTCCACTACTTCCATTAAATTGTACCTCTTCTTCCTCTTCTTAATCCTCATCTCGTAGTCCAAGGTGCAGCAAAGGGGACTTGTGGACCTGGCCTTCCCTGACATGTCACACTGAAAGGAACCCATGATGCATGATGCACTCAGCAGCCACAGTTTGGGATGCGCATCCTTTTGGTGCACCCCACCAACTCTCTACACTAAATGGACCACAGACTTTATGCAGGACTTGGGTGTTTGATTCGCCATCCTCAAAGAACCCGGTATTCACTGTGACAGGCGCTGAGCCGACCCGTCCACTGACACTGTCTGCAAGAAGATGCAGGCTATAACCGAATACCTAGCTGAATAAGCCAAGGCACAATGACACTGAATGACTGGATGTGACCCAGGCCAGCTGTTGTAAGGTAAGGGCTTGCACTAACAGTCTTCATTACTCCATTCGGTCCCATTCTCCTATAGCTGGAACCAGCATTAGTCTGTCCTGAGCTCACCCTGGCTGTACATGGTTGTTATGTTGGACGGAGCCAGGTCCTGAGAGGAGGGAGGGTGGTCACTTACAGGTCTAGGAGTGGTCTAGTGTGACCTGAAAGCATCAGTGGCCCTTGGACTGGGTCAAGACACTGCCACCTTGCTTCTGTACCTCCTGCTACCTGCCCAGCACCTGCCCAGCACCTGCCTGAGCACGAGCTATTAGGAGCTGAGTCCATCTACCCCATGGGGAGGCAGGGAAGACGTCAGGAGGGAAGCAGCACAGCCAGGCAACCGTCTGCAGATGTTCTGCCAGTCAATCTGGCTATACCTGGAGATGACCCTCCTCTTCTTCCTCTTCTATCTCAATATTACCCCACTCATTAAGAGGTACAATGAGATGAAGATTCTTCTTGGAGAGTGACAGCCCAGAGATGAACGACCTGTGCTTCTATACTGGGTGGACACTGAAGGTGGAGAGGACTATGGAGGTGGGACAGGGCCTTTTAAAGGAAGGTAACAAGTCCAGTATCAAAGCTTGGAATTAGGATCTTTACTGAAAGAGGCGCCACAAGTAGGGAGCACTCTCCATTGAGATGGCAGAAGCAAAGCAGGATGAGCTCTTCAGGGAGCCCAGGCTACCTCTTCCCTGTCCTCAAGGACTAGCTGCTGCTGCTTCTACTTTTCTTCCTTTCTTTTAGATCACAGGAGACTGTGATCTCCCTCCCTGCTCCTCCCAAAAGACACACACCCAACCAAAGTTACCATGCAGTACACTGGCTTCCTGTCTGGACTTTGCCCACTTCCACTGTGCGTCTAAGGCTTCCTCTGGGAGAACTCTTGCTCATGCCCTGAAAGCACAAGTGTGCTTGTAGCTGTTCTTATTATACTCTTCGGCATGAGTGGCTCATCCACAGCGCTCCACGGCACTCCTGACATTCTTGTAAAATGGCTTATAGTGTGTGACAATGTTATCTACTAGGGTTCTCAAAACAGACGTTCCTGGTATTTTGAAGTAGGTATTTCTGTTATAGGATGGTCCTGTGAATTGTAGAATGTTCAGCAACATCTACCTATTAAATATCAGCAATATACTATATTTAAACATTGATGGTGAACAAGCCCCACCCCCTCCCAGGAAGCAGTGACAGAAGTCTTGGCTTACAGCTAACAGGCTAAGCTAAATGATACCGTGGCTTAGTGGATGTGTACCAGAAATACCCAGAAACAATGGACAGCTACCCAGATGATGAGCCTTTGAGCAGTGCATTTATGTCCAGCTTGCTAATGGGCTTCCCAGACTCAAACTTAGACACAAGAGTCAACTGCATGGGCGGTTGTCACCTTGTCACTGTCAGGTATTTTTGAATGTTTCCAGGGGTCTTAAGAACTATGCTGGGCTGGGCAGTGATGGCACAAGCCTTAAATCCTAGCACTCAGGAGGCAGAGACAGATCTCTGAGTTTGAGGCCAGCCTGGTTTATAGAATGAACTCCAGAATAGTCAGGGCTACATAAAGAAACCCTGAAGTGACAACCCTAAAGAACAATGCTGGGTTACTGCAGGGTAGCCTGAACCACGTAGACAGTGTCTAGCTGCCAACTTGAGTCTTCTCGGTCCAGTCTTGTCCCTCATCCACAGCCTCTCCTCTAGCTTTATTCAACCAGTACCCACAGACCCTACCTGAACCCACAGACCCTAACTGAACCCACAGACCCCGAGTACCTGACTTGTGCTGAAGCACTCTGTCTAACCCTTGCCCACCAAGTGATCTTGGGGTGAAGGGCATAGAGTTCTTGGCTCTGGACAGAGCTGCTACTGTGACTCATTTCTGTCCAAGTAGTCAAACACACTACCATGTTCTGCTACAAGGAACACATTTTGCTATGACAGTATGCTCTACGAGCAGGCCCTTTAACCTGTACCACCTTGGTTGACAACCATCATGGAAAGGCAGCAGTGACTCAGCAGGCATAGACCTAGACACAGGGACCGTTCAAGTGCTATTTATCCCACCCCCACCTGCAGGGACCCACACAGGCTCCTCCTGCATGGGCTGGTAACAGATGGTGCCAAATGAAAACTGGTTTGAGTTTAACCTCCTCTGATTGGTCCAAAGAGACGAGTCAATGATTAGTCCAACTGCTGTGTGTCATTCCCTGAGACCTGATTTCACAGAACTGAGTTTCCTAGATATATACCTTAGCTCTGCTAGGGGGTTCACATCTGCCAAGATATAGAACTGTTTGAAAGTTCCCAAATGCCAGTTTCCAGATGGCCTCCCTGACCACATGCTTTAAGCCTGCAGAGAATTTCTTCTTCAAGTGTGGCAACGGGGTAAGGGGAAGAGAGACAGAGAGCATCTTTGCTACCAGCTATCCAAAAGCCAGGTCCACAAAGCCGTCATTCAGTCACAGAACAGCTGACAGGCAGCCCCAGCAGGAGGTTGGCAAGAATATTCTTGTATAAATTCTAAAGGTGGGTACCAGAAAATTTAGCACACAGTGGTGCCTTTCATGCTAGCCTTGCACCAGTGAGGCAGAAACAGGGGATTTTGAATTTTATGTAACTTTGGCAATGTAGTGAAACAGGAAAAGAAATTAGGTGCAGTGAACTCACTGTACTGGGCCAGGTATTCTAGTGTAAGAACATGAGGTAAATGACACAGAAAAGCCCTGTGTTGCTGAAGGTACAGACCAGAGAGAACAGCCTAGAGCATTTAGAAATAACAACAGCGACAGCTTCGTTCACATTTACTGTCAGCAGAAATTAAGAGGAGGCTAACAGGAGAAATGCTGTTAAAAGTGAAAGGCCCTCTAGTGAGGTAATTTCTAAACAGAAGTATAAGAGATGACAGGGAGACACAGGAGAATGACTGTCTAGGCAAAGGCCATACCACGAGCAGGTGGGATGTGAAGGATGTGTGGTATGTGAGGAGAGGAGGCAAGGGAGCCAACAGGGAAGGGAAGGTCAGAGGAAGAACACCGGGGCAGTGCTGCCGAGTGTGAGCTGGGGGTGACTGATCAGAACTGCGCCAACGGGCACAGTAAGAACAGACCTCAGGGCAGCCAGTATGGTACTCAGATGCGAGAGAGAGCAAAGCAGAGCAAGTCTGCCAGATCCTTCAGGAGTCTAATCAAATGCGACATGGCAGCTATGAGGATCAGAGCAGTCTTGGCTCTTGCACCTCAAGACTCACAGGATAGGGTTAAATTTGGAGAAAGGGGCATGCAAGAAACCCAAATGTGGACTGGGACAGAGGTCTACAAAGCATGATGTGGTGCTAGCCTTCCTGAACTTGGATTCCTACCAGACCACCTTCCTTTCTGTATCCTCCATGTTTCTGAGAATTCACACCTCATATTTTTCTAGCAACACTCTGCTCTAATAAAAACTGAATCCATCTTTGAGGACCGTAGCCCGTCAGCAAACTAGAATGTGCCTGATAATGTCCAGCACAGGAAAGGATGTAGGAACAGACCCCTACACTGTACTGTTTGTCCTGGCGTGCTAGGAACTTAACCTCGGTGGGATGAGAAGTGGCTGCACCTCCAGGAGAGACCAGTGAAGCCTGAAGGGGTAAGAACTGACTGGTGCACGCGTCACTGGCGGTGAACCCACCCCTATCAGCCTCCCTGTGCATTGCTGCTCTGATACTACCAAGCCAGCAAATCCAAGGGATAAGCTGGCCTAGCACCAGACTGACCACTCAGTGCAGGTCTCCCAACTGGAAGTGAATAGCAAAGTGGAGTGGGGAGGTTGCGTAGGGGACAGAAACCAAATACCCTACAGCTAGGGGCATAAGAAGATGCTTTAGACATCTTTTGTCAATTCCACAGAGCTCCTATTGTGGCCAGCTCCATTTTTCCTTTACTTTCTGAAAATCTTATGACCTCAATGGTGTTAAGCCGTTGATGAGGCTTCCCTGGTTCTAAAGAGGCTGGGCCAGCTTTCTAGGAATCCCAGTAAATAAATAGCAAGGCAGGCTCAGACCCAAACTTTCACCTCACTTGAGGTACCCAACAATCCTTTAGAGGTCAGAAGCCATCACAGGGCTGACCACTGGTTGTCTTAATCAGACTTAAAAAGACACAGCCAGCAGCCACCACAGTTCAAAAAGCAGCCTCATTTTACAAAGAAACTGGGGTCTGTCCTCAGCCAGCTGGGAGGCTCTTGGAGGATGGGGTGTCATGAGCCACCTCTCCCGACCAATGATGTACCTGGCATGCAGTCTTGGTGGAGCAGTCAATCAAAACCTCCACGTCTCTACCAGTCATTCACCAAGCGTGGTGAGTAGTAAACTGCCCCTAACTTTCCAGGCTTCAGCTTCTGAACCAAACCATTCCTTAGGGCTGAGGAAGGGAGTGACAAGATTTGAGCCACATCCTGGAAACAGAGAGGAGGCCCAGCAGACTGACTCATTTCAACAACCAGAAGAAAAACACGAATTTACAAGGGCCTCCCAAAGAGCTGGTCTGGGGATAGCAGGTCATTTTCAGAGACCCATCCAGCGGAATTCACTAGTTCCTGTTTCTTCTCTGAGACTCGAGTCTGTAACAGTTGGTGTTCAGAGGACTGGGTGTGTAGGTATGGGCTCTGGCACACCAGGAAGCCCAGGGTATTAGGATGATTAAGCACGGGGCCATTTACCAAGTGCTCCATTTATGCCAGGCACAGACAGCATGAGGACAGACGACCAGCTCATTCAGCCAGCCGAGGAGGCAGCGAGGGGAAGTGGCGGATCATCTCCCCATCTCCCTTTCCCCAATGCGGAAACTGGGCTCAGGAAGGATCAACAACCACCCCATGATCAAGCACCAGCAGACTCAAAGCTCTTGGCTCTAAGGACTGAACAGACCCAAGTCTTAGTTTGCCAGTCTATGGGGATATGGAGGTAGGGGTCAATGAAAACAGTCCACACCAGTCCACTGAGCCTCCAAGGTGTGGTTCCTGGGCAGAAGGGGCGTGGCTCCCCCCTCTTCCCAGGCCAACTGGCTGGGAGGTGAGGGGGCGGAAGGGCAAGAATTCCGGGCTCTGAAGGTAGCTCGCAGGGCAAGGACGGAAGCAGGCCCCGCCGGGCAGAGAGTACTCACGTCGATGTTCCTCAGGATGACGCACTTGCCATTGGTGTAGAGGAAATTATCGCCCTTGGGGTCTCCACCGAGGATCTTAGAGACACCCCGCTCCACCTGGGGGAGGCTGGCGAACACCTTCTCTGAGGAGACACAAACCCCGCACGGTGCATGAGGGGCGATCCCGGCCTCGCGGGACCCAGGTTGTTGCAGGCAGTCAGCGCTGGGGGTCCCGAGACGGTCACCTGTTGCCGCCTGCGGGCACGGCCGGCAGACTTCCCGGGCGGCGGTCAGGCCCCGGGGTCGCGCAGCTCGGCCGGCCCAGCCCACAACGCCCACTTTGGGGTTCCCAGCCCGCACCCCGCGGCCGTGGGAGACCCCGGCCGCGCCCTCCTGCCTGCACCGACCCCAGAAGCCAGCAGCCGCGCGCGGAGGCCCACGCACTCACTGATCTCGTACGGCATCCTCTCCTACTTGTTACGGCGCCCCGCTCGAGTAGAACCTAGCAGTGGCCGAGCCCAGGGACGGCGCGGAAGGCGGCGCCGGGCGTGCCCGGCGCGGAGGGGGCGGTCCGAAGCCCGGCTCCGAGGCCCGTACGCGCCTGCCCTGCGCGCTACCGCTGCGGACAACCCAACCCGGAAGCGCGGCCCCGGTGCGGCTCGCCCCCAGCTTTGACCATATATAGTCAAGCGCTCAGCTCGGCGGCTGCAGCCCCGCGAGCCTGCGCGGACACCGCCCCGCCCCTCTTACGGCCCCACCCCGGAAGTGACGCGACACGACCGGTGAAAAGGCGGTGCTGAGGGTTGTAGGTGTGGGATGTGTGGTTTTCTTTGGCTTGTCAGGCTTTGAACAGGTAGCCTTCTTGTGGAACAGATCTCTCTCTCTCTCGAGCTTTCAGCCGGCTTGGCTCCCCGGCTTGCAAAAGACTTGAAGCCACGTATGGATTTTTTTTGTTTGTTTGCTTTTTACTGGGTATGTGTAGGAACACCTTCCCAGACCCTATGTCTCCCTCTTTCCCTGTCTCCCTCTCTCCCTGCACTTACTCTTAAAACTTCCTAGTAGCAAAGAAGCCAAGACTAAAGGATGTAATTCTTAAGGAGGGCAGGGGTTGTTTCCTAACATACTCTCTGGGGAGGGCGTGAGGGTGGAACTCTGTTAGTGGAGAGGGAAAAGAAGCAAAACCTGGAATTTTCTGAGCCTTGCAATGTTTCATTAGGGCAAAATGGAGTCCTCTGACAACTTGTTTGAAAAGCTCTGAAACCTTAGTTGGAAACCTGGGAAGTGGTCTTTCAAAGGAGAGCTCTTAGGACTTTGCAGCAAATGAAAAAGTCAAATTCTGCTTTATAAGTTGGAGTCAGGTTTGTCTTGCTAATTACCTGCGGGCCAGTCCCGACCCCCTCCTGGTTCACCTGGATACCCACTGGTTTCCTCTCTGGCCTGATGGAGTTTATCTTCATCTAACCTGCTGTCTAGTTAGCAATTAAATGAACTTAAAGCCTATAGGAGCTCCCAAATTTCGTAGTTTTTTTTTTTTAAGTGCCCTCCTAGGTCCTATGTGGGAGCTTCAGTGTTTCTTGTTTTCCTTAGTACCTAATCTTTTATGCTCTGGTAGACCAGCACTTTTAAGGTTGTGTGAATGCTACCCCCTGCCCTCTGTGACATCTGTTGTTTGCCAGTACTGCTAGTCTAGGGATCCCTCCCGTTGTGTTTTATAAAGAAGAAGCCAGGGATATGTTTGGTTGTGGAGGCGCAGTTGGGGGTTGCCTCTGCGGGCCCTGAAGCATCGCTCCCCCCCCCCCCTGAGGTACCAGCCACAGACGGTATAGAATAGAATAGATTTATTTAGGGCGTGGGAGGGGAGTTGAGCAGGTAGGAGGGAGAGTTAGAAGCCAGCCATGAACACGTGTGTGGGGGGTGAGGGGATGGGAAGAAGAAAGGACAGAGAGGGAAGAGAGCAAGAGAAGAGAGTGAGGAGGGGGACTGGGGAAGCAGCACCTTTTATAGTGAGTCAGGCATACCTGGCAACTGTTGCCAGGCAACTGTGAGGCGGAGCCTAAAAGGAATGCCAATATCTGCCTGGTTTAATACTTTCAAAATTGGTGACTTCTCAGTCACTTTCTCAATGAGTCACCTGCCCCAGCCTTTAAACTGCAGCTTTCTTGCCACTGTAAATAGGGTCATTAGCTTGTTTTCCCCAGTTTCATTGTTGATGTTGCTGTAAAATCACCAAACTGCCCACCAGCAACATGTGGCTACTTAACTACAATTATGACTTCAAACAGCCCCAGTGTTAGTCTTTTAGGGACCTCACTGCACAGTGCAAATGAAAGACGCTCTCCCTGGTTTGGAACATACTACCAGATGGCTGTGGTCCAGCGCTGTCCTAGGGAAGTTTTCTCTAACAGCAAGATGTCTGTCCTAGGATTCTGGGACAGAGGATAGTGTAAACCGTGAGTTTCTGATTTACTAGAAAGACTTGTTTTAGGTAACAGTTTAGTGATAACCTTTGTCAACCATACTAAAATTCCCACTCAGCACAGTACAAAGACTGCCGGGGCAGCACCAGTTCCAAGCTCTTCACAAGCTGGTAGCTGTCCTTTGTGCATCAAACCTTGGTACTGACAAAGTGACCCTACATAACACTTTGGGGTCAAGCTGTCTGGCAAAATCCAGACTCCGGTGTACGTTTTATCTTGAGGTACATGAAAGCTCTGGAGAATTTGGATGTGGGGCAGCTTATTCACGATAAAAAACGTGTACCCTACCATGTGCCAAGTTTTCCAGGTTTTAGTGTAAAGAGGGGGCACTCGGGTGTGTGAAGTGGTTTAAGTTCACATGCAAGGAACAGGCTGGCTACCCCTGGCAGCACTAATGTTTGGAGACAAGCAGCTGAGTTTGTCCAGCAGTAAGCCAAGTGAGGAAACACTCGATGTGTCCACACAGTGACTTCAGTCCCTAGAAATTAGCCTGGCCACTTGCACCAGTCTGTCTGTACACCCAAACGCCTCCGTCGCTGTCTAAGGGAGTCTTACAAGCTGCTAGCTCTTCAAACAGACACACGTACCAAGTGAGATGAATGCAGGCTTCTTTGGCATGTTCTTTCCCACACTGACTAGTGAGTGGTCCAGCCTCATCTCTATCCCCCACATTCAGACTGTCATTAACTCCAGTGTTTCATTGCAGGTGCATTCCCTTGTGTCCACTTCCCCTGAGGCTGACGACCGAGGTCCAGCTATCAAAGTGTTGAAGTCCGGCCATCAAAAGTCCCCTGTGGCTCACCTAATTAACATGCCCAATTAAAATTAAACACCTCATCCTAACACAAGGTTACCCCTTTTACCTTTATAAACTGTCCTTTGCCTGTGGGCCAAGATCAAGCCTGTCTCCTTTCTATCCAGAGGCAGTCATTTATTGTTCCTCTCTTAAACAAATACACTTCTCCCCTCTCCGTTGTATTTCCCCTTCTCCTTTGTCTTCTATCTTCTGTCTTTATCTCTTATTCCCTGCCCTTTGTCTCTCTGGGGCAAATACATCTAACTTTGTGCTGAGAACTTGGGTCTTGGGCAGTCCAGAGCTGATACGATCCTTTCAGTGGTCTTAGGATCAGTAATCTTAGTCACTTATCCCTCTACTCAGCTTTTGGCCCCTGAAGTCCTAGAGTTACCTGTCCTGATGACCTGCCTGATTTTCATTCAGCTTAATGGGTGTGGTTCTACTCTGCCTAGCAGCTAACTACCTCAGTCTCCTGTTCCTGTTATTTCTAGGCCGTTCCAGACACCACACTTTGAGGTCATCCTCTTTACAAGCTACAGGCCAAGTGGTTTGGCACTGGTTGCATCGTTTCTCCCTTCCCCCACGAGCACAGAGCTTTCCAGACAGTTCAAATGAAGCTGCTGATTGCTGTGAGGAAATGGGTGCATAAGATACCACAAATTTGCATTCAATTCCAAAGCTGCTGCATTAAAGCAAGGGACCCAAGAATGCTTATGGAATGACAAGGGACAGTCGTGCTTGCGTAAGCTAGTTTCAGCAACTTTAATTAGGGAACATGGAGACCCCTCAGTTGGCCGTGGATGTATTGTCTTAGAGCCCCCAGCTGGAAAGTTGCCTCCTGTTTCCCCACATGGTGGGATATATCAGAGCGAGACCTGTCCTGGGAACAGAAAACAGATGATTCTGGGCATCCAAGGCGTATCTAACCTCTTCCTTGCAGCCCTCTATTTCTTAGGCCTAGTTCTAGATCGGGGAAAGGGTTTTTCCTTGTCCACAACTGTATCCAGTCTGACACGGTGCCACTCATAGAACTAGGCTGATGCCCCTACTCTCTAGAGTCTAGAGGTTTGCTGTGTGGACTGAGTCTTCTGGAAAAGGGGTGTCTTCCATGCCATTGACTCTGCCTTCTCACAGCTACCCTCTAAAGGAATTTCAGAACCTGTCTCAGTTGTGATCTCTTAAATGAGCTGAGGTAGGCCATATTCAGGGGCCATCTCCAGTCTCTGGAATAGTCAGAATTAGGGTCACCCCTTTTGCAGCCTCACTTTCACCCATCTCCACTCTGCACCACGACTGACTCTCCAGGAGGTTGCTGTCTGTGGTAGAAGTAGACTTTCCGCTGCTGGAACCAGCCTGCAATGTCTTTGGCTGCTAAGCTTGCCTTCTTGGATCTTGGAAATCCTAAAATCTAACACAGGTTCAATACTTAGGTGCACTTAGATGTGACTTAGAAGGGTTTTTTTAAGTCGCATGGGAGGAAAGCGAGCTTTCAGGTACTTGTTTGATTCTGGGGCTGGTCTCGGGAGGTTGTCACATGGAAAGGAGAGCTGAGCTGTTCTCCACAAAGAACTGCTGCTCTGGTCTTCAGACCCTGGTTGAAGGAAGCCGAGGACTGGTTACGGGAATCCTGGCTTGACGCCATAAACCTACCCAGAAGTTATCAGCACTGTAATTTTTTCAGAGGGGAAGAACAGGTGGATGAAGTTGTCCCTCAGGGAGCTTGTTCCTGGATCCCTCCCAAGTGTCTCTATAAATACTTTGTTTACAATTGATCAACGTCATGGCAAGCTTGTAGAGTTGTCATGACGTCTGCTGTAGTTCACTTTTCTGTTTCTGTGAATGATCCAAAAGCAACCGGGGAGAGGAAAGCTTATTTCAACTTGCTCTCCAAGTTCACAGCCCACCATTGAGGGGGATTCAAGGAAGGAACTTGGAGTAGAAACTGAGAAGGAATGTTGCTTGCTGTCTTGCTTTTCAGATCACGATACTCATGCTCAGCCATCTTGCTTTTACAAACCAGGACTGTCTTACCAGTGATGGCACTGCCACAGTGGATTAATGCCCTCCCACACTAATTATCAAAACAACTCACAGATGAAGCCACTAGGCAGATGTCACTGGGGCAACTCTTTGAGATTATCCTATTACTAGGTAACTCAAGGTTCGTGACAGGTTGACCATATAAACCACATGGTCTTTCAGTTCTATCATGGACCCAGTCACTTTCCAGTTTGAGGTTATCTACGGTAGACACTTTGTAAGAACTTTGCATTGCTGCCAACATCATAGCTACTTATAATTCAGGTGCATCCTGTAACTTTAATTTTTTCAAACCCTATTTTTAATGAGGGTTTTTAAATGCTTTAACCTTCCTTGTAACCCACTACCCACTAGGGGTAGTGGAAAAGAAAGGATACAGGGGAAGTGTACCTGTTCAGAAAAGCTCTTTAGAGCAAGTCTGTGCTGTCTGGAAATCGGCAGTTCAGTTCCCAGGTTAGCAGGCAGCGGCAGCTTGATCCACTCGCAAACACTTCATGGATACACCAACAGTCCAGTTTGGTAGAGTCGAGTTAGTACCAGCAGTGACATGACCTCAGCCTCGGCTGGAGTCAGCAGGAGGGACCAGCAAGAACACAAGTTCTCAGCTGTGCCTCTCTCAGGGAAGCGAAAATCAGTGGAGATGAGAGACCCATAAGCATTAAACACCTAGCTATACCAGTAAGCCAAGCTCTGTCTCTGTCACTCCATGGAGTTCTATTCATACCCCCTAGACATCACATGTCCTCTATGTATGTGCCTTGCCTCAGCACCGCTCTTGACTCAGGTGAGTCCTTGGAAGCAGTAACAAACTGCAGTACACCACCAGATGGTTTTGACGTGTTTCTCTTTATGGCATCCTGACAAATGCGGCTCAACTGTACAATGTGAAGCAGACCAATACATGCATATCGTTAGCAAAGACTCCTTCATCAAGTGTCCTTTTGTTCGTGTTGCTTTGGCAGAACATCCTCTCCTGTGTCTGCTTCAGGGAAACGTTCCTTCACTAGACTGCCTTAGCCTTTCACACTGTGTCCACTTTCCCAAAGCATCCCCTCACGCGTTTGCCTCAGCAAAACACCATCCAACTGACTTTCCCAAGAGCCCTTAGGCTTCACACCCTGTTGTAGTTCCTTGCCTCTGAATTTCCTGAAGCTCACCTCCTAGGCAGCTAAGCCTATTAGCTTGGGATGATCCTTGCGAGGTTTGGCTGATGGCTAACTGCTCCAGTTGGCAGTCCTTGCTTTGAAAGACTTAGGGACCTAATCATGAATGGTCCTATGGCCATTCGGTGAAATTCTCCTGTAGTAGCTGTGGGCTCTTGTTACTGTCTCCTGCTCTGCACCCCAACCCCAAGCCCCTTCTGCTCTGTGCTGCAGCTCAGGAGCATCAGCCTCTACCCATCTCACGCTCTACCATGTAAAGTGGTTTGCTGAGGCCAGGAGACGATCCCAACTCATCTGTGTTCACGTTCGCCTACCCAGGGCTATTTTCTGAAGCAATGTTTTCTGCCTTCTTCATTCAGTGCACACTTTATAAGAACTAGCTCTGGGCACTGGCTGTGTGTTGTGTGCTGTCTGAGCACTATCTTTTTGTTTGTTTGTTTTTGGTTTGTTTTTTGAAGCAGGGTTTCTCTGTGAAGCTCTGGCAGTCCTAGAACTGCTCTGTAGACCAGACTGGCCTTGAACTTAGAGCTCTGTCTGCCTCTGCCTCCTGAGTGAGCATGGGCCACCACACCCAGCTTAATACTATCTTTACACCAAGGACTTCAGGTTCAGCTTTTGGCTTGTCCAAGTTCAGAAGCCATAAGTGATGTGCAACTAGAGTTCAAGGTGAGGTTGGCCTTCTTTAGAGCTGTTTTTAACACATAAGAGAAGGCCAGTACATAGTTGAGTGGGTGGAGGAGCACCCTCATAGAGGCAAAGGGGAAGGGAAATGGGATGAGGGTGTTTGTGGAGGGGTAACTGGGCTGTGGGAGGGATAAATAGGATGGGGGGGGTTGGGGATTTAGCTCGGTGGTAGAGCGCTTGCCTAGCAAGTGCAAGGCCCTGGGTTTGGTCCTCAGCTCTGGGGGAAAAAAAAAGACAAAATAACAAAAAAGATTGAGAGAGAGAAAGAGAGAGAGAGAGAGAGAGAGAGAGAGAGAGAGAGAGAGAGAGAGAGAGACTCAAGTACTGTGATTTTTGTGAACTTCGTTTTAGCCATTCAGCCAAGTTTGGTGTTAGTAAGGTTCAAAGGTTCAAACTAGAAGGTTTACACATCTTCCTTCTACCAGTTTAGGCTGGAAAGCCAGCCCTCTTGGCTTTCAGATATGTGGTCACGTGTCTGGTTATAATGCTTGTTTCTGGGGAGTGGTGTGTGTATTATCTGTTTATGCTCAAGGTACGAGGGCTTGGCCTTGTGATTAGCCTGCATCTTAATGGGTACTTTAATCGCAGGGTCTGATCTAAGGGTCATAGCAGAACCTATTGCTGGTTGCATAGAGACTGCTTCTTCGGTGATCTGCTTCAGTAGGTCCTAGCCTGCCCTGACTTGCATGTCTAATTAGCACTGTGCTCTCATCCTGACCCTGATTGGGAAAACTGTGCCACGGGATGCTTTTGTGGTGCTCCTTCAAGCCATTCCTATGGAATTAGCACAGCCCTCTTCTCAGGGGGTGCTAAGGATCTTTGTGTAGGTCTTGGAGCTTGGAGAACTCCATCCCAACTCCTGCCTGTGACCTCCGACCTTGTTCCAAGGGTGGCTGTTTCTGAAGCCTCTTATTAGCTTTCTCCCTCATCTGATTTAACAGGAACCAGAGGTCTGCTCCTTCCAAAAGCGCATCTACAGGAACCTTAGCTTCTGTGGAGAAGAGGCTGATAAGCTGGATGCTCCAAGCTGCTTTATTCTCTTGCTTCCTAAAAGGAGAGGAGCGAGTGATCTCCACCCATAGATGGCCTAGGGAAGGGCACGAGTGTCATTAGACCCTTTCATCTGAGCTCTGCCTGCTGCTAGCTGGTACTCTGATCTGCTTCCCTGTAAATCAAGTCATCCCCACCAGAAGAATTGAGTTGAAGACCTGCATGTGAATAAGGAGGAATGTTGACCAACTGGGATGACATAACGAAATACTCCAAACTTGAGTGGCTTAAAGAACAGAAATCTGTCTTGAAGGAAGCTCCAAATCAAGTGGCTGCTGAGGTTGAGTTCTCTTGAGACCAAAAGAGCAAGTGTTCCACCTTCTCTTCCCCAGGCTGCTGCTGTAGGCCCTTGCTGACGTTCCTTAGTTTGGAGCATCACCCCCTGCACTTGACATTCCCCCCTGTACAACTTTCTCACTCTAGGAGCGCACTAGTCCTTTTACAGCTGCTGGATGCTGTCCTCCAAGCGTCCTTTCAGTTTACATCAAATGTACTAATCTTGAGACCATCCAGATGGGTCTGTTGACAGTCTCTCATAGGAGGGTCAGCTGGGGCAGGAGAGACGGCTCAGCGGTTAAGAGCACTGACTGCTCCTCCAGAGGTCCTGAGTTCAATTCCCAGCAACCACATGGTGGCTCCCAACCATCTGTAATGAGATCTGATGCCCTCTTCTGGTGTGTCTGAAGACAGCTACAGTGTACTCACATATAAATAAATAAATCTAAAAAAAAAAAAAAAAAGAGGGTCAGCTGAAGAGAACTGTATTCTGTTTTCCCTGCCACTTTAGTTAGCCCTCCATTCTGATCACACTCCAAGACCACTGGGACCATGCAATTGCATGCGGCTGGGGTAGATCTTTCTGTAGCTGATGAGGCATGGAAGGAGTAACTGAAATATCAGGTGAAGGACTTAAGGCAGAAAGATGGTCCTGAGGTAGAGAGGGATCAGGCAATTGCTCCCAGGAGCAAGGCTTCACTTAATTCCTGCGTGATCTGAGTATGGCTTACTGCTTTATGGTTCAGGGACTGGCAAAGCTCCCACAACCATAGAGGAGCTCACTGCCTAGCAGAGATTGGCTTCCTGTATCAATTTCATTTCTTGTTTGAAGAGGAAATTAGTCAAGTTTACTACCAGAACAACATAAACGAACACCTGGGCTCCAAATGCAGAGAGACCTTTACTCGTGTCTTAGGGTCTCTATTTCTGTGGAAACACCATGACCAAATGCATCTTGGGGAGTAAACAGTTTATGTCAGCTCGCAGTTCTACATGGCAGTCCATCATGAAAGTCAAGGCAGTCAACGGTAGAAAAGTTCTGCTTACTGCAGGCTTAGTAATCCAGGAAGTACAGTCTTACTGCCTCATGGCTTACTCAGCCTGCTTTCTTATACAACCCAGCACCAGCCCACAAGATGGCATCACCCACAGTGAGCTGGGCTGCCCCAACATTAATCAAGAAAATGAATACTTGCCCACAGGCTTATCTGATAGGGATATTTTCTCCACTGAAGTTCCCTCTTTCAAAGCGATTCTAGCTCATGTATGTTAATGTAAAACTAGCCAGCACAGCCTATTACAAGACATTTTATATCACGTTGCCATAGGATAACCACTGCTCAGCTCTTTAGCATGTAATGTTTCTCTACTGACATGGAGACCATAGGTGGGCAGTCCCCTTGCTTCCCATCTAACATTTTAAATGACGGAAGGTGTAGAAATGCATAAGCTACGTCTGCTCTGCACGTCTTGGAAACTGCTATCAGTTTGAATTCATTATGTATACCGCAAGTAAAAGCAGAAGCAGAGGCAAAAATATAAGATTGGGCACTCATAGCCTCCAGCAGAGATGGCTGGAGCAGCTCTGCTAAGGCAAACAAAAGGTGACAGCAAATGGGGGTTTACAGACAACAACTTGGGGCAGCCAGGCTGAGTTGCCAATGGAGAGTCCCAGACAGCACAGTGCCCCCTAGGGGTAAGCTTTTCAGAATGAAAAGAAATAAGTAGCAAAGGTTTAACAGTAAATCTACACTTAGGAGGATTCAGGAAGTCTGCGGTAGCCTAGGCAGTGAGACGGAGTTCAAAATTGAGTTCCAGGCACCGGGTCCCGTTGTCCTCTTAGATGGATGGGCTTCTTAGTGCTGGCCCTTTTAGGCTCTGGGACAAACACTAGTAACCTCTGTTGGAAATGCCTCACTCCGTAGCCCCCCCCCCTTTTTATTAGCACATCTTTAGGGCTGTGCTATCTTGCTGTTTTTTCCCCTCCCCTGTTGAACCACATGTGGTAGGGGAAGCACATTCTGGGGTCTTACTTGAAAATATGTTTCAGGCTGGGAGAGGATTGCCCATATCCTCAGAGTCTGTTTCAAGAAGCTCAAACAGCGAGTGACAACATACCGGTGTACAGATTTCCTTTTGGAGATTTTGTACACACACACACACACACACACACACACACACACACACACACACAGAGGGTGGGGGGACATTAGAAAAACATGTAACAGGGCCCTGCTGTAGGCTCACTTCAATTCCAGTCACTTTATGAAGCAACACAATGCAGAACACTGTATTCACTAAGAAATCGCAGTGGGCATCAGTAGAAGAGAGCAAAGCAGACTCGTGATTAGTACTAGCATAGACATTAATAGAAAAGGTCAATAAGGACAAGGGAGGGCTAAAACAGTTTTGGCAAAAGGTAGGATGAAAATAGGTGATCTGATTGGATATTTTAACCTAAGTTTCAGGGCTCAGGAGGCTGAGATGCAGGCCCTGCAAGCCACACTGGCCTATGTTCTTTGGGAAAGCCCAACAAAAGAGAGGCATGATGGAGAATAAAGATAGGACAGGGCTGGATAGTCTCACCCAGTGGCTGCTGCAGCCCTCAGCTGCTTTGGTGTGCTCCTGTCCTCCCAGACACTGCATGGCTAGGTCACAGCCACTGAGCCCTTAAGTGGGTAGGCTTTCACGGGCTGGATCACAGGTGCTGGTCATACCTCTGGGTGGTCTAGCATCTGATCCAGCTCCAGGGCGGTCCTTGGAGAGGTTAGGGCTACCTGTATTGGTTCTGTCTTTGTGGAGTTGGGTTGTGTGTGTTTTCTTCTGGATGGCTCATGGGTCACTTGAACCTAGCTCATTTCCCTAAGGACTGACTCTGACCAGTGCACTGAGTACTGTAGGGTTCTGACCCAAGTTTCTTAGTCCATGGGTATTCTGGCTAGGCTTCTCTGACTCTCTCCAGTTTCCCTAGGAGTGTAGGCCAGCAAGCTGCTGCCTGAGAAGGCATCTATCTCACTGCTGCTCTGGATCACTAAGAAGGATTCCTGAATTGTTTACCACTCTAGTTGGCAGCACAAGCCCGGGAGAACAGGGCCTAAAAATGAGGTGGACTAAAGTTTAAAGACTTAGATTAAAAAATAAAAAAACTACTTAAATAAGGGTTCTCAAATGCTTCGACCCACCTTCTAGCCCACCATCCAAAGGTAGGGGAGAAAAGATGGTGAATAGGACAAGGGATGTGGACCTGTTTAGAAGTAGTTCTTTGGGGGGTGATTTCAGTCTCTTTTACAGCAGAGTTGGCACAATCCAGCAGAAACTGCCAGGCCTCTGCCAAATCAGCACAAGTCAGCAGGAGTGACCAGGATCAGCCAGAATGTCAGAAGTTCTCTGTCATGCCTCTCTCAACAATGTAAAGATCAGCAAAGATGAGAGACCAACTAAGCGTTGTAAGGCTAGGTATGCAAGCACCCCATCGTTGCCCATTGAGTCCTCTTTATACTCTCTCCAAAAATCATGGATCCTCTCGTGGGTCTTACCTTAGCAAAACATCATGTGAGTTTGCCTCAGCAAAATGTATCACACGACACAACCAGAAATTTCCACTTCAAAAGTCTCATGCAATAGCCAACTTTATTTAGAGCATCAGACAGTTTATACTCTGAGGGTTAAGAAGAGTCACATAGGCTGGAGAGATGGCTCAGTGGTTAAGAGCACTGACTGCTCTTCCAAGGATTCTGAGTTCAGTTCCCAGCAACCACATGGTGGCTCACAGCCATCTGTAATGGGATCCGATGTCCTCTTCTGGTGCATCTGAAGACAGCAACAGTGTACTCACACACATAAAATAAGTAAAAATAAATAAGCCTACAAATGAGGTGAACTAAAATCTAAAGGTATAGATTTAAAAAAAAAACTACTTAAATAAGGGTTCTCAAATGCTTCAACCCCCCCCCCTTCTAGCCCACTGTCCAAAGGTAGGGGAGAAAAGATGCTAAATAGGACAAGGGAATGTGGACCTGTTTAGAAGTAGTTCTTTGGGGGGGTGATTTCAGTCTTTGTTATCAGGATACCAGCAGTCTAGTTCAAAAGTGTCACCAAACATGACTCCTTTTATAGAGTCACATGGGTAAAGTGTACAATCACAAGGACAGGATGCACACGGCAAAAGCATGTTTTTCTGTAGAGGTGTATAAGCAGCCAGTTGTAATAAAACCTAAAGTGAACTGTCCATCACACTTGGAAGGGGAATGAAAACACATTCCAAGAACAACCCATGTTATGGAGGAACAGAAGTTACAAGACTCTTGTTTGCTTGGAGTTTTCTCACAAGGTCTCAGAAATCTCACACAGCTTCATTCATGGGCCCTGTTCTGTAGTGGAAATTTCTGGTTGTGTCATGTGATGCAGACTCATGATGTTGTCATGTGAGGCAAACTCAGATGGATTTTAAAGGCTTGGATGCCTGTTCTCTTGAATAACATGTAAAATAGCCTGGGCAGAAATTACTACCTGAGTGCTTGATCCATGAGTGCAGATTGGTTTGGGGAATGCAATAGGAAACTTAGCAGGTAGGTTCTGAGTTAGGTCAGTTCTAGGGCATAGCATGGATGGCTGTGCTTCCTCTAAGAATGGGATGCTCAAGGTGACTGTGTCTTTGGCTGACTGAACTGTGCTACTTAACATCCTAGCCTATCCTGTTAACCTCACAGTTAACCTAGGATAAGCATCCAGCATCCCAGGGTCCAAAAGAGAGGCGATATCCTCTTGTATACAAGGCCTGGCAGCCTGGCCCATTATCTAAGTGCATGAATTAGAGTTGCTAAACACTCCAGCAAAGAGTATTTGCTGCCTTTTGCAGGATTTGACAACTGCCCTGGAACATAAGGCACACTGCACTAGAAGGGGTTCAGGGCCCCCGCCTGTGAGAGGATGCCATACATGAGGCACTTATACTACATCTCTAGAATTGCCTTTAACCTGGAGTGTGATGCCAGTACGAGCTCCTCTTCAATGGGTTTCAAGTGATTACTTGAGAGGGCGGTGTAGTCATGGAGATTGATATTTGGGGATAGCAACTTGATCATGAATTCTAGTAAGTGTCTGACTGCTCTGAAACACTGGCAATGTGGTTGTTTAGGGAAACCGAAGCGTTCCTTAGGGGCCTAGAAGGTTTGTCTTAATAAAAAATTCACTGTGTATAGAGATCAGTGCCCCACATCCCAACACTCCTTGTGGTCTAGGGGTGGGCTGTACTTTTTTCTGGAAAAGATTTGTCAAATCAGCCCCACCCTCCCCAGCAGGCAGGAACAGGTATTGTTGTGACTTTTCCAAGGCATCAAGGCTCTGTATAAACACAATGTAAGGCAGAGCTGACTGATGTCTTTCTCCAAAAGTCCCGGAAGCTGAGGGTAGCACCAGAAGTGAAAGTTTACATTACACCATACAAGTCTGATGCTTGCTTTCTGATTTGTCGCTGTTCCTATGCTACCGAACTTTGGAAACTTTAGATCTCTAAAATTCCCCTGGTCTGTGCTGAAGCCCGAAGTCATGTTGATATTTGTGGGCTGTGATGCTGGTTGCAGTAGGAGTTACTATTCAGAGTGGCTTGCATTGCTATCTAAGGTCATGGTAATGTCTGGGTTTGTGCTGCTGTAGAGGGCCACAATTGAGTCCATGGTCTTGCTGTACTTGGGTTTACACTGATGTTGTGGCCCCTGTTGCCAGTGAATGCTGGGCAGATGTCCATGTTTTATGCTGTGGCCAGAAGCCATGTTGGCGTTCAAGATCCCAGCTGCATCAGAGGACCTTATCTGGGTCTGTGGCCCTACTGTATCTTGGAGCCCTGTTTGTGATCTGTGCTGATGCCAGAAACCAAGAAGAAGTTCACAATCCATGCTCCCATGGTCTGACAACTACAGATGTATAGATCAGAAAGAACATGGAAGACTTCTGTGACAAACCCCCCCGCCAATAGTAATAGCCTTGATAGGAAGCCATCAGAGAGAACTCTCAAAAAACTGTATAGGATGTTGGAGTGTTGCCCTCCACAGTAGATGACCTCCAGCAGGGATGTAGGACACTATGGTAGTTTGCATATGCTTGGCCTAGGGAGTGGCGCTATTAGGAGGTGTGGCCTTGTTGGAGGAAGGGTTTCACTGTGGACATGGGCTTTGAGGTTCCTCTGCTCAGGTTCCATCCACTGTGGATTGAGACCCTCCTCCTGGCTGCTTGCAGAAGACAGTCTCCTCCTGGTTCCCATCAGATCAAGATGTAGAACTCTCAGCTCCACCTCCAGCACCATGTCTGCCTGCACCCTGTGATGCTTCCTGCCATGATGATAATGGACTGAACCTCTGAAACTGTAAGCCAGCACCAACTAAACGCTTGCCTTTATAAGAGTTGCCTTGGCCATGCTGCCCCTTCATATCAATGAAATCCCAACTAAGACAGAGGAGACGGACTCAGCTCCATTTAGGGGATGAGCCACTGAGAATTTGACCATGCCCTAGGTATCACAAATTGGACTGTTTTTTTTTCTCCCTGGGGTGGGGGGCGTTAACAAAAGTGGGGAGAGGACAGGGAAGAACTAGGAAGTGAATAAAAAATGTTGAAGAAAAAGAAAAGAAATTGCCTTTACTTCCAGCCAGCATTGTAGAAATGCACACATTGAAAGTGTTTTCAGGGTAGCCTTATGTAGTTGAGGAGAGAGGCTCAACTGCTCTTGTGGGTTAAAGTGCTCCTTGGGGAAGTGGGACAATCTAGGAGTCTGGAATTCCATATTGCTTCTTTACCATCTAGGTAATCTTGTGTACTTGTTGGGTTCTCTCCCTATGCTGTAAGCGTAGCTCTGTGAGACCAGCAACATATCGCTGGGTGAAGACAAATGTGTTTCCTTTTATCACAATGTCTAGGATCTAAGAATGTTTCACAGTCTCCAGGCTTGCTGGCTGCCAGGATGCCTCCTACACCAAAATAGAACTTTATGATGTTTGTAGGTACTTGTCACCTAATTATCCTTGAATGGTCCAATTGAACCACAAGGGGACTCCTGGAAGGGAAGCCATGGTTTTTTGTTTGTTTCTTTGTTTGTTTTTTTTTCTTGTCCTGTGAGATGGGCTGTGCTCAGGTGAAAGTCCCTTTGGTGTTGTTGGGTGTGCAGGGATTGGCTGCAGAATAGGTAAGATTGCTGTGGCCTGAAGATCTGCCCTTTCCCCTCTTAATATGGGGGGTTCCCTCATCACTGTGGGCAGATTTCATCGTGGAGCCTGGAGACTTTCCAGATAGTGCTTTTCGTAGGACACATAGCTGGTATGCTGTGTAAATCCCTTTCAAATCAGTACATGCCTTATAGAAGCCCTGTCTCTTAACTAGTGGCCTACCTGGCCACAGAAGATGCCATCCTTGGGTTGAGGCTTCTAGTACAGAGTGATGTATTGTAGTAAAGAGACTGAAAAGATTCAGACCCTTCCAGGAATAGATGGGGAAGGCTGTCAGTGCAGTCCATGGATAATTTGGCACTAGCACCCCCATCCACTGGTCCCCCAGGATTCTGCAGTCAGGCCTTAGTCCTTTGGAAGGTATGTATGTGTATGGTTGGGCAGAACTATCAATTTTGGATTCACCAAGTTTGTCTGGGTTTGAACAGGGCATCTCATGACAAGGGAGTTCAGAAAAGCAGACCTGACAAGAGTGGAGCTGAAGGATAAAACATGTATGAGGTTGTATGCATGATGAATATTCTAAGCATTGGAGCCTTGTCTGTAGATTTAATTTTTTTCCTTGCCACAGGGTGGTAGATCTGGCAAAATCACTATATCTGGCTTGATAGGTTATTTGACTACTTTATAAAAACAACAACAACAACAACAACAACAACAACAACAACAACAACAACATGTTGAAGTCATCCTTGGAAAACCCCAAAACCCCACTGTCCTTTTCTGTTGTCAGGGCTACATGCTCCTCACCCAGACTGTACCTGGGAGCACCTTGGAGAGCACATGTGCTGTGCCTTGGTCCCAGCTGACTAACTCTCACCTCTCCTGGCTAAGGGAAGGAATAAGCCTGTAGAAAGCAATACTTTACTGTACGCTGTTCTCAAATGGCAAGGTGAGTTTTGACTTGGAAGGACCCTTGGGGACATGTGCATACAAACAGAGCCACACACACCTTGACTTGCTGACATGTCTTCTGATAGAAAGCTTTCTAAAGGCTGACCTACGTGGTGAATGGTTGGATCTTGAATGCTAGAACAAGAGATGTTTTCTGATACCAAGCAATGGTCTAGGAAACAGTAATAGGAGTAGCTAAGCAGCTGTATGTAGCCCATGTTGTCAGGGTCAGTCCCCTTTCAGGCTAAGGGTCTGCTCATCTGTGTTTTCCTAGAAGAGCCCTAGGATTTTAGTGACCCTTGGCAAGGTTGTCTTGCCCTTGACCTTTATCTGTACTTTGTCTGATTTCAAGGCTGGGGCCTGGCTCCTTTGACACTTGTAGGCAAGAACCTGCCTTCTGCAAATCTCTATCAACTGACACTAATTGAGCTCCCTGATTCAACAGTGGAGTGATGTATGCCAGTGAAGTGATGTATGCACAGCATTTTGCTGTACTGCGTCTTGGCCACCAGGTGGTGCCAAAGGAATCCCACTTAGCAGCAGGCACTCTGAAGGATGGGGTTCATGAGAACTGTGCTAGGATGTCTCGAGCTTGCGTTTGGGTCACTTTCCTCTAGGAACTTTCCCATGAAAGACAATCCTCATACAGAGCTATAATATCTCTGAAACACGTGGCATTCTTGTGAGACGAGGCTGCCTAGGGTAGCTTGGCATTGACAGCTCACAGGAGCCCCAACTCTTCACTCCGCCCCCATCTCCCCAGGTTAGAGGATGTGCACTAAGCAAGCAATTTAGTTTCTTAGCCGTGTTCCCATGAGTGGACATGTAGCTTTCTGTCCCACGCGCGACTTTCCGCCGGCAAGAAGCACGCGAGACATAGAAATTCTTACTATGAGTGACTTTATTCCTGTCTATTCCTCTCTCATGGTGGAAGCCCCGCTTGCGCCGCCAGGCGCACCCCTATTTATCCCCCGTGTGCGCACCCACACCTGATTGGTTGCTTACTCATGACCTCATCAGGTACGCCCCGGAAATGGGCAAAGACCTGGCATGAAGGCACTCTTGCACATGCGCACACAGTTAATCTCCCCATAGGGAGCCGGCTTGCGCGGTAAAGGCTAGCGCCATCTAGTGGTGGCGAATGTTATTGCGGCCCTCTACAGCTTTCGGGCATGGCTTAGCAGCCTGAGACCTTGCTAACTGCATGAGATAAACATACCCATCTGCAAACAAAGCATCCAGCCATTCTGACCTAACAGTCCCTGATAAGCTTACCTTTCACGCTCAGACAGATTCCAGAAGCTATCCTAGAGCTAAAGGCATTGCATTGCCCCAGTAAGGGTTGGCTTTGTGTGCATGCATGATAAAGCTGGGGATAGGACCTTCCTTATATCATCATGCTTGTCTTCTCAACGGCTTCTCCAGTCCTAACATAGTAATAGTTCAGGGCCTCTGCTTGGAGAACGGTGTCTCAAAATGGGCTGGATCTCCCTACAGTGGTTGGCAATTCCCACAGATACACTCGCAGGCCAATTTGATCTCAGTTTCTCCACTGCGAAGCACTCTTCAGGTGATTCTGGGTTGTGGCACGTTGACATTTTAAAACTAATGGCATGTGGTGAGGCTTGGAAATTTCCTGTGACTTCAGATGGGCAAGCATGGCTTTGGATGATGAGTAGGTAGAGGGTACATGGCCTGTCTTAGCTTCTTGCCAGGCGAATATTGAACATTTCCCCTGTGAGGCTTGCTGCACAGGTGCTGTATTTGAGGGAAGGCTAAGTTTCTTTAAACTGTAGGAATTGAAAGGGGACAGTTTTAGCCATTAACGTAGCCTCTTGCCTGTTTTTCTTCATCACAAGGTGAGTACTTTGTTGCCACATCCAGCATAACTCCAGGGATGGACCTGACTTGGTGTGTGGCAAGGGGATGAAGAAAGCACACACATAGCAAAAATCCTGGGGTGGGGTGAACGAAACTCTGGAGAAGCCATGGCCCCCTGAGTGGAAGCCCACAGACAGCTGAGCCAAGGAGTAAATTACGCTGATCTCCAAATGCGAAACCTCTGTAGAGAAGCAGTCTTCAGGCCTAAATATCCAGGAGATGAAGATGCAGTGTATTCTGTACATGCTAGCAACATCCACTTAGATCGGAGGGAGGCTTTACTATGGGTTTGAGGGTTTATTTCTTGACTTGGCTAACTCATGTCAACACACTGGTTCAGGCCTTCACAAATTCAGTATCCCCTGCTCGCCTTTCCATTCACTGCCTGCCCAGTGGATTGTGAAGACCTTTCCTTGGTCTTCAATGGCTCCATCTCCCGATGGATGTCTAAATTTCTATACTTTTAGCATCCCTCTAAAATCCTAGATCTGATCCTGTTTTGGGAGTTATGTCAAAACCTTCCAGTATCTTCATTTTCCTGCCTCTGACTTTTGTTAATGCAGGATCAGCAACAAATGCCCCACTGATCCCTAGTTTTCTGGTTGTTGGCTTCCTTTGAAATGGGGAGGATTGGGGGTTGGGGATTTAGCTCAGTGGTAGAGCGCTTGCCTAGCAAGTACAAGGCCCTGGGTTTGGTCCCCAGCTCCGGAAAAAAAAAAAAAAAAAAAAAAAAAAAAAGAAAGAAATGGGAGGATCTTCACAGCCATTTGCATTGTCTAGCCAGTTGCTGCCATCAAAGACACCAATGAGGCTATATGATACATGGTATCGGGATGTTGTCATTTTGGATCCCTTGGTTGGGTTGACACTCTTGATTTTTAGCTTGATCAAGATTGCTGTGCCCAGAAGCTCAAGAGAGCTAAAACTACAGTGGAACTAAAAGACTTAGAAAAACTAGCATCCAACTGATGAGGACAACAAAGGTGACAAGCAAAGTAGATCCTGGGACTGACATTCTCCATGGCGGAAGGTGAGGGGGTAACTACCTCTTCTAGAGAGCAGGGTTCCCAGTGCTTGTAACAGATGCATGGACATAGTGATAGCTTCAAGGTACTGTGATCCACAGTACCACAGAGAACTGTAGCTCCTGGAGGTAGCTTTGCTCAGCATGCTATGAAATTAAGCCTTATCAGACACGAAGAGTAATTTTTCCTGAATTTGTGTAGGCAGCAAGGGATAGTCATGACTTGGGGCCATATTGACTGATAGCATTCTATTTTAGGGCACTCCCTGCTGGGGAAGTGCAGCCAGCCTGCCTAATTGACAGAACCCCAGTCATGTGGAGTCGACTGAGGGGTCAGGCCTGAGAGCTACTCTTGATGTTGATCTGCATATAAGAAAACATTCTAGAGAGTGGAGGTTGAAGGAAAGCATAATGGGAGTCCTAGTCTCCTAGAGATCGGGATTTGAACTCGACATTTGGAGGGGCCTGGTTAGTCCCAGTCTGCTGCTTAGGAAGGAATATAAATAAGCACAAAGGAGAGCCCGGAAAGGGTAGAAACCCAGAAGATTGGGCTCCTGAGGTCAAAGAGTACTTAGCCCTCCAGGAGATGGGCTGGTTCATTCAATGATTGACTTCAGGATGGTACACAGTGGTCTCCATTGGAAGCAAGAGTTGGTCATAGTTATTCCCAACCTTCATACCTATGAATACATCCTTGAGGGCAGCAGTGTTGTACAGTAGGGTCTTGGGGAAGCTTGATGCCTTCTTGGACTACTCACCACTGGGCTCTGATTGGGATAACCTTATTTATTACAGTGTGCTGCTTGGAGTAACTTCTTAATCCCAAGGTTCCTAACAAAAGCAGAGTTTTCCTGGCCTTACATATGATCTCTGACTCTGTTACTTAGCCTTAGTAATACTTGCCATAAAGATGCATAATTTCCCCCTAGCAATGTGTTTTGTAATGCAGGGTTTTAGTGGGTCTGTCTTGATGCTAACTTCCAGGTTTGGTAACAACTAAGAATGTCTCCCTATATCAGTAGACGGCATGCTGGAGAAGCTAACTGTCCTAGCAGAGGGGAGCTGTGCTAAGCTGTCTGCAGTTCCTCCAATAGATGGATCATGGGAAGAGGCTGAGGCTTGTATCCACCATTTAGATAGTAGGGGACACTGGTTATGATTCTGTCAGAGGCCAGGGGACTTACCCACTAGAACAGATTCTGCTGCCCAGGGTACCTTAGACTGATGATCTAAGACTTCAGGTCATGGACTGGCCTAGCTTTCCTTGCCTCTCATTTTGCGAAATTCTTCTCACCTGTTGAACTGTGGTCAAGACTTTGAAGAGTGGAGGCAGCAGGCTGCCTGAGGAAGCAGTGCACACTCAGAGTGGTGGGTGTCTTTACATTCAGAGAGCACCTCTTCTAAATATAGCCAAACAGTGAATGACCAGGGATGTGAATGTTTAGATGGCCAAGAATATGAGGGACATTTTAGTCAAACCACAACAGATTGGAGATTCAGGGGCTGATCTGTCTACGGACAGGTCTTCAGGAGGGAGTAGCCCTGCTTTATGGTTGAGGCCCCTCAACTTTGTGCATTGCTCCACCACAACTACTAGGATAATTGTACAGTTAGTTGATGTCTGAGGTGATCTACAGTTTTTTTTAAAGATTTATTTATTTCATGTATAAGTGTACACTGTAGCTGTCTTCAGATGCAATAGAAGAGGGCATCAGATCTCATTACAGATGGTTTTGAGCCACCATGAAGTTGCTAGGAATTGAACTCAGGACCTCTGGAAGAGCAGTCAGTGCTCTTAACCGCTGAGGCAGCGCTCCAGCCCTGACCTACAGTTTAAGGTGATCTATATTAATGTTGTCTGGAGTTTGGAAACTGTATCCTTGATTAGACATTGTGATGGCTTTATCTTATTTTTGAAGTAACAGGGAAATTATGTCCTGTCAGCTTTCATATAGGACAGCATCCTGAAGCTGCCAATTGGTTCATTGCTAGGATCTTCTGTTCTCCAGTGCATGAGTAGGAAGTCCCCCTACGGGTACTTAGGTTACAAATGGTTAATATCATTGCTTCCACTTAGGGAGTGGAGTAGCTGGAACAGGCTGGCTTCAATTGGGAAGAATTGACACTGGGAATAGCTTGTATTCGAAAGCTAGTCTTTAAGATTCAGTAGTGGGGTTGGGGATTTAGCTCAGTGGTAGAGTGCTTGCCTAGCAAGCACAAGGCCCTGGGTTCGGTCCCCAGCTCTGAAAAAAAAAAAAAAAAAAGATTCAGTAGTACTTGCCTGTCTAAACTAACAGTTCGGATTACCTATAGGAGGCTAAGTTGCTTTCGCTTAGGCGTCAGGGTATAAGAATAAACTGCCTAGACTGCTGGTCTTGACTAGACTGCTGGTCTAGTCAAGAAGCCATCTGTGTGCACAGATGACCTCAGACTGCCTCTCACTGTGCTCTGGGATTTGCTTTTGGTACCAATGGGCTGTTAGTTTCAGTCTGTCTGGGTATGTCCACCCTTCGCAGTGGTCAGGATTAGGCTTCTGGGTGAAGAAGTAGAGGAGCTGCATGGACTTTTTGCTGTCTGTGGGTGTCAGCTTAGAGGATAGGTAGGCCATTTGAATAGGTGTATACCTGGGTAGGGGTCCTGCAGTGAGGATACAGCCTTAGTGAAGGTGTCTCAGAAAAAGGCTTGGTTCTTTGATTTTTATGGTATATTTGTCTTAATCAACTGGTATGTAGTATCTGTGTCCTGCTCTGATAGAGGGCCTTGAAAGACGCTCATGAAGGATTGTGAGTTGAGTGTTCCCATGTCCACCTGTGGTGGGCAGTGACAGTCTCATCTTCCTGCTGTTGCTGCTCTGTGAAAACACCATTATGGCTAGCACTTTCAGCAGTTCTAGTTTAATTTGTTGCTGTGAAACACCACAATTAAAAGCAACTTAAGTTGGGCTGAAGAAATGGCACTGACTGCTCTTCTAGAGGTCTTGAGTTGAAATCCCAACAACCACATGGTGGCTCACAACCATCTGTAATGAGATCTGATGCCCTCTTCTGGTGTGTCTGAACACAACTACAGTGTTCTTATATATAATATATCAATAAATCTTTTTTAGAAAAAGCAACTTAAAGCAAGTAAGGGGGGGGTTATTTGTCTCATATTTCCAGGTCACTGTAGATCACTGAAGGAAGTCAGAGTAGGAATCTGGATTAGAAATCAGATAAGAACTATTTACTAGTTTGTCTTCTAGCCTATACTCAGCTAGCTTTCTGATATTGTTGAGGCCCATTTGCTTAGAGATGGTGCCATCCATAGTGAGCTGGTGGTCCCTCCCACATTCATCAAGGTAATCTCCCACAAATGTGCCCACTGGCTCATCTGATCTAGGCAATTCTTCAACCAAGGTCCCATCTTCTCAATGACTAGTTTGTATCACATTGACAAGAATAATCAGTACATTGGTTTAAGTGGATTGAATAACCAACACCTTCATTCATAAGCAGCCTGAGATCCTTAAAAACCCTGGGCCCTTATTACATTTTCTGTGAATTCTACCATCCTTCGTCTCTGTTTATGGATGCAAGAGCTTTGTCCTTGGAAATTCATGGAAAGGCAAAGGTATTCCTTGCCTTCTCTGTAATAAGAACAGTTTTTGCTCTTGGCAAAAGTTCAAGTGACCTGTCAGCACCCGGAACAAGAACCATTCGATATCCCAAGTTTGTGTGGATGAAAGGCTCACAGCCTTTGAGTCACTGACTAAAGATATGGGAGGAAGCAACTTCTTTGATTAGCTTTTACTTCCTGGTGCTATAATAAATTACTCAGACAAAATCAACTTAAGGGGGAGAGCAGAGGTCTTATTTATCTCACAGTTCAGGGTAGCAGGAAGTGGCAGAAGCAGGATCTTGACTGATGAAGTTGGCCATATACATCTATACTCAAGCAGAGTAATATATATGTGCTTGCCTATGCTCAACTAGTCTCTGTTTTGACAAGTTCAGGACCCCAAGCCTAGAGAGCTATTCTTAGGAAATGGTACTGCCTCCAGTTAAGATTGTCTTCCTACATTAATTAGTGTAATCAAGATATAATACCTCAGACATTCTCAGAGGTCAGGCTTTGACCTATATAATCTCCCATAGGTATGCCTAGGAATTTATTTCCTATCTGGTTCTAGATTGTCAAGTTGATAGTTAACACTAGCAGTGCCCAAATACTTACTTATCTACTAACAGGGAAGTAGAATTCCATAGTGATAGTTCAAAATTGGTGGGGCAGTTTGTGTTAGAAATTTCTAGATGAGCAGAAACAATAAGATGGTTAGATACAATATACAAGGATTAAGCTGGTCAGTTCCCATCATCTGAGAAACTGAAACCCCAGTAGTTGCTCGATCCTTGAGCTGATCCTCTGCATTTGGAGAGGATCACAGTAGCTGTCACTCACTGGAGAACCCATGAGGCTGATGAGTACCTGAGCCATCCTAATCTGGTGCAGGGAACCTGAAAGGTTCTTAGAGAAGCCTCTAGTCCTCAGTCACAATGGAAGCCTGGAAATGCTGGCTCTGACACATCAACAGGGTGAATCAACTCAGAAGCAAGAGGGAAGGCAAGGCATCTTCTTCTGCCTTTATCTGGACTGTTACCAGGAGGAAGGTGGCACCCATGACTAGTGTGTATGTGTGTGGGTCTTCCCCAACCAATTACAGCAACCCGGACAGCTCTTCAGTTGAAACTTCCAACCCAGATCTAATTGTGTCAAGTTGACATTATTAAGACCATAAACTATCCAGTGTGGATTAGTGGGCCTTCTCTCCTAACTATAGCAAATGAGATAGTCTACAGAGAGAACATCGGGAGCCTGACTTCCTGTCCCATCTGAACAACACAGAGACTAGGGTCCTGGTGGCTATGGTTGAGGTGTATTTTAAGAAGATATTGAGTCAAGATTTGAAGAAAGCTAGTATAGGATCTGAGAAACATGCCTATAGTGAGAAAGAGGCAGAATTGGATGGATGATGTCAGACTAGGACATGAGACAAGCAGTGAGCTCCCCAGCAAATAGCTTCAACTACAGTTGTTCTGTGTTAGGGTGACTGAGATTTCTACTCATGAAGTGACACCTAGAGGCCAATAGCTGTCTCCCTATTAAGTACCAAGTCCCGCCTTGAAGAGGAACTACATGTTGCATATGGTGTCTGCCTGGCATCCTTCATTATGCACTTCAAGCTGAGAATTTCAGATAATTCTTCTAGTAGTGCCAGGATGTATGATAAAAGCAGGATAACCTGTTCCATTGTTCTTATTAAATCTTAGTGGGTCACTTGTTCTGGTGAAGCACATGGAATTTTATGAGATAAACCGGATGTTCTGAATATAAAGGCATGGAATGTTAACTTTCTATTTAATAAGTATCCACCACACTAGAATGAATGTTCTTTAGGATGGAAAATTAGATGTTATTGCCTTGCTAATAAGAGATAGTTTACCCTGATGATGGGATGGTAACCTTATTAGAGGGCTTAAATATTACACTGTTGTTGGACTAGTCAATTGGAAATCTACTCAGTTAAAGGCTTCTGGGATGGATTTCTTGAGTGGCAAAGCATATAAGCTTGCCTAGTGGGTTACAGTGCATTCCTTGGATTAATCCCCAACTAGACTGATCTTTGGGTACAGTGTACTTTGGTTGGTGTTTCTACAGCCTCCTCTAGGTACCTATTCCTCATAATTTGTTGTCTATTTTCTACAAATCATGTTTGTGTCAGTGATACTACATGAAAAGCAACTTTAAGGAAGGAAAAGTTTGTTGAAGTCCATGATGAGGGGAAGGCTTGATGGAGTTGCTTATAGCATTGGGAGCACGTGACTCAGAGGCTGTTATGGTAGCAGACAGGAGACTAAGTGTACAAGGCAGTAGTGGGGAAGGGATGGGGAAGTCCCAAAAGGTGTTCCCTTATCTGGTAGCAGATTCCATGTTCTTAAAGGCTCTAAAGCCTTCAGAAAAGCATTATGGGCAGTAGACCAAGCACTCAAAGCACGAGCTTGTGGAGGACATTAATCCATCCATCCAATCTCTCACCAGCCGGACTACTTGCCATTATATGAGTACACATGAAAAAGTGTTTGTATCTTGGGCCTCTTCTGCCTTTTTACAAATGTATTGACTGAACTTCCTCCCATGTTTTAAGGATATCTCCAAAGAACCATGGTAGCATAACCATTTACAATGTGATTTTGTGTTGAGTCAAGCCATCTATGAGACAGGACCAGTGTTTGCTCCTTTTCTGGTTTTTAGGGTTCCTATTGCTGTGGTGAAACATCATGTCCAAAACAACCTTGGGTTTCATTGCTGTGAAGAGATACTATGACCAAGGCAGAGTTTATGAAGGAAAACACTTAATTGGGGATGGCTTACAGTTTCAGAGGTTCAATCTATTGTCATCATGGCAGGATGCATGGCAACATGCAGGCAAACATGGCATTGGAGGAGCCAAGAGCTCTACATCTTGATTTGAAGGGAGCAGAATAGGGACTGTCTTCTACACTGGGCATAACTTGAGTATAGGAATTCTCAACACTCACCTCCACAGTGACACACTCCCTACAACAAGACCATATCTACCCCAATAAGGCCATTCCTCATAATAGTGCCACTCCCAGTGGACCAAGCATTCAAACACGTAATTCTATGGGAGGACCTATTCGAACCACCACAGGGAGGAAAGGCTTTTATTTAGTTTAGAGTTCTACTTCACTACTAATCACTAAAGAAGTCAGGACAGGAACTCAAACAGAGCAGGAATCTGGACGCAGGAACTGATGCAGAGACCATGGAGGGGTGCTAGTTACTGGCCTGATCTCCATGGCTTCCTCGGCCTGATTTTTTTTTTTTAATAGAACCCAGGACTACCAGCCCAGGGATGGCACCACCCACAGTTGGCTGGGCCTTCCTCCATTACCAATTTAAAAAAACGCCTGGCAGGCTTGTCTACAGCCCATTTTATGGAGGCATTTTCTCACTGAGGCTTCTTCCTCTCGGATGACGTTAGCTTGTGTTAAGTTAACATAAAGCTGTCCACTATGGTGGCTCTGGACTTGCTTTAGTGGAGCTCTCTAAGATGGACCTGTCCTGAATGGGGGTTCCTTCTGGTAGGGTTAAGGTTCATTTTTCCTTCAGATGCTGTGGTTTCAGAAAGATTTCCATAACCTGCGTGACTCTTATTAGCACAAAACCACCATTGTTGCAGGAGACACAAATCTGGTCATTGTTGTTGCAATTTTACTTTAATACCTGAACTTCGGTGATTTCTGGGCATAACACATCCAGTAACCCATAAAAACTGGTCTAAGTTAAGTCCTATTTCTAGCTGTTGTCTCGTGAAATCCATCATTAAAATTCATAACTGGTTCGGTTGCTATGAAATGAGATTACTTGGTAGCTGGAGACTGAATGAGGGCCACATACATGAGAAGCAAGCACTTAACTACTGCCCTGTGTCACTAGCCCCTGAGTGGTTCTCATATATCACGCATTGTCATCAATGCTAAAAGTATGCCAATGCTTAAGTTACTAAAGCATGCAAGTTACTAAAGCATGCAAGTCAGATTTAACCATTTTTAAAATAAGCTGGGAAGTACAGTGTTTATATTTTCTAAAGAGAAAAGGTTATTTGTTATTTCTGCAGTTTGCATATAAAAGTCTATAATATATTTATCTTAATAGGAAATAAAGCTTGTCATTTACACACTACACATATCATGACAGCTGATTCCACTGAGGTGATTCCAAACCCCGCTGCAGTGGCTCTCATGCCATGCCTAAGCAGAAATCCTATGAAGCTTCAAAATCCTGCTTCATATAAAATCAGAATTGAAGTGGTTTCTTTGGGAAGTCAGTTATGTCAAGTGATGTTTTGCTAGGGCACACAGGTGAAAGAATGTTTTACTGAAGCAGACATGGACGAAAGGGTGTTTTTCTATAGTAGAGATGTGAAAGGACATGCGGTGTTTAGAAGGCATATAAATATGGCCCCACAGACAGTGGGAGCTCAAGCATTGGTTCAGGTCGTTCCACCTAGCTATTCTTCGCTAATGACACTCATGTATTGGTTCACTTTACAGTGGGTTGTTGAGCTTCGCTTGTGGTGACTTCATAGAATCTCACCAATTCCTATGGCTTCTTGCTGTTCCTACAGACTTGGACCCGTTGGTGAGCCTTGTGGTTTCTTCTGGATTGCACTACCCTTGCTGGTTCGTGTGTGGTGTCTGCTGAGTGGACTGGACTGCAGCTACTGATTCGTGTTTGGTGTTGGCTAGTGGGCTGGACTGAGAACAACAAAGATCAGAATCACCAAAGAACTATTTCTAAATAGATCTACTTCCCCTGTGTCCTAATAACCTTTTTTTCTACTACCTCTGGTGGGTGGCGGGCTAGAGGGGAGGTTGAACTCTTATAAAAGTAGGTTGAGAAAAATATATGCCCACACAGCACGCTGATTTATTGGAGAATACATTCATAGATGAAGTAAATCTTATCATGCTTTTATATTTTGACATTCCAACTAGATGGGGGAAGACCAGTAGCTTAGAAAAGCATAAAACCTATGACAAAGTTTGTAAAAAGAGTTGTTTTAAGTATATTTAACCAAGTTGAAGCAGCATAAGCCTGAGAATTCCTGAGGTGTGAAAATGATAAAACACATTACAGTCCGCAGAAGCAGCACTTTGATTGCTCAGAATGCACACAGTGCCCAGGAACTCTTGTCAGGTTTTGACTACCTGGCTTCAGTTCAAGCATTTGCTGTTCTAAAAGCGGTACCTAGTGATCTCCAAGATGCTTTTAACTTATCCTGCTTGATGTGCAAACATGTGATGTAGCTTGGGATCCTTGGTGGTGCTGTTGCTGTGGCAAACCTTGCAGGCTGTGTACATGTATGTGTACTTCAGTAGTGCGTGAAGTAGTGCATCTGAAAACAAACCTCATTGGTTTTCTTTTCAAGAATATTGACCTGGTGTATTCAATATGGCTTCTACTCTTTGGTGCTAATACATATTTTTTTCTAATAGTTCATGAGCATCAGAATAGCAACATGATACATACCAGGGTCTATCAGCCACCACAGATCTTCTCCTCTCTATCTATTGCATTCTTATACAATTTTACTTTGCCCCTCCACAGGAACTTCTGGTGATTCTAGTCAGTCCCATAGCTACTGCAACCATGTCCCCCCAAGGCCATGTTCCGGGGCTTCCCTTTTCCCAGCTGCCTACCCTGCATAGGTTTAGGGCACTACATGAAACTACGTCCTAGCCATCATGTCATGGGAACTTTGTGGGAGGGATTTTCTTGTTATATGGAGTGCTGCAATGTAAACCCTGTGTGTCCTCTTAGGTTTGTTACATATCAAGTCTTAGTGAAATAAAACTAATCATAATGAGACCTAAAGTCGACATACTTTGATGACATTTCTACATTAAGTTTTTGTTTTCAGTTTGTAAGATCTGAATCTATTGACCATGCTTGCTTTGGAGTTTCATTGTATAGTGAATACCACTGTCCATCAGCTGCTGCTACTATTTTAAGTCTTCTACTGGCCATAGGCAGGAACCCAATTCATCCTCCATACAAGTCTGTTGGTTGAATGTTGATGGATCAGCATGTTTTTCAGGGGCTCCGTAATACAAGGACACATTCTAGAGCATCTGAATGGGATAGCACTAGACCAGGTGACTCTAGCCACTAACTTTCCTCTTTGAATGTAGCATTTCTAGGGTACACATAGCTCGTGCTTGGCCCTACTGTCCTTATGCTGGATCTCAATGTGGGCCTCATCTTGAAGAGTGTCTTCATGAGTGTGTCACTTTTCTGTTGCTGCGATAAAACACTGTGGCCAAAAACAACCCAGAAAGGGGTTTGCTTTGACTTACTGTCCCAGAGAGTCCATCTGAGTATCATTATCTCAGCTGTCCCCCTTCAGTCATGAGAAACCCCACCAGGTAGGTCAACCACTTTACATCTTCACTCTATCAGTGCTTCTGAGTGCAGCAGAAGCTCCTGGAAGTGACATGACCATGTGCCCGAAAGGCTAGAAGAGACAGGGCAAAGGTGAGACACAGAGCAGGTTCTAGGTGCTTCTGAGGCCCGAGGCTCTTGGTTCTAGGTCAAGGGATTTCAGCTGCTGGTGATGATACTGGAGATCTCTGAATTTCCAGAACCTCGTGTCTGACTGCACAGTCATAATTGGTGGCAGTGGACACATTGGCCAGGGATGCCGTTAAGTGGAAGGAAAAAAAACAAACGCAACTTGAGGCCTGGAGCAAATGTTTCCCTGAGTGGGTGACTGTTCTAGGATCCTCCAGGTGTGGCATGGAAATCCGTCACTCTGTATGCTATTTTCATACACACTACTGTCCCTTGCTCATATTCGGTCTCTTCCAACACTTCCTTGTCCTCCCACCTCCTTCCTGTTTTCTCACCTTTGCCCAAACAGGCCCTTCTTTCTTACTTAAGTGTAGCTTCACATGTAAGAGACATGCAGCGTTTTATCTGACTCACTCATTGCCCCTTGTTTCACCCTTCCTTCTCCTCAAAGCCCCTTCTACTTTCATGTTTGGGGCTGGAGAGATGGCTCAGCAGTTAAGAGCACTGCTTTTTCTTCCAGAGGTCGCGAGTTCAATTCCCAGCAACTACATGGTGGCTCACAACCCTCTATAAAGGGATCTGATGCCCTCTTCTGTCTGATGCCTTCTATCATCAGACATACAAATAGAGCACTCGTATACATAAAATATGCAAATAGATCTTAAAATGTATTTTATTTTTATATAAAATTGCTTTGATAATCACCCATAGATATAATGCATTCTTATTCCTCTTCCACTCTCATTTCTTCTCTCTCTGTAGTCCTACTTCCTTATAGATCTATCCTAGATTACTGATGTCCTGCTGAGTATATTCTGGGCCATCTTTGACCATGGGTTTGGAATTATCCACTGGAGTCTGGCAGGCTCACTTACTGCTGGGTACAATGTGAATACCGTGCCTGTGCCTTTTACCAGAGTCTGTTAGCTTCCAAACTAACAGTTCGGGAATAATTGTTAGGTTCCTGTACTCCCCGCCACTCCCACAACAAAACAGGCCAAACCAGTTTCAAATCAGCCCAGGGTTAGGAAGAGCAGCTGCTGAGTCATGATTGCCATGGTCCTGTCATGCTTAAAAGGGTGGGACCTCTCAGCTCCTTCCTTGTCTTTCAGGTCTTACATTCTTTGCATCCTCTTCTGTGAAATTTTCTGAGCGTGGAGCCGTTGATAGTCTTGCTTAGGGATAAGCCGACTGTCAATCTTAGGTTCATGTGCAGCCAGGAGTCTCTGTGTTTGCCCCTGTTCTCTGCAAAGAAGTTCTCTGATTAAGGTTTGAGGTGGCCTTTTGTGGGTATAGGCCTAGCTATCTAGAAGGTAGTCCGATGCTGTGCCAAGCTCGCTGGAAGCACTAAGAAGTCTGTTCCTACTAAGGCCTTTGGACTTGAGTCCGGTTTTGGGCTAGGTTCACAGTACCATAGTACAGTTCCATCTGTGGCACCTTGGGTTATGGAATTTGCAAAACAGCCTTGTTAGAGGAGCTGAGGTGTCTCCAGCAAAAGAGAGATTGGGACCTGATATTTAGAATTTAGCTTTGATGGGATTGGTATGGTCACAAGTTACCCTAAGACTGAAATCTCAGCACAAAGGAGATTCATTTGCCTCAAGGGACAAAAGGCAGGGAAGAAGAAACAAGCAAGAGAAGGGGAAAGGAACAAGGAAGAAGGGGGAAGGGATATTTGTCCTGGGGGTTGGGCACAAAGGGCTACAGCCATATAGAGATGAGACAGATATGGTATACAGGAAACTGGTGGTTTGTAAAGGTAATTGGGAAACCCCAAGTTAGGATGAGCTGTTTAATTTTAATTGGACATGTTAATTAGAGAAACCAAAGAGGGCTTTTGATTGATTGCTGGACTTTTAGTACTCTGATAGCTGGACTTGGTAGTCAGTCTCAGGAGGAAGTGACCAAATAAGGGAATAGACTTTCTTTCTTTCTCTTTCTTTCTTTCTTTCTTTCTTTCTTTCTTTCTTTCTTTCTTTCTTTCTTTCTTTCTTTCTCTCTCTCTCTCTCTCTCTCTCTCTCTCTCTCTCTCTCTCTCTCTTTCTTTCTTTTGCTAGCTTTAGGAGTGTAATCTAATTAGCAAGGCAGAGGGAATGGGGGAGAAGGGCAAGGCCTGCCAGGGCTATGTTTGTCATGATCTGGGCTGGCTAGAGTCCCTTCACTTTTCACAAAGGAGAAGGATTATCTTGTCAATCACAGTGGAAGTTAACTATGGTTCACGAGTCACATTGTGAGAATGCTGATCTAAGAGTTGGAGTTTGATAGTGGAGGGGCTAATCATGAGACTGAGTTTTAACTGACTTGGGAATGCTCTGGTCTGAGGGTTAGTATCTTTAAATTAAGTGCTGGATTTTTGTCTCCAGCTGTCAGGTATGGACTCCAGTGGGTGGGCTGGTCATGTATCTTGGTGGCACATATTGGGGCATTTTTCTCTAGTGGAAACACAGTAAAGCTGATTTACTTTTATTATGTACACTGTTTAGAAGGCATAGTGTATAGCATAGGAAGGGTCTTTGGGGGAAGCTCTGAAGAGGTAGGTGGAAGATGCCTTAGTTCTGTGCTCATTAGTGGGCTCAGACAACTAGTTTGGGCTTATCTTTCTGTAGTTTAGGTCTTAAATATTTTAAAACCCCTAAAGTCTTAATTTGCACTTCTGGACAGATACCAAAGGGTATGAATTGTTTAGATTGCTCTAAAATACCAGCTTCTATGTTCAAGCTCAGTGCTATTGGCATTTGCGGTTGTGCGGTTCTTTGCTAGGACTCGTCTGTGCCTCATAGGATTATCAAATTGATTTTTAAGCAGTTTTCCCAACTTTGTCTAGATTCCATAGCACCTCTCTGAAAAATGTGATGGCTGGGAATGTCCCTCTCCATGATGAGAAATCCTGCACAAGACAGGGAGAGGCTGAGCACACCCTGCCGAGGGCAGCTGAGCTAGCGCTTCCCAGGGGCAACAGAGAATGTTTGCAGTGGTTCTCCCAAAGGAGAGAATTGGAAGAGGCCGGATGACTAAAGTTCTCACTGATTGCAGAAGTAGACGTTTTGGATGGTTTTGTTGGAGGCACTGAATGTTCCCAGGAGACCAGGCTCTCTACCTTTTGCCTATAAAGTCAGGTCTTGGGCTTCTAGTCATTGCCTTGCTGCAAGCTCACATTTTGCAAAATCCCTCTTTATTGGTCGAGTTAGGTGCATTAACTTGAAGCTTAAACCCTCAGTTCTTGTGTGAGATAGCCAGCAAAGATCTAAATTTGAATAACCATGTCCTGGTAGAGGACGTGTGGGTCCTGTTTATCTGATCTGGCATTGATGCATATGCCTGCTGTTGCTCTGACCTGGTTACCTGAAAGTGACAGGAGTCACAGCTCCATAAGCAGTCACAAGCAGTCACTGCCTTTGCTGGTAGCCTGAGATGGTGTCAGACTAGTCCCAGAAAAATGAATGAATTATAGCAATCTATTTTAGAAATGACAGTTGTATGATTCTACCTTTCAAATACTGCCTATGAAGATTTTAAAGAAGTTTAAGTTTGTTAGTTGTCTTTGAGGCTTAAATGTAATGAGGCTTGGGATGAATGACGGTACATTGCTAGTAGTCATCCTTGGGTGGAGACATTGGAATGCTTTAGATGGGACTAGCAGGTAGCTTGAGGTCCATCTCATTGCAGTCTGGATTCAGACATCCCAAACATGGCTCCAGTGAAGCTGAGTTCTGGACCATCATTTAGCATCCAGATACTTCTGTTCTGGTCTCAAGTGGATAGTTGATGGTCAGATTAGTGTTCTGGCCATAGTAAATAAGTGTCCCCATAGGAATGACACAATACAAAACTGTCACCATGTTTCAAGTATCTATATCCAGACCTGAAGTCCTAAAGGTGCCTGTGCACAGCAGAGGGATGGATCTTGGGAAACTCCAGAGCCCATTCATTCAGCTCTGTGCAGCAAGCTCGAGCACCCAAGTCAGAGATTCCCTGTGTGCCAGTTCAGCATGAAAATTTACAAAAATATTTGAATAACCATCTCCATTGTCTTCAGATTGCATGCTCATTCTGTGTCAAAGCTGACACTTAGCTTTGGTGTTAAGACTTGTTCTCATTATTTTGGGCTGGAATATTACCATTTCAGACTTCTTCGTGATACTGGATGTTCAGAAGAGTCTGTTGATTCCCCTGTTTTTGTAGATCACTCCCCAGTTTGAAGAAATAAACTATTTTCACATAGCCATATTTCACTGAAGAGGAAAGCATGGCCTACTGGATGAGTTCTAGCTCTAGGATGCTCAAGGAATACCTGAGTGTCTTTCCTGTTCTCCTGTGGGGTTTCATGGATGAAGCATCTGATGCTTGTAACTTGGGGAAAATTTAGAATGTTTTAGAGTGGTTGGTTCACTTCTTTCACAGAATTTGTTGTTGTTGTTGTTTTGTTTTAAGACATTTATTGTCATGGCAGAAAGTGGATGAGTAAAACCATCCAGAATTTTTTTCTTAAAAATGGTCTGGGACTGGAGATGGCTCAGCGGTTAAGAGCACTGACTGCTCCTCCAGAGGTCCTGAGTTCAATTCCCAGCCACCACATGGCGGCTCACAACCATCTGCAATGGGATCAGATGCCTCTTCTGGTGTGTCTGAAGACAGCTACAGTGTATTTATATATAATAAATAAGTCTGGTGTTAGATTAGCAAGATTACCTTTAAACACCAAGACAACCATGAAGTCTATGAATTAGGGCTTTAAAGTTTTGAGGTGAATAATGGTGTGGACTGTCCAACATCATGGTGGTCTAGAGAACAGAAGACATTGCTATAGAATGAATTCATCCAGAAATTGAGGTAGCAGAGAAAAATTCAAAGGGTAAAGCAGGTACCGAGATCCCACATGCCCCTGAAGTCTATAGGCTCTAGACACACATGCACACACATCCATTGTCATCCAAAGCCAAGGATTTGGAGCACCAGCTCTCTCTGATAAGATGCCATGTGTAGATATATGACTACCATTGTGTGACTTACTCTACAGCCCTGAAAGTTTTGTACAAACCAAGTTATCCCCTGGGCTACGACACCTCCAAACCTCAGGCCTTATGCTCCACTGTAAAAAATATTTACCAACTATCATCCCTTCACTGGAGACCGTGTGACAAAAAAGAGGCCTCAGCTTTTTCCCCAAAATATGGCCCTGAACTATGGCCAACGATAGCAAAGAAATACAGGCAGCTGAAGCTAAAGATTCAGAGAACAAAAAGAATAAACTTAAACTCCACTCTCAAAACCATTTGGTAGCCAAGAAAATTGCCCCTTACTTGGTTACACTCAGTAGTCAAAACCAAGGCAACAATTTTTTTGTGATGTTACCAACATCTATTTCAGTCACAAAACTTTATCCAGTGATTTGCCCCTTTAAAACATAAGCTAAGGGTCCCCCCTTTCCTTCTCTAATCTTGTAATAAAAATCGTGGTGTTTCTGATTTACAAGTGGACCTCTCATCCCAGACTCTAAGATCCTAATCTCTGCCCGAAGGGTTAAAGCCCATGGACACACATGTTCCACATAGGATAGCTCTGCTCAGATGAAGCCGACAGTAGGCAGTGATCCCTACTTCAGGAGACTTCTCCCAGGGAGACCAACCTGAACCCCTGCAAAGGAGAAAATAACAAATAGGTAGAGCTAGACTGCCTTTTACCCGGAGTCTTAATTTGGTTTCCATTAACTTGACAGAGAACACAATAAAACACAGTACAAGGAGGAGGGTGTTGTCTTACACATAGTCCACTGAGAGGGGCCCAGGTAGTGAAGCACTGCCTTGGAAAGTGAAGCAGAAGCCAGGAAGAAGCGCCACCTACTGGCTTGGCTTAGCCTGCTGTCTTATCTGCCCTGGGTACCACATCATTAATCAAGAAAATGTCCCCAAAGACATGCCAGACCATTCTTCAGTTAAACACTGCCCAGCCATGTCTGAGAGGTCCTTCTTGCCATTTGAGTTTCTGAACAGAGTCCCATGGCAGCCCAGGATGCATGAAGAGGTTTAGAACTACCTTGACGTTTAAAAAAAGATGCATGGCCAAGAGTGGGAGAACTCACCAGCTGCAACACTCAGGAGATCAGACCCTGCACCTCGCCCGGGCAATCGCTGGCCCTGGTTGCCCCCGTTTCAGGCAATCCAGTCCCGAGAGCATGAGAGCAGGAGACCTGGTTCTTGCCTTTTGCTGGCTTTAGCATTGGATGGGCCAGTCACAACAGGGCAGGAGAGCTCCTCTAGATGGTGTGGGTGCAAGAGAGCTGGCAGGCTGACCAGCTTAGATACCGCTCAGGCTCAGATCTAGAGCTTTGAATTGACCAACCCCAGCATTTACCTCATCGATGAACTGCTGGAGTATCTGAAGGGGCCTACAGATTCAAAACAACGGGATCTCCACAACACAGGGTAACAACAGGGTATCCGAGAAGAGTCCCTGTGAGGTTCCAGTATTGATAGTGTAACAGAAGCCAGAGGCCTGAAAACAGACCAATGATTCACTGCAATGAACATTTACAAGCAAAGAAATCTGTACAAAAGGGTATCCTGTGGGACACACTGTGACACACTGCAGCTTCCACAACGAGATTTTTCCCCTCTGTTGGGGGAGGGGAGTTGCAAGAGTGGAGGGCTGGTATGAGGGGAGGAGGAGATGAGTGGGATTTGGATGCATGATGTGAAATTCAAAGAACCGATTAAAAGTTTAGGAAAAAAAAGTGCCTATGAGTTCATGCCTCTCTAATCCCTGTCAAAGAAAACAGAATCTCTGTAGAGCAAGCTTTGTTGTAGAAGAAATCGATGTGCAGGGAAAGTGGCCATTTGTGACATTTGCCTTCACGTCTATGGGAAAGTGGCATAGATTCTCGTATAGCTTGCTCAGTGGCCTTCACTGGTGCCTAACGTAAAGAGAATAGACTTCATGACCCATCCTAATGTAGTAGTTGTGTGTAGACACAGGCGGCATCAAACTTGACCCTTAATATCATAGTGAAGCTGAGCTAGCTTGCAGGTTGTGTCTACTCTGTGCTCTGATTGGACAGTTTCATCGTGGCTAATGGGAGAGGCAGCCCAAGTTGTCTGTACAAACGTCAGCTGCAGCTATTTACGGTTCCTCCGACATCCAGACTGTCATCCCTACCTATGTCTTTTTATGGCTAATACTGAAAATGCCCCGTGATTTCCAGAAAGTAGTCCAGGTCAGCATGCACTCCATGGGTTCTTCTTCACCTTTCCAATCCCTCCCGTTGTTAAGGTAATAGATGCTCAGACATTGTCATGTAGCAGGCTCTGCCACAGGGGTCTGTGCTGTTCTGAGAACCCAAAGACTGCCTGTGTAGTCTACTCATACTACCCTCACCGTGGCCTTCTGCTTCGTTCCTTGGCCTTCCCCCAGAGGGTGAGTGAAGCTTTTCCCACCAGATCATGCTTCTTTAGGAATATCTCTTGTTCTTCAGTGTCATCCCCCAAATATATAGATTCCTACCTTCAGGCCCATGTCTGGATGTTGAGCGTGTTCAGGCGTCTCCTTGGACTCTGGTACACAAGTCAGCTTTGGTTCTGGCTTAGGATTTCAGCCAAGAGTCTTACTTTTCCAGGTAGAATTTGGCTTTTGTTAAAGGTAAAAGAGACAATGACACTTCCATTGCCTTCTTGGCTCCAAGCTAGGGCAGTTTGGAAGAGAGTATTTTCATGGCGAGGTGTGGTGGTGATGATGGCAGTTCCAGAGCTGGAAGCTCAGAGCAGATGTTCTAAGCCCAAGTTCTGCAGAGGCTCCAGGAAGCTCCATTCAGAAGGCCACTCTTTCCATCCATTCGTGACCTCGTCAGATGAACAGGAACATGGGCAGGGACAGGAGAAAATGATGGCGCTGGAAGTGACTTATCTGGTTTGAGTACTTTCAAGACTCAACTAGATGTGAGAGTTACATATTGTATCCTTAGTGTGTTGGCTGTCTGTTTGCCACAAACAAGGATTTTATAATTTTAGTTGTCATTGACAAGGGTGGTCCTATTTTCAGTATGCCCAGTTGTGGAATATAGCCTGAATACAGAATTCCAAGACACCAGCCATTTTGAAAGGAGCAGAATGTGTCCTGTCAGAGTGGTTAGGACCACTGCTTCTCTTGATACCCCTATGAAAGAAAGGAATTAGCTTGCCAATCTTGGAAGGTGCCATGATCTGGCCTCTCCTAAAGCCCAGCTTGCAACAGACTCCTGGGAGGCCCTTGGTCAGTGCTGGCCTGGAATTAAGGAAGGTAAAGTCAACATTGAGCTTTGCATAGAGGGAGCACTTGGTTGGGTCCACAGAGCACGGGGTCCTGGAATCTGAACTCAGCTCTCACCACAGGTATAGACAGCACAGTGGGAAGTGCTCCCCGGTTTAGTGTCCTTGTCACAACTTTATAAATGTAGTAAAATGGTCCGCAGTGAACCTTTCTAGATTTCCCAACAGTATTTCAGAATCAGACTGTTGTAGAACTTTGGTAGCACACACTCCAGCCTGGAATCCTCTGACTCACTCTAGTCGAGGCTTCATGATTCTGTGTGAGTATCTCCCACCCATTTTTTTTTTTTGATAGAAATGAGAGTATTTTGACAGGCCTGCTTATAGGCACTCTTGAAATGGCACTTAGAAAGGCTCTATTGTCACAGTTTCAGTCTTGACATCGCCTCCGTTAAAATATGACAGCTTCTTGGTTCTGTTTCTGTTTGACATTTTGGGATTTTCTTATAGACTAAAAATCTTAAGGAAACCAGTTTTGTGTGTTCACAACCTGGTGTAAGTTCCCTTAAAATGCTTGCTTCTCTGATACATCCTCATTGTTGTGGTAACTGTGTGATATGCATGAGGCCCCAGAACCCATGTTGTCTTCCTGTCAGCAGGTGAGTCTGAAAGTCATTTGGCTGCCCAGGGGTTCCCTGTTAAGAAATAGTTATGGAAACTACATAGACACTTCCTGGACTATGAAGTAGCACAAGAGTGACTGAAAACACAGTCTTCAACTACCTCAGGGTTAACCTCTCATCTGAGGTGACAAACTGTAAGTGCTGGTGACTTGCCCCTTTGTTTGCTGTTTTCTCCGGGTTTTTGGGTCTGTGCTGGAATGCTGACATGAGATTGGAGGAGTAAAAGAGTGAGAGGTGCAGAGTAAATGATGCGGGTGTTCTCTGACTCTAGACGAGTGTCCTCAGAGAGATTGTGCGCGGCACCCCCTGCCCCTTATTGACCTCTCAGGGATTTTCTTCCCCTTTTATGTGTCTGAGCACATTTCATATTTTTGAGTGTTTCTCAAATGCCAATCTTCTCAGACATGCCTGGCCAGTGCCACCAGCGGATGGACAGCTGCTTTATAGATCTCTCCAGCTCTGTGTGCTCCGTAAGATGGGGTTCAATATTCAGAAAGAGCTGAATACTGATTAGATGGGGGAAAGACCATGCATATGGGGTGAATATTTTGTCCTCAAGGTGGTTGGTGAGGGCAGCTGACATTGGAGGAGCCAGGTGAGTGAGACGCTGGAGCAGAAACCCGCGCTTCCTGGAGGGCTTCTAGGAGATAAAGGTCTCTAAATATCGGGGGTCATTAGAGAATGGAGTTCTCTTATTAATGTTCACGCAGCATTACACAGGCACGTCTCTGCTTTGTCAAGCAGTAGTGTACGGAGTTTGGAAGTATTAGCTTTGTGGGTATCTAAGGCACCCTCATGGCCACAGTGCAGGCTGCAGCATGGGGTCCCCTGTTACCTCAGTGTTGAGCATTCAGTCTTCCATCTGGCTTCCTGAGTCGGGTGCAAGATCTTGTTTTTATCATAATTCCCTATGATAGTTAACCCTTTGCTTGCCACCTTGGGATTCTGACATTTGAAGAGGACAGTGCTGCTGTAGGGTTTCCAGGAAGGTTCTGTGGAAGAGGCGCATGTGTGCCCTCATGGACTCCTAGCTGGGACATGAGCTTAATAAAGTAACTCACCAAGTTCTGGCTAGGCTGGACGTGCAGATCTTTCACAAAATGTTAGAGCCAGGATCGTCTTATAGCCAGAGGACTTCCCTATGAGCTGAATTTAAGTCTGTTCTTGAGCTAAGCTTTGAATTTATATGTCTATGAGTTTGTAAGTCTAACCCTATCATTTGCCGTGTGATCCCTGGTGTATATGCAGAATGTGAAGAAGATGACAGATGCCATCATGGAGAGGACCTGAGGAAACGATGTTTGTTTTATTAGAACTTCATTATAAAATGCTTGCATGTAAATTATGCCTTAAAGCTAACAAGACCCTAAATCTATAGCAAACTCTATACACTCAGCAAGCCTTTTTTTTTTTTTAGATTTATTTATTTATTTTATGTACAGCATTCTGCCTGCATATGTGACTGCAGGCCAGAAGAGGGCACCAGATCTCATTACAGATGGTTGTGAGGCACCATGTGGTTGCTGGGAATTGAACTTATGACGTCTGGAAGAGCAGTCAGTGCTCTTTTTTTTTTTTCCTTTTCTTATTTTTGGAGCTGGGGACCGAACCCAGGGCCTTGCGCTTCCTAGGCAAGCGCTCTACCACTGAGCTAAATCCCCAATCCCGCAGTCAGTGCTCTTAACCACTGAGCCATCTCTCCAGCCCACTCAGCAAGCTTTTATACACTTAGAATAGCCATTCTGAAGGAACTTCACATTGGATTTCACATTGCTACTGAATATATCTTTATACACGTATCCACTCCCACCCCCTAAAAAAACCATGACCATTAAAACTAAGAAAACAATTAGCTCTGCATCTGCTTCCAGGAGTTAGGAGTTCATTTCTGACACGCAGTCCTTCCCTATTGCTTAAGTGATCTCTCAGTTTGATGGACCTCAAGTTTATTTCCAGTGTTTGAAAATATGATTTCTCTGGAGATGTCCTGATCCTGACTCGGAGTTTCTTTGAGTCTCTGGTAGTGCATATGAGATGACAGGGGTAACATCTTTCCTATCTTTGCAAAAATAAAATCAGTCATGTCCACTTAGGTGGCTTTTGTTATCTTTAGGAATACAAAACTATTTGTGCCCCAAATTGAGTTTCTGGTTTCTCACCAACTTCTTCAGGTCAGTGTAGCTGGGAAAGACAGACTTTTCCCTTTCTGGTGGAGACCACTTATCAGATGATCTCATTTATTTATTTATGTATTTATTTATTTTCTTTTTATTTTTAAAATTTTTTTTATTAAATTGGGTATTTCTTATTTACATTTCAAATGTTATTCCCTTTCCCAGTTTCCAGGTCATCAGCCCCCTCACCCCTCACCCCTCACCCTTCCCTTCTATATAGGTGTTCCCCTCCCCATCCACCCCCCATTACCAGCCCCCCCAAAATCCCGTAAACGGTGGGGGGGGGTTCAGCCTTGGCAGGACCAAGGGCTTCCAACAAGGCTATTCACTGCTACCTACGCAGTTGGAGCCCAGAGTCAGTCCATGTATAGTCTTTGTGTAGTGGTTTAGTCCCTGGGAGCTCTGGTTGGTTGGCATTGTTGTTCTTATGGGGTCTCAAGCCTATTTAGTCTTTTTAAAAGCAAAGCTGACAGTCCACTTCTGTCACTGAGCATGGGATGCTCTTTGGAAGACTCGACCCAGTACTGTTGCAGGATTAAATTAATCTGCTCTATGATGCTTGGCAGGTGTGCATGGGCTTCTTTTTATGGCCCCAATGTTCTCGATTCCCGAAAGAAAGACACACATGAGAGCCTTATATTTTAAATACCTTAAATACCTCAAACAGGTCAATGGTTGGGCCACTCCCTAACTCCACCTGGTTAATGCACACTCCTATTCCTGAGTTAATACTTACTAAATCTGTATTTTATCTCTGCTGCCCTGGACCCTGTGCCCTCCTGGGGTCTCTTTCATGTGGGCTGTCTCTCTCTCCTACACCTTTCCGGTGTAGCTTGTCTCCTACTCCCTTGTCATCCTGCCCAGCCATTGGCTGCCAGTCAAAATCAACAGGGGACAGGCTTCCTTTATGCAAACAGGTTTTTAGGTAACATAATTAGCATGAGGACACAAGCTGCTATAGGGAGTCTCCAGCTGAGACCTGTCCTACTACTGACGGCATCCTCACAATTGGAAGGACAAATTCCTTCAAGGGAGACTCTGATGCATTTTCTGATCTGCAAGCTTGCTCTACAGGTCAAGTAAAACTTTGAGGCAATGTTTCAAGTGATAATGGATCACAATAAACTAATATGGAATGATATGCAAGGTAGGAAGGCTCTTTGTCCCAGTGTTCCTAGATGTGTTATTGTTATTGTTACTGTGGTTCCCCAGAGCTGCTGCAGAGCACATTCTGTACATGTAAATTTAGGTAAAAGAGTTTTGGGATAGTTCCAGGTTCACTTAAGCATCACCAGTCAGATGGAACCCTTGTACACCTTATTCATTTGGAACACACAAACTGAGAGAGCTGACAACTTCTAGTTCTCTAGAAGCTCCAGTCTCTTAGAGGGCTTGCTGTATCTGGAAGTACCTTTTCATCAGTTCTTTCCCAGACCTTGTCATGGCTGCAGATTCTCCAGGAGGTGGAGTCCGACAGGGACATATGCAAGATTGTCTCAGTCAGGGTTTCTATTCCTGCACGAACGTCATGACCAAGAAGAAAGTTGGGGAGGAAAGGGTTTATTCAGCTTATACTTCCACATTGCTGTTCATCACCAAAGGAAGTCAGGACCAGAACTCAAGTAGGTCAGGAAACAGGAGCTGATGCAGAGGCCATGGAGGGATGTTTCTCACTGGCTTGCTTTCCCTGGCTTGCTCAGCTTGCTTTCTTATAGAACTTAGGACCCACCAGCCCAGGGACAGCACAGCCCACAATGGGCTGGGCCCTCCCCACCCTTGATCACTAGTTGAGAAAATGCCTTACAGCTGGGTCTCAGGAAGGCATTTCCACAACTGAGGCTCCTTTTCTGTGATAACTGCAGCTTGTGTCAAGTTGACACACAAAACTAGCCAGTACAAAGATACTCGGTTAGGATTATTCTTTCGCCTCATGCTCATATAGCGGGGAGATAAAAGGGCATGTCCTCCACTATGGGGAAGGGGTTCTACTTCCTTCTGTTGCCCCCATAGGGAACTCTGGAGTATACATGGCCTCAAGTTGTGATGTGTTGGCCTAAAACTATGACTTGATAAACTCCAGTGAGTGTGGGCTGCTCTTGAAAGATTCCATCTAGGGGACTTGGGACTCTGGAGCCAAGACCATTTCTGTCCGATGGCAGGGGGCGGGGGATGATATATTTCTTTATCTACCATAATAACATAAAAACATTCATATCTTACCTTAAAGATAATACTAGGGGTTGGGGATTTAGCTCAGTGGTAGAGCGCTTGCCTAGCAAGCGCAAGGCCCTGGGTTCAGTCCCCAGCTCCGAAAAAAAAAAAAAAGATAATACTATATAGTTTATTAAGCAAAACATGAATGACCAGATTTATGTTGCAACAAATCCTATGTTCCAATATTTCATGAAGTTTTTATTGTAATAAAGCAAAGCCATAAACATTTTTTAAACTCAAGTCCAGTGTGTGTGTGTGTGTGTGTGTGTGTGTGTGTTTTCCACTGGGGATTGGAGACAATCTTCAAATGTGTTCATTGTCAGAGAGGAAAGGTAAACAGCAACTCAGCTAAGCTCCCTTAGACCTACAGTAGCAACCTGCCCTGAGTGTGACACGCTGAGCACTTGTTGGTTACTCAAACGGTGTTCATGAAAAACTTAGGATTGGGGCTGGAGAGATGGCTCAGTGGTTAAGAGCACCGACTGCTCTTCCAGAGGTCCAGAGTTCAAATCCCAGCAACCACATGGTGGTTCACAACCATCTGTAATGGGATCTGATGCCCTCTTCTGGCCTGCAGGAATAAATATTTAAAAAAAAAACAAAACAAAAAAAAAAAAAAAAAAACCTTATGACTGGATTTAAGGTCCACTCCATGAGATAGAAGCTATGCCTGACAATACTTGGTGACCAAAAACCTGAGACTAGATAGGCCTAGAGGAAATAACAGGAAAAATACCACTGTCCTGATAAAAATAATGTAGCAATAAAATGACAGCAAATGACATTCTGCTCTCCCAGTGGTCAATGTCTCACTCAGCCCCCAGCAGAGAAGCTTCATCAGTGGATGAGAACTTGATAAGTTTAAAAAAATGTTTATGCTGACCCTGGGCTCCAACTGCATAGGTAGCAATGAATAGCCTAGTAAGAGCACCAGTGGAAGGGGAAGCCCTCGGTCCTGCCAAGACTGAACCCCCAGTGAACGGGATTGTTGGGGGGAGGGTGGTAATGGGGGGACGATGGGGAGGGGAAGCCCATAGAGAAGGAAACTCAATGGTAGATCTGGAATTTTTTTGTCTCATCTTGCCTTGTTTGAGCAATTTATTTTAAACTTACTGGTCTTTTGCTTGTATATTATGGTTTCCAACTTCGTGTTTATAGGTTTTGCTTATCTGTTTCTCTATATGTTTCTTGTGGGATTTTTTGATCTTTTTTTTCTTTTTCTTTGTTTGTTTATTTATTTATTTTTACACTCCAGATTTTATTCCCCTCCTGGTCCCCCCAACCCCCGCAGGGCTCCACATCCCATGCCTCTCCGCATTCCTCCCATCCCGCACTTCCCCCACCCCCTACTCCCATCTCCACAAGGATGCCCCCAACCCACCCACCCCACCAGACCTCTAAACTTCCTGGGGTCTCCAGTCTCTTGAGGGTTAGGTGCGTCTTCTCTGACTGAGTCCAGACCCGGGAGTCCTCTGCTGTATATGTGCTGGAGGCCTCATCTCAGCTGGTGTACGCTGCCCGGTTGGTGATCCAGTGTCTGAGAGATCTCAGGGGTCAGGTTAATTGAGACTGCTGCTCCTCCTACAGGGTTGCCCTCCTCCTCAGCTAACTCCAGCTTTTCCCTAATTCAAGCAGCTTCTGTTCATTGGTTGGGTGCACATATCTGCATCTGACTCTTTCAGCTGCTTGTTGGGTCTTTTGGAGAGCAGTCATGGTCGGTCCCTTTTTGTGACTGCCCCATAGCTTCAGTAATGGTGTCAGGTCTTGGGGCTTCCCCTTGAGCTGGAACCCACTTTGGGCCTGTTGTTGGACCTGGTCTGTTTATTTTTAAATTCTATTTTTTGTGTGCTTTTTAATTTTGTTTTAATTTTCCAATTTGCTTTCTAGATAGAAAGAAGGGGTGGGGTTGGAAGGGCGGTGATGGAAAAGGATCTGGAAGGAGATGAGGGAGGGAAAACCAGGATTCAGAACATGTTCTATGAAACTAATTATTCATAAACAAAGGAGGGAGAGGATGAACAGATCACTGGTGGAAGCATCAGATGGGGCAGATTCAGCAAAGCAGGGAGACATGTTAGAGGCCTAAGATAGTATTTAACAACATCCTTAGTTTTTGGGTTGGTAGAAGCAACATTCTACATCCCAAAATGACTTACTGAATAGTCACAGGGCATTAGGTCATACCCACAGGTAGGCAAGGAAAAGTTTTTTGGTTTTTTGGTTTTTTGTTGTTGTTGTTGTTGTTGTTGTTTGGTTTTTTTTGTTTTTGTTTTTTGTTTTTTCTTTTTTCTTTTTTTTCGGAGCTGGGGACCGAACCCAGGGCCTTGTGCTTGCTAGGCAAGCACTCTACCACTGAGCTAAATCCCCAACCCCGGCAATGAAAAGTTACTTTTGGGGCTAAAGATGCCCAAGATAATTCAGCTCTGGATCTTCAACATTGTAAACTCTCTATGGAAAATGAGGAGTTCACCAATTTATCAGCCTGAGTATTTAGAATAGTTGTTTAACCACAGCTAACTACAACCCATTCTTTCAGTTACATGAGATCTATTTCTTTGTGTTTCCTCCATGGATCAAACTGCTTTCCTCCTGAGAAAGCTCGAAGTTAGAGCCCTAAAGGGATAGACTATCATTGCCATTCTAACTGATCTCACCACCATCTGCAATAGTCACCATCTTCTGAGAATGGCTTAGCTCCATCTCTATCCTTCACTTGCTGCTTTTGTTAATGTGATGAGTTACCAGGTAGCAGGCATTAGACACTTCTCCCCGAGAAGTCTCTTTCTCTGCTAACCATGCCCCTCTGAGATTGCTTTCTCTGTTCATTACCATCGCAATTGGGAAATGAGTGCACCGAAGTGCCCAGATTGGTTACTTGTGTGCCAGGCATTCTTCCCTGCCTCCTATGGTGGCTCAGAAGGTTCAGATCTTCCTGTTGATGAAAGTCAATACTGTAAGAAGAAACTGACTGCACTCTGTGCCTGTTGGTTCTTAGACATGAACCACTAGAGAGTGTCCCTCAGCAGAAATAGTTTGAACTCTTGTATTCTCCAGGGTTAGAGCTGCTGATTCCTAAGTCTCTGAGGGCAGAAAGCATATGTCACTTGAGTGGGTAATTGGGAATAAGGACAAGAGGGTCACTCTTGCAGGTATTCTTAACATAGTAACATAGCACAGGTAAAAGATGCTTGAATCAAAACCTGAGTTGAATTCTGGAGGAGTAGCAGCCAATCAGAGGGGGCAATCTAAGATGGGCTACCTAAAGGCAGAGTTGACTGAGCTTTTGACTGTCTGGCTGAGACAGGTAATGGGTAGATTCCATGGTGACCGGTCATGTCTATGCCTTTCCCTGTGAAGTAGATGTCTGGTTTGATCCTCCATGGGATGCTATATTTGGGGGTTGAATGTTCCAAGACCTCAGGTAGAAGTGTAGGTAAGCCTAGTGCTTCTGAGCCTAGGACATTTAACAGGATGTTGTGTGTCCTGTTAAAACCAGATCCTAGCCCTCCTAGAGGGCAAGAATCCAGAAAAGCTAACTTTATCCACAAGTGGCCAATACACCCATGGTAAAGAATGGAGCACTCTTCTTTGAGCTTGCCACAGATGACTTTATCGCAGTTAAATCATCTAGGTTAGCCTTGGCAAGTAGCATCCTTGAGTCTATGGCTATGTATAGCTAGCAACCTTGGCCATCCCTTTTTGTTAGGGAAACTGCCCTGTGATAGCCTCTACCCACCATCATGATGCTGCTTATTAAAGGAAACATGGCTTAGTGTGAGAGATAGAACACCACCACCAACCTTGCTTCCTGTGTCTGCACAAGCAAGTATATTAGGTACTGCAATGAACACATATAGAGTATATGTTCTCTATACTGTGAGCTTATGCAAGACAGCAAGTGCCCATTTAGAGGGTGTTTTCTTATATGCCCAGGCCCCTGATACAGAAAGATGGACATCTTTGGGGATGGCTATCTCCTAAGTTGTGGTTCTTAGAATCTTGTTAAATTATATACAGTGCTTGAGTCTTGGTCGATTCTGATGAAGTCGTGACAATGTATTTTTTTTTTCATGCAAAGTGGACAAAACACTGAATAATGTTCTACCTCCCGAGATTGCCTTCCTCACTTCTTTCCAGGCCTTTGAACAGCCTGTGATTCGGTGACTGTCTATGTATCAGTGCTCCTGGAATACTAATATCTGCATCCCAACCTTGGTTGTCACATCCCTTTAATCATTAGAAACATTTCTAACAGCTGTGGGTGGGTTGCTAGAAAGGGCAGAGAAGCTGTAAGAGGGGATGCCATGGCAGTTTTGAACCATTTCATGCTATGCTACTTTTTGAGACTTCGGGATTAACCACTTGTTTAAGTTCAACCTCATGATGCTTTTCTAACATTGTTGATAAAGTTTACAAAAAAAACCCCATATGTTCTCATCGGGTGCTATGGACAGCTTGGTCTTTACCATGGCCCAATATCTAATAGCAAGTCAGAGTCAGAAGCTCTTATTTTGGAGAATAGGGAACGGGACAAATGTCTGGTGCCCTGGATGTCTAGAGTATGGTTGTCTTGTTGTGACTGTCTAAGGTTCTGTGTAACATCTGTTTATCAATAGCATTTCAGGAGATCAGCTGTTCTGTTGCATAAGGCCAAGTGGCAGGGCAGCTTACACTGGCTGTCAAGGCCACTCTCGCTGTTCTGAATTCCACTGTAACTTATAGTCTAGGGGTTATTTAGCAAATGGGTCTGAGCACCCAAATATGAGTTTGTTACCGCCGATGTCTAACATTATGATTGAGCCTGACGCTACCTGCTTTCTGTGGTCTGGAGCAAGGGTTAGTAACTTGCCACTCACTATAGAGAGCATGTGTTCTCATATGCCTAGGCCACGGACTTAACTCTTCCGGTATAGCTATTTTCTAACCTGTGCTCATGCCTTACTAAATCATTTAATGTGTGTGCTGATTCTTGGTCGGGTTGAATGGAATCCTTCATCGATGGAGCAGTTCCTCTGGATTCAAGGTAACACATACTAAGCATGTGGGCTGGTGGCATGGACTTCATCAAAGTGTGCTATTTTTACTGCCTGGTGAAGGCATCCCCCCAACTAGTGGGCCATCAATGGCTACTTTCAGTGATAGACACAATCTTCTGCCTTAGACATTGTCATCAAGATTTAATACCATGTATGTCAAGAAATGGTAGTATTTGTATTAGAGGATTAAGAATTTCTTGATGCTTGCCAATTGTAACATTTCCTGCCTGTTGCCTAAAAGTGGCTGCCTGAATTCTTCTTTAATAATTATTCTTTACTAATGGGCGAGGAGAACTGTAATGATTAGACATAAATGAAGGAGCACATCATTTGTATGGAATAAAACACCAGATTGGATCAAATACCAGTAAGTTTCTTCCACTACATTTGGAAACGTTGTAAGAAGAGATGATTTTATTGTTGAGGATAGTTTTAGCTATCCTGGGTTTTTTGTTATTCCAGATGAATTTGCAAATTGTTCTGTCTAACTCTTTGAAGAATTGGATTGGTATTTTAGATGGGGAATTGCATTGAATCTGTAGATTCGTCCTCTGTAGAATGGCCATTTTTGAGAATGGCTATATTAATCCTGCCAATCCATGAGCATGGGAGATCTTTCCATCTTCTGAGGTCTTCTTCAATTTTTTTCTTCAGAGGCTTGAAGTTCTTATTGTACAGATCTGGACTCTGACCTCATAGGTAGCAATGAATATTCTAGTAAGATCACCAGTGGAAGGGGAAGCCCTTGGTCCTGCTAAGACTGAACCCCCAGTGAACGTGATTGTTGGGGGGAGGGCGGCAATGGGGGTAGGATGGGGAGGGGAACACCCATGAAGAAGGGGAGGGGGGGGGGGGGATGTTTGCCCGGGAACCGGGAAAGGGAATAACATTCGAAATGTAAATAAGAAAAACTCAAGTTAATAAAAAAAAAAAAAAAAAAAGGAAAAAAAAGAGGAGGCATAATGCCTTAGATGTTTTCAAGAGCGATGAAGACTTTTTATTTTTAAACAAAAAAAAAAAAAAAAAGAAGAGATGACTTGAACTCTTAGCAAATGTTAAAGTGCACAGTGTGGTGTTAATTATATACAAGCAGATTCCTAGAGCTCACATGTATTGTACACAGCAAGCAGATCCAATGACTGCATGGCCTCCTGGTACATCAAAGCGAAAAGTGCTGCGATTGCTACCACCAGTCTCTGCTACAGACTGCAGGCATCTTTAAAGTTAGATAAGATTTATTACTGAAGTTAGGCCACATGGTGATGGAACCAAGTCCTAAACTAAACTCCCTACAAGCTGGAAAGCATTTTAGAAAGAATACATGGACGTTCCACTCCACTGTCCAAAAGTGCCAGGAGGGTCTGTTGCAGTTCTGTTGTTCATTAAACATTCCTAGGGTCCTATGGGAAGGAATAGACTAACCGTCTGGAATTTGGTCCCTGGCAGGACTCTGTGCTACCCTCTATTAAAGATGCATCATAAGGCTTTGACCTTGCTGGAATTCAACAGGCTGATAGGACTGTGCCCATTGTGGTGGTTTGAATGTGGTTGGGCCATGGGAAGTGTAGCCTTGTTGGAGGAAGTAGATCACTGTAGGGGTGAGCTTTGACATCCTATGCAATCTCTGCCCAGTGTGGAGAGCGTCTTCTCCTAGTGGCCTATGGATCAAGATGTAGAGCTCTGGGCTCCTCCAGCACCATGTCTGCCTGCATGCTGCCATGATTCCCATGCTGCTGTTAAAGGACTGAACCTCTGAAACTGTAAGCCAGCCCCAATTAAATGTTGTCCTTCATAGGAGCTGCCTTGGTCATAGTGTCTCTTCACAGCAATGAAACCCAACTAAGACTCCCATCATCGTCAATATATTGGCACATGCTCTTAGAATATATATTTGGTATACATTTCCACATGGGATCTCAACACCAGCCACCATTATAAGTGCCATACACAGGCAAATGTATAAGCTAGGGCTGACTTGAATGTAAATAATGGGTGTAGAGCACGTTTAGTTCTCAGTGAGAACATTGGGATGCTGTGCTTACTGCCCCACAGAAGAGGGCAAGTGACCTCCAATAGGGCAGTTATCAGAAGGTTACACCTGTTTCTGCTCAGCATTCTAGAATTAAGTTAAGGGGGCTGAAACTGGTGCCTCATTCTGAACCTTTGATTCTTCATCAGAGCTATGAGCTGTGCCATTGTTGATGGTGGGGCTTGAGAATGAAGTTCCCTTCACAGCGGAAGTCCAGGCTGGTTCAAAGGGATGTGCTTTGTCCCTGAGGCTGAGTGGACAACTCAAGTTCCAGTGGTAGGAAGGCAAGCAAGGCCTGAAAAACAGAAGGGAATTGATGTGGGGTGCAGGTGTCAGCCATGATGCTGATGCCTGTACATTGTAGGCTCTGAGATGTGAGCATTCTTGGGGGAAGAATGATGGGCACCTAGTACTTCCAGGCTCTCAAGAAAACAAAGTCAATACCCAGTGTTCACTTTGTGTTGGTGACATTCCCTCTCTCCTGGGATGACTCCCTTCAGAGTATTTCATTCAGACCTTTTCTTCCTTCTCCTTCCAAGAAGCCCCATCCAGAATGGGATGGTTCTTAAAAATGGAATTCTGGGTGCTCATCGATGTTCAGGGCTGCTCTTTCGGTCCTCTGAAAACCCTTCTTTCTCTAGAAGTAGAGTTGGAAGGATGGGGAGATTGCATGGAGATGGGGGGAGGGGGAAACCATGGTTGGAATATGTTATATGAAAATACTATGTTATTTTTTAAAAAAAAAACTTTTGCATTAAAATCGCTCTATTTAAAGAAAATGTACAATTGTCAAGAGAAACTATAGGGAAGCCAGGAATGTTAGCTCACACCTGGAATTCAAAACTTAAGAAGCAGGAAAGCCAAAATGTAGAGGCCATCCTGAACTACATGTGAAAACACTGTCTCAAAATAGCTATACATTAAAACTCTTTTTCTCTGTAGTCCCATATGAGAGGAGTCAGTATTGTCTGAAAACTATAATTATTAGGTCTGCCTTGGCCCACATGGGAGCTTGAAAGCAATGTGCTGGAAGCCTTCAGCTCAAGTGTGCATGGGGATGAAATGTCAACTCGCGTCTCAGCCTTCTGACAGATGTTTTCAGCAATGTCACCCACAGCTCTGTTCTGGTGTTCGGAGATTAAAGCCATCTGAAGACTTGGCTTACTCTCAATTTTGGAAGCACCTCCTCTTCATTCTGCAGGCTTCCAAATGACTTTTCATTTGAATATGAGCAGTCTATGCATGGCGGTTTGAATGAGAATGGCCCGAGTAGGCGAATAGATTTGAATGCTTGATCCTTAGGAGAGCCACTACTTTACCGGGATTAGCAAGTGTGGCCTTGTTGGAGGAAGTGTATCACTGGAGGTGGGCATAGCTTTCAAAATCCTAAGCCAGGCTCAGTGGTGCTCTATTCCTGCTGCCTGTAGATCCAGAGGTAGACTTCTCAGTTACCATGTGTTCCTTCTTAGCCACCATGCTCCCTGCCACGGTCATAATGGACTGACCCTCTAAAACTGTAAGCCCCTTATTGGAAAGCACTTTATTAGTGCTTTCCTTTGTAAGAATTGCCATGTTCACAGTGTCTCTTCACAGCCATAGAATACTAAGACACTGTGCTTATTATTTTGTGTGTGAGAAGGCCTTCGTTCTGTAGACCTTGGTGGTCTTGTAGTGAGATCTATCCTGGGACTTCTGTTTCGTGTTGAATTGGGAAGCAAAGTTGACATAGTCATCCATCCTGCTGCTTGGGTGCATGCACTGCTTGGCTAAGCCTAACTAGGGCAGCTGGGTTGACTTGATACTGTACCGATCCACTAAGTCCAGGGTGATGCTATAAGGACAAAAATATTCAAAGCTGTTTGGCTTGGTCGTATTCCCAAAGAGAAGTGTGTGTTTGGGGGTCAAAGCTTCTGAATAACTTACATTGACCTCCCAACTATCACCCATATTACTTTCCTGTCTTTCACTTTCTCAGTATGCCCTTCTCATACCAAAATGCTCTGGTTGGCTTTCAAGGGTGGTTCAGAAATTCAGAGTGCCTTTGAAATGGTAAGCCAGACCCAATGAATTTTTTTTTTATACGAGTAGCCATGGTCATGGTGTCTCTTCACTGGTATAGAAACCCTAACTAAGACATCCTCTAAATGCAGGCAATGCAGAACAAACGGTCTGGTTTTGAGTATATTGCTTCTAGGCTTTCATTTTGAACCTAAAACTCCCTGGCTCACCAAGCTACACCTCTTTGAAATCATTTGTTTCTCTCGCTGGGGCCCTATGTGAAGTGAGTACACATGTGTTTTCATAGCTTCATAAAAATGTACACAACACCTGGCCCTGGAATGTGGCTTTGCCCCTGTAGGTGATGGGACCTGTCGTCAAAACTAAGCTATTGGAAGCTGAAGCAACTGCAGCATGGTCACCGTTCCCTAGATACTGCCAAGTTCAATATCACCTTGCTGTGGTAGCAGCCACATTGTCCCTGTTATGGATGGCAAGTCATGCGACTAAGGCTCCTTCTGAAAGTGGAGTGTCTGGGGGCATGTGGAATCCCAATGTGACCATTTTACTCTACTTGGTACTGTGTGGCAAGTCTCCTAGATGAATGGGTCTACTGCAGAGCTATGTGGGGACATAGCTCCCCCAAATGGCTGGACTAGAGGATATTACAGACTCCCCCAATTATCACAGATGGGCTTATAGATTGTGGGATCAATTTGATATGGGAGAGTGGTTAATTAGACAGTAGCGGCTGAGATGTACCCAGAAAGAACCGGTTCCTCTGAGAGGAATCACTGTGAGAAAGTTATATAAGGCACCTTCTGCACTGGCTCCTGAATTGGCAGGAAAATGGGGGCAAAAAGGAGGAAAAGAGAGAAGTGTTAGCTTCTTATTTTTTTTTAATGGCTGTGTGTCTATAAGGGAATGAGTACAAATTAGTACTACATAGCGCCCCTCAGGATCCAAAACCATGGACTTCGTGGGCAGAATTGCATAATGAGACAGAAGGGTTGATACTTCCAGGTTCCTACCTTTAAAACAAAGGTGGGGAAAGATCCACGATACAGCAGGCTGATGCGTCCAAAAAGCATGGGAACCTGGTAACCACGGGAGAGTCTGCCTTTGAACTGCTTGAATTAGGAAAGTCTTTTAAATAAGACTTGAGTCTTCTGCAGCAGGGCTGGTAAGGCTGTGGAACAGAGCAGATGACATTAGTCTGAGTGGGGGAAACAGAAACTGAGTAATGTCACAACCTACCAAGACAGAGCGGATGATCTGAGGCAATACTGGAGAACACAGTCACTGATGAACTGGCTTACGTGGACCACGGGAGGCTGAAGGACAACAGAAAGGCAGACATTACTCAGAGGACTTGGCATGAGCAGACATATTTAGATGCCAAGTTCACCAGGCTGTATGTATAACTGGGTTTACATGAGTGTGGCAGAGGGATTTAATAATGGCTTCACCAACCCCATGGTGGGAAGGAGTTTTTAATGAGGTAGAAGAGGTGTTGGTAGATCCGCATGATCTAGACTGGTGTGAAAATTGGTTCAGTAGAATACCAAAGTAAGTAATCAGGAGGGGATGAGGAAAAAAAAAAAGATGAAGGAGCCTATCTGAGTTAAACAAACAAACAAACAAACAAACAAACAAACACGAAAATGTGGGAAGATTTGCATATATTAAAGTTTGAATGAAAATTATAATAAAATTTGGTTCTTGAGCCTTTGGAAGGCTCTGAAGATTGAGCAAGAGTTTTATCAAGGTGTCCAGGATAGATCCATGCAGATGAGTGACTATGCTTGCCTCAGAGGTAGGCAGTTATCCCTCAGAATAAGCTGTATGTGCTTCTTTCCTACAAACCAGCATACGGGGGCTGGCACTCCTTCACCCAGTCTGGAGTCCTGATAGCAGCCAGACATGACTAATAGAGAGGGAGCAAGAAGCTACTACTCAGCCTAGAGAGACTGTGCGTACCACTCAGGAAACCTGTGCAGGCACAGGTGGTGAGAAGGTACAGCCATACTTCATTCTTTGTTAGCCCTAGACTAGTCAGAGCATGGGGAGCAGGCCTAACCCGAGTCTGGAGGTGGAAGAGAGACTTGTCAGTCCTGGGGCAGCACTGTGAGGATGAGGAGACCGTCTGCTCATGGAGATTGCAGAGTGCCGTTAAGGCGGTAGCTTCCGCCTTACCTCTGTACGCAACACTGATTTTTTTTTTTTAAGGGACATAAACAATGGAGTATTTTCAATTCTGTGTTGGACTTTGATAATTTTCTTTCAATCTCCTATTAGGGGCTGATTCCTGAAAGGATCTGGTACTAGCTTTGCATGGTGGAAGGCCTCAGAGGCCCCACCCATCGTTTGCAGAATTTGGGATTTGCCTTATTGATTTAAATGCTAGCCCCTGAGTGTTTTGCAGACTTAGAAAAACACCTAAATGATCAGCAAGCCCACACAAGTGAGGATGGGAAATCAGCTCACAGGGTACAAGGACAGGTATAGCTGACACAAGGGAGAGAGGACATCCCTTAACAGCCTGTGTGTGCTGTAACACAGTGGTTAAAAAGGCATCCCAAGGTGTAGCCTGAATGGGAGGGAAATGATCCATAAGATTATTAAATAAAAGTCATAGGGTGAGTAAAGGAGGTGGGAAGGCCCAGTATCCCACAGGGCCTATTGCCAGTGCTGTTGACTGCCCAACAGAGCGAGGTGATGAGACTTCAGTGCTGAAGATGTATACTCTGTTGCAAGACATGTTTAAAAAATCAATCTGGGGCTGGAGAGATGGCTTGGTGGATAAGAGCACTGACTGTTCTTCCAGAGGTCCTGAGTTCAAATCCCAGCAACCACAAGGTGGCTCCCAACCATTGTTAATGGGATCCAATACCCTCTACTGGTGTGTCTGACTGAAGAAAGCAACAGTACACTCACATAAAATAAATAAATACATTATAAAAAAATCAATCTGGGTCTACAATGGAAGCCCCTTCCTGCTGAATAGATCCCATACTTCCAGAAAGTGCCATATAGGCTTTGGTTAAGAGCAGCCAGGTTGGCTATTCTTGTGTTGTCCAAAACTGCAGAATGACATAGTGACTGAGGAAGGGAGTGTTAGAGGAGACACCTTTCTTCCATGTGAATAGAAAAATGGATTCGGAGGCGTGCTTCCTGTTGTAAGACCCCATAGTGGCCTTACCTCAGGAACACCACCCACAGAGCACAGATTGACAAAGTAACGATAGCAAGAGGGTATAATGTTTTTAATACACGTACATGGGGTTGCTCATCCACACAGGGAGAGGCAACCCGAGCCCAAAAAGCACACAATTTTTATTCATTACAGAGGGCAGACTTCAGCAACAGGGTTAGCTGGCCTATTCTCATTGGTGGTACACAGGACAAAGGATCTGGTTAGGTATTGGCTGTCCTGCTCAAGGGGCTGTTCTTGGCTCAATTAGTCACTTTCCTCATCCAGCCCTCCACCTGGCCTTGGAGAATCACTGGGAAAGGGCTAAGTTGGCACATGTCTGGGGGTGGTGGTGGTGGTGGTGGTGAACTGGGTGATCGGGAAGGGTCAGGATGACATCTTGCGGTTGTTCTCGGAATTTACCACAGGGAGGGGTAGGGGATCTTTCCGAGAACAGTTGTTATTGTTTTGTCTTAATTAGCTTAGCCAGAATTGTCTCAGTATCTTGATCACCAAAACTTTATCACATCACTGGGCATCCTGATGTCAGATGTATCTCTCGGAAAGGTCACAAGTTTGTCCTAGGCATCCTGACCACCAGATGTGTTTCTCAAACCTTGTTTTCACAGTTTTGCTTTTCACATTTATGAAACTTTACTTCTTCACTTCCCACTAACCCTGACAAGCCTGTGATGTTTGTATCCATTGTTTATGTTTTCCCTTGACTTACCTGACCAGGACAGGCTAATGTCAAGAATAGATTACATCAGTCTCTGGCCTTGAACTCAAGATCTGCCTGCCTCTGCCCAGGATTAAAGGTGTGCTCCCAGCTTGGAATGTGCCTTTTATGAAATTGATATTATAATACAACTGGAGTGTTTTGTTATTCCTTAAACTAAAAAAAAAAAAAATCACAGACCTGTGTTTGTGCAGATGTTTTTTTTTTTTCTGAGAGTCAGCTGTTAAGAGGCCCAGAGGAGGGAGTGGCTATGGAAGAGTAGGGTGAGGGGGCAGTCCTGGCCCTGAGCTGGTCAGATAAGCCTGTGAGTAGAGGCCTCATTAGAACTTATAATCAATACATCAGATGCTTCAAGATGCGTCTCACAGAAAACAGGACCCAGAAATTGCCAACTACCCCATCCCTTCCCTTCACTAGTGAGGATATTTATGTTCTACAAGGTGGTATACACCCTTGTGCCTGAGGCTGGCTGCTGTTATACATTTTGGAGGATCGCTGAGATAGAGCTTTGCTATCAGAGAGAGGTGCCTGAATGAGAAGGCCAGTGGCTGTGGATGCTGTCTTTCAGAGCCAAGCCTATAACAAGGGAGTACAGGAGTTATCATTGAATCCCCCAGTGTTCCCCCACCCTCCCTTTCCAGAAGATGTCATGTTCCAAGGTTTCCTTTTAGCAACACAGGGACAGGATATGTCCCACTGCAGTAGCTGTGTTTGATAGCTGAAAACTGGCAGCATCTTCTGGGGTGGCCTTGGCTTTCTCCTTTGATGAGGGGTCTAACCCAGTAGTGGGGTTTCTTCTCTTAGCTACCCTGGGGACTGAGCTGTAGAAGAGCTTACAGCTTAAAATCATTGTGTTGCTGCTCACTTTCTTCATGGTGTTGCCATCGCTCCAACAGCAGAGGGATGCTCTGTCGGCAGGTATCAGTGAGTTTTGTGTGTTCATTGTGTGTTCATCCTGAGGATCCCCTGCAGGTCTTGGGTGGTGACTATGCAGTTTGCATCTGCACAAGCCCTTTGCTTTCATTGTCTTCCTTCCCTTCCCTACCCGGCCTGGTGAGCCCATCAGAGTGTCTTGAGTCCCAGTGTACTTGTTAGGAGCAGGCTGTCCTCACCAGGACAGACGCATCTGTTTTGTTTCTCAGAGGCATATGATGAGTGCAACAGCTTGGAAATTCACTCATGAAGTAAAAAGAGCTAGAAATAGAAATATGCAGTTCTAGAAGCTTCTCTTGTTTAATGTCATCAGCATTCACTCAGTCTTATTTTCAAATGTCTGGGAAGAGTGTTGACCTTGCTCATATAAGGTTTCCTCACCTTTCAGCCAGCAAGACCGGGTTTCCTGTCCAGAGCTGTGAAGTCACCACTGCACCACGAAGTGGAAATGTTAGGCCTGCCGTGCTCAAGTCCAGAGCTTGAGCCAACACTCCTCAGTAGTGCTGAGGCAGCTGCTAGAGCTGGTATCAGATCTAGGATATTCTTACAATTCTCCTTTAGCCAGAGCTTAGTCGATGACAGCTATGTTCAGAACTGTTGGTCAAACTTGCTGTATGTGAAGCGGGATGCACAAAGAGTCTGCTCCTATAAAAGCAAGGTCCACTGGAGATTGTGAGCCTCCAGTAGTCTTACCAGTAAAGGCTGCAAGAGAATGTTTCCTGTTGCTTTTGGTCAGACCTTGGGCTTACGAAGGAAGAGTAAGATTGTGAGACATTTCTCCTTCCTGTTGCCTCAAATAATAAGGACCTAACTGGAACCACATCTTCACTGGGATTAGAGTCAAGCAAGGAAGTTATTTGGGTCTATAAAATCTTTCTTAATGTATAAAAGATGATTTCTTTTGTGATTGTGCCCATGTTTGGAGGTAATATCGGGAAGCGTTACAATTGATCCTCGGCTCTGTGCAGTGATGCCAAGAAGACACTGTACTCTTCTGGTTGCCTTGACTCTAGTCCTGATCAGCGTGCCCAGCAAAGAACATTATACGCACTGTCCCGGCACTGTCCTGTGACATAAAAGCAATGACCTGACATCAGGTTCCCTGGGATAGGACCTGAAAAAGAATGGAGGGCAGACTCTGCATTTTGTCCTTTTGTGATGCAAATGAGAACAAAATAATTTTTTTCAACTTACTTTATCCTGTGGTGAGTGGAAGCCACCATGTTTCCTGTGGAAACCAGGCGGTGGCATGGCTCCTGCTTCTGTCTGAGAGAACATTGTTTCCTGGACTTATCCCCCTTTTAGCAGCCTCCTGCATTTCTGGGATTGTGGTGGCTTTTTAGCTTTAGAGATGAAATCCATTCCCACTGTCACTCCTACCCCATCCCACCCTTGGCTTCTCTGAATGATCGTCCATTCCTCCCATCCTTCTCCTGTAGACCTCTCTCCTATTTCCCCTTCTCATTTCGCTTTTGCTTTTCATCATAACTGCTGCTTGGACAACTTCAGGCAGACTTTGATCCTTATTCTTCAGGTGGCCAGCATCCTGTTTGTCCCTGTGACTCCCTCTCACCATGTCATACAGCCTGCTCACCAGCTCTTAACATGTAATCTTTTAGGAGGCCATCAATCTGCCTAGAGTATCTGACTAATATATTTGGAAGTGTCCTGAAGGGTAGCAGAGTGGGAGGATCTGGGACCATAGCACTGAGCTGACACTCATGGGCTAGGTATGGCATCTCTGGGTGACCCCGAGCAGGGAACCTCAGGATGATCCATTTGGCTCAGTTGACAGCTCCATCAGCAGCTGCTAAGATGTCACTCTGGGTGAAAACAAGAGGTCAGAAGTGCGATCTAACATCATCTGGTACATATCAATCCATCTGGCTTCCCCTTAAGCAGGAGAAGGACGGCATTGGTGACTGCTACAGCAAGGAGCTCCCTCAGGCTTTTTCCTGTGAGGGATACTTGTCCTCTCCCAGGATATTTCTGCCAAACACCTGGACAGTCGAAAATATTTGATATTAATGATTAAAGATATAATAAGAAATATTTACTTATTAATAAATTAATAAATATTTATTAATAAAGGTATATAAATAAATAGTAAATAATAGTTGAAACCCAAGAGATGGATGCTTTTCTATGTACTTGGAAAGTCCCTTATCCCATTAGGGCTGTGTAAGAATAGAAGTCAACATAAAGCATATGTTGATGATCTTTGAAGACAATTAGAGATACCTGGAGGTTCCATTGTTCTCTCTACAGCTCATGTGTAAGGTTTATAATAAGTTGAGACTGTTTTCATACTCTGACAATACTGAATGATTTTTTCCCTGACAAACATACTAAGCTCCTGCTGTTGCTGAGAATTTTCTAGAGCTTCATAGAATAATGTGGTGGGGAGGGGGAGGCTTTTCCTGGTCAATTGTAGGTTTAATATAAGTATTTAGGATGAGGGGAACATGTGTCCCCTATGGTCCATTAATAATTGCTTTTACTGGGCCTCTCTTTGCTGAGGAGCTGCTCTCTGCTGAGGCAAATCTTCCCATAGGCTTCTCACTGTTTGCAAACTTTAATTTAAACTTTTAATTTAAAGTTTAAATTTTAAAAGTTTAATTTAAACTTTTTAAATTTAAAAAAAAATTAAAAAAAAAATCCAGATTCAGAGCTCCCGTTATATCTAGAAACCCATGTAGGGACCCTGTATTTAAGAGGACCTTTAGATTAGATTCTGATTTTGATTGGGTATTGTGGTTTAAATGAGATGCCCCACTCCCGCCCCAAGCCTTAGCATTTGAATATTTGGTTCCCAGTTGCTGGCTGTTTGGGAAGGAGTAGGAAGTCTGGCCTTGCTGGGGAAAGTGTGTCATTGGTGATAGGCTTTGACACTTCAAAAGATCTGGCCTCGTTTTGAGTGCGTTATCTGCTTCTGTTTGCTTTAAGGGGTGAGTTTACGGCTATTCCTGCCACATGGCGCCTGCTACTTAGCCATCATGGACGCTGAAACTTCTGGGCGGTGAAGCCCAAAATAAACTCCTCCCCCTTTAAGTTGCCTTAGCTGTGGTGTCTCACCACAGCCATAGAAAAGTAACAGGTGCATGCAGTAACCTCTACTTCCTTGCTTTAATCAGAATCTAAGGCAAATTGTTTTTAAAATTAGGCCTTATGAAATAGCACTTTAGGTAACTAGTGTAGCAGAGACTTTAGCACCAAAGTGGTGTTAAATACACACTTTCTGTGAACTGGGGCTTGCTATAAACATTACCAACATACTGTAGCAACGCTCCCTCAAATTGTAGGCTCCCCAAGCCTCTGGCTAAAATCTCACCAAAGGTGATGGTTCTTAAAACGCTGCAGTAGTGTAATCCAACAATATTGGAAAGTGGGGTTTATTTCTCACTTCTGGAGTAACTGAGCTTTCTCAAGGGCTTGCAAAAGAGCATCTTTCAAATTTAAGTCACAACCTACTATAACCTCCAAGTAAACACCAGGAAGGCCTAAGGACTTGGGGCCATTGGATGAACATCTGGAATTGTTCACAGCTTTATAAGCCCTAAACAAAGCTATATTGGTGAGCTTCTTCTTCCTTTTTTTTTTCAGAGCTGGGGACCGAACCCAGGGCCTTGCGCTTGCTAGGCAAGCGCTCTACCACTGAGCTAAATCCCCAACCCCTGGTGAGCTTCTTATAGGCAAAGCTGGAGTATGCAGTGGACCTATGGGATCAGATTGGTCCATACCCATGAAGGTTCATTTCCCTGTTATTCCCACAGCAGATACAGCTTTTTGGCTCATCTAAATCACCTCAGTGTTGGGGGGTGGGGGTGGGAACATGCAGTTCTCGAGAATCCAGCAGGAGATTATCGTCTGACCTCCTGTTGTCACCCATACCAGCGGCTCCCCAAGTGTGGTGCCTATTCTTGATCTCCTGTTGTCACCCATACCGGTGGCTCCCCCAAGTGTGGCGGCCATCCTTGCTTATCAACTTGACTACATCTGGAATGAACTACAATCCAGGAACGGAGGGCACACCTGTGAGATTTTCTGCTTGGATGGAAGTGGGTGAATCCACTTCTAGTTCAGACCCTTCAGGTAGGGAGACACACACCTTTCATCCGAATCTTAAGACCGGAAGGCAAGCCATTTGGCAGCATCCGGCAGCTGGGATAGGTTCGTCCCAGGTGCCTGCTTCCCAACTTTTGAAGTTGTCTGCAAATGTCAGGCATCGTTCTATACAAAGTCTATGTTAACTGTATTCATAGTATCTAGTCAACACATATAGCTTATAAAGTATCTAGTCAACACATAGTATCTAGTCAACAGCTTATAAAGCAGCTGATAGTCTAGGAATTCTGAGAGGTTCCAATTTGCTTTAGGTGAACTTCAGGTTCATTTATGTGCCTTATCTTAGAAATGGCTCTCCTTAATTTTCCAAGGTGTAATATTTGTCACTCGATTAAATCATTCCCTTTCATCATTCGTCTTCCATTTGGGTTCTAATAGATTCCCCAGAGGGATCAGTGATTCTGTAACTGGCCTGGAAGGGATTAAAGTTACGATCAAGAGACACCTTTGTCACTCATTTTGGCAATCAGACTGTTGAAAGAATCAATTTTAAAAAATTGGAATTGCCCAGGAATCTTCTTCTGGGAGGGGGAAATGCCTAAAGCCTAGGCTGGCCAGAGGGAAACTTTTCTCTCAGAAGGAGATTTACAGCCTGTCGACCATACCTTGACCAGGGTTGCTTAGATACATATGCTCTGGCCTCTACTGCAACTTTACTTCAGGGATCATAATCTTACACAATGGGCTTAGGAGGGTCTTTGGATCTTTGCCCCACTTCCTAATGAGACCACTGAACAAAATTTGCTGTCTCCTTCTCGCTATTAATGTGGCTGTTTTAACTGTCTTATTGAGGATGGGTGACTAAAGCTGGCTCGTTGGGGCACAGTCTGTGACCTTCCTATAGGGTTTGCCTGGTGGGAACACAGCTTCCTCATTGTTTGTCTAGCACAGGCCTCTTCTCATCTGTGTTCACCAGAGCATCTGCCAGGTGGCACACTGAGTGGTAAAAATCGACAAATCAGCTACTTGCTGTGGGTCTTTCCTAAGTGGTGAGGTCAGAGTCTTTCCAACTTAACAGAAATTAATTGGAAAGAATCTGTAAGTCCAGTAATACCCCACTGACTGAACATCCTAGTCAAATCCTCTGTCTCAATGCCATTTTAGAAGCTATGACCTCACCCTGAACAGTGGCACTCCAGTCAAACTAAGTGTGCAGTCACTTTGTAAATGCAGCCGTCTCTGCCCTGCTTTAACACTGACGGGTGGACCTGGCAGGTTGTACATTGTCCACAGGACTTGGCTTTGCACAGCACTTGTAGTTTTAAATGTTTTTCTGTCCTGGTCATTTGATCTGTGCATGCTAGGTAAGTGTTCTACCACTGGGGTGTATGTACACCAACCCATGTTTTATATCTTTTTTTGAGACAGGGTCACCCCAGGTTTCCCAGGCTGAATTTGAGCTTGCTCTTGCAGCCATAGATGCTCCTTGAACCTGTGATTTTCCTGCCTTAGCCTCCCAAGTAGAGAGCATGACAAGCCTACACCACCAGGCCACAGTGGCTCTTAAAGCATTTTAAAAGACCGACTCCCCTCTCCTACATTTTCTATGTGGGGGTAGTCTTTGCTTTTCTTTTCCCTATTTATTTCTTCTACCTGGGATCCCTATTATGTAAGTGTACATGTGCTTATACAAAAGAAATTTCATTCCATTTACACAAACTGGAACAGAACCATTCCAATGATAAGAGTGTATAGAAACTTAAACACCAGATGGCTGTCTTTCATTAGAATCTAAGACATTCTAGGCCATGCAGTATTACACTAGAACCCAATTCTTTCAACATGGGGTGCATAGGTGCATAATTCTATGCTGCCCACTGAGTGTGTTAGCTTCAGAGGACTCTAGGCTGACCTGCCCATTATGCCGTTCTAGAAATGAACAGAAGGCCAGGGAAGCACTGTATCTTAAACAGACAAATTCTACCTCGTTATCCCTTGGAGATAAAGTTGAGAATACTAAAATTCTAAGAATTATATCAAACGATTACTACAAATGACCCATGCAAAGTCCAAATGGTGATTTTAAGGTCAAAACAGTGGAAATAGTGTACTTTGGGGCTCACCGGTGATTTGGGTGTGACTTACCCAACCTAGAGTCGACTGACACAATTCCAATGTGGTTACTTATTATCAACAAAGCATTTATAGGTGGTTGATATTTCAAGGGAGAAGAGCGAGTTCCTAAGGTGAAAAGGTGCCAAGAAATTGCTGGAAAGTGTCTGCCAAGGTTAAGAACTGGGTCACTCTCCGTGAGCAGCTAGCTCGCAAGTATGCGAGTCTCACTGCTGATAGAAAACAGCGTGTGGACAGTGCCACCCAGAGGGCAAATTTGGTAGCTGCTTGCTCCCCACATTCGTTGATAGAGCTAAGTCCGAAAGCTGTTCAAAGTTCAGGAGGGCCACAGTAAATGGGAAGATATCAAATTAACTCAAGTGGACCGATTCTCTGACAGTGTGGGAAGCTATTGTTCCCCCAAACAAAAGCCAACTTCTAGAACTCAGGGGCATGAATTGGTTTTTATAGAAAGGAAATGAGGCACGGGAGACAATGGGCAGGAAGGCTTAATAGAGTGTTTTGTCATCCAGGGACCATATTGACTCTTGTGCTGGAAGGCCCTTGAGATAATGCTTTCTCATGTGACCCCCCTGCCCCCATGTCATTCTTCAGACAAACATTGCTCTGGCAAGTTACACAGCAGTCCAGCTTCTTAACGAAAGAACCAGATTGATGCTACTTTAAGGTCACAGGTGTGTCTGGCTCTAAATTAAAACATGGTTGAAAGATGGTTAGGACCCGTGGTTATATAGTTCCTTTTCCAAAAAATGGTTAACTCAGCAGGGGGTGTCTCAGCGGTCCTGAGGCAGATTCTTTAGAATTTATGATGCTGGGCAAAAGGGAAGAGCTTATAACTCCACAAAAGACAATCAGAGTTCATCTAACAGGGTATGGAGGTCATGGTGATACGAGCAGTGTGAGGGCTACATTGCCAGGTGAGGAGTCAGTTATCAGTCAGGCATCATGGGGAACAAAGGATTTGGAGTTCTGGGTAAGAGGGCAGACTAGTGGCTGCCTCCTGGAGGACCTAGAAATAAGCCTACACAGTTCTAACCACCTAATTTTTTGGCACAATTGTCAAAAACATATATTGGAGAAAAGACGGCCTTTGCAACGGATGGTTCAGGGGGGCTGGATGTCTATATGTAAAATGAAAGTAGATTTTTACCGTCCTGCACAGAGGAAATCAAGTCAACGTGGATCCAAATCCTTAATGGAGATGCTGCAGCTGAAACCACTAGAGGAAGATTTGAATGAAACACCTCAAGATACAGGCATAGGTGCACATCTTCTGAGGGACTCAATTCAGAAAATAACCCCAAGAAATGAAGAAGGGGATTGCATTAAGTCCAGCTTCTGCTCAGCAAGGGAAACAATCAGTGGAGTGAAGAGTCAGGCTATAGAGTGGGAAGAGGACTTCTTCAGTTTCACATACGACAGGATTTAATATCCGGGATATATGAAGAATTCATCCACGGAATGAATAGGCTAATATACAATTCTCAAAAGGAGTAAAAAAACATCTGATAAATAGTGTTAGCTAGCAGGGAAATACTAATGAGAACTGCTTTGGGGATGGAATGTGGCTCAGTTTGTAGAGTGCTTACCTAGCAAACAGAAAGCCACAAAGCCTGGAAGTACTATATAAACTGGGCATGGTTCATGCCTGTAATCTCAGCATTCAGGAGGTAGAGGCAGGAGGATCAAAAATTCAAGGTCATACATGACTAACCACATAATTTGAACCTGCCAACTGAAACAAAAAAAAAAAAAACCCTTTAAGATTTTTAAGCAGAATGGCTAACATTAAGAAAAGAAATGGGCGGGGCTGGGATTTAGCTCAGTGGTAGAGCGCTTACCTAGGAAGCGCAAGGCCCTGGGTTGGTCCCCAGCTCCGAAAAAAGAACCAAAAAAAAAAAAAAAAAAAATGGGCAACAAATAGTAACAAAGGTGTGGAGAAAGAGAAACAGTTACTCACTGCTGGTAGAAACATAAACTTTGAAACCACTGTGGAAACCAGCACTGGTTCCCCCGACTGAATACTGACTTACGGTAGGGCCCAGTTATACCACTCTTGGGATAAGTAGAGAATACCTCTCTCCCCACTCAAAGGGCCAGCAGCCAAGACCAAGAGCAAGCAAGCTAGAGGCCAGGGGCTCATGTGCCAATGGGGTCTACATGTCTACTGTTTTCTCATATGTCTAGTCTATGTCTTTGTTCTTATGTTCTTATTTATTAATAAGCATCACTCCAAAAGTGTTCTTAGGGATCAGAGGACAGTGGTGGTGCTAGGCTGGGGATATACCCATGGTGGAGCTCCAAGCTAAAGAAGTCTACAGACGTATCTTCTGAGTCCTGCTAAATCCATGATGAAATAGGTTCACCCTTATAATGGGGGATTGCTCTGGGGCTACTCCCTAGCTTCAAGTGTATTTGTCTGAGACAAATAGAATTCTAGGACAGGGTTTGTTGTTGTTGTAGCTATTTTTATTTTTGGTCTTTTCTTTTGGCTTGACACATAATTTTCAGTTTCTGTTTTGAGCATATTTCTTATGTATAACATTGCTAGTTTTTTTCAACAAATAACCTGTTGGGTGTTGGGCTGTAGTGGTGTAAGGCTTTTAATCCCAGCATTTGGGAGGCAGAGGCAAGAGAATCTGAGTTCAAGGTCAGCCTGATTTACAGAGTGAGTTCCAGAGAAAACCTGTCTTAAAAACTAACCAACAGGGCTGGAGAGATGGCTCAGTGGTTAAGAGCACTGACTGCTCTTCTAGAGGTCCTGAGTTCAAATCTCAGCAACCACATGGTGGCTCACAACCATCTGTAATGAGATCTGATGCCTTCTTCTGGTGTCTCTGATGACACCTACTGCTGGTGTCAGGAACCACTGTCACTTCCAGCAGTGATGTCACCTGCGCATCTGTTGCATAGCAACAGCCAAATATTCCCAGCATACATTTGGTTCAGCTCCCACCTTCACCTGGGAGCAGTTACATTACATTTCAAACAAAGGCAGACCCTTTCTGCTTCCTTCCTCTTCTCTTTCCTTCTCTTGCCCCTCTCCCTTTTTTCTGTTGTCCCAATAAACGTCCTCCACATGGGACCATGTTGGCCTGGTGTAGTTTGTCTGGACTCGAACCACGATTTCTATCCCAATATCTACAGTGTACTTATATATAATAAATAAATAAATAGATAGATATATTTTTTTAAAAAGCCAACCGACAAAATAAACAAACCAAACCAACCAACAGTAACAACCACAGCAAGAGCAAGAATAAACCAACCCCCCCCCAAAAAAAAAGCCTGATGAACTGAGATTTGACGCTCTCTGTGTTTGCTGTTGGCTTTATATTTCAAATACCACCCTGTGCCACCTTCTTGTACTAACTTGTTTTTCTCTGCTTTTACCCCAGACTTCACTAGGATGATAATGTTTCCAGGTTAGGACTAGCCTACAGATGTTACGTTGCCCTTTAAAATGAACAGCAGTTATCATTGTCCTCTAGAACAAAAAGAAAATAGAACACTGTAGAAGAATTTTAATCCAGCAACATGGCTGCTCTGGCTGGAACGCAGATACACTCTTGTAAAGGGCCATGATTCACCGAAGAATGACATCTAGGACTCAAATAGTATATAAACATAAAGAGTGTTTTACTCAGCAGAAGTCCAGCATGCTGGGGTTGGGATTTAGCTCAGTGGTAGAGCGCTTGCCTAGGAAGCACAAGGCCCTGGGTTGGGTCCCCAGCTCTGAAAAAAGAACTAAAAAAAAAAAAAAAAAAAAAAGAAGTCCAGCATGCTGAGGTCTCCCCATTATCAAGATAGAGAGACACCCAAGTGAGCTCGAAGGCCCAATTTAATAGCATAGTAGGAGAATTGCAGGGTAGGCGGGCTTTGTCTTACTCTCTCTCTATCGACATTCCATTACCCGGGTGGGGGGGGCTGCTGACCCATTGTCCTTGCTTCAGGCCAGGTGCTGGGGCAGTTTCTGATTAGCTGCCTGAGGCCTAGGTTTAGGCCTAATCTCCTGAATTGCCCATTTGAAGTCTGCTGTGGAATCAGCCTAACTTCCTCGACCTTAGGATACACCTTTAAGCCCAAACAATGTAGGTTAGGTTAGTTTGTAGAAAGAAGCAGCCATGTTTGAAAGCAACATCTGAGGGACAGACAAAGTGACAAATCAGAGAAAGATTTGACAGAGTAAGTCAGAGATGGGCTGTGCCCAACTCTCATGAGTGCAGACAGAAAGGGAGGCTATTTAAGAGCAGTTCAGGGGGTTGGGAGTTTGAGTTTTGTTTAGTCAGTTAAGTGCAGTGGAGTTAGGAGTTCAGTCAGTAGGGAGTCAATGCAGTGGAGTGCAATGGAGTGGAGTTCATTCATGAGTTCATGAGTTCATGTGGAGGTCAGCAGAGACAGATGAAGCCAGAGAATAAGGAGCCAGACGATTAGAACAAATTGCCAGAGTTAGTTTGAAGCCACGCAGAGGAATTCAGTGAGACGCTGAGAGAAGCCAGATTGAATCAGTCAGTTTGGAGAGGCCTTTAGCCAGAACAGCTGAGTTGAGCCAGCCATCAGTATTTCAGAAAGAACTAGGAAGGGTGAGCCTCTGAGATGACAATTACTACAGGCAAATAAAAGTTACTTTTTCAGAATATCAATCAGTGCTTTATGATTTATGTAATCCTGTACTGTTTTCGTTACCTCAAAAAGCACTGCACAGTGAGCATTGTTACTTTAGGTTTTTTCCATTGCAATAATTCCTTCTGCTTTCATATCATAAGCATCCACCTTTCTTTGAGGCCTTTCCCACCCCTATCTAATGGCTTTTTGGCCTCTACAAGACCTTCAGATTAAATGCTCTTGTTTAAGATTTCACCTCTCTCCTTCTCTCTCTCTCTCTCTCTCTCTTATTAGTAATTGGTGGTGGGGGCAGGAGGTTTAGAGAATGAATGGTCTGGGGCGAGAAGGACCAGGATGCTAGGGTAGGAGCTTTAGAAGATATAACGAGTGCTTGTGAATAGAGAGGGACCTAGGGTCCCCTGCAGGCAGCATTGGCTTTGATGTGCAACCACAGGTATATGTCAGTGGAGGCATATATCCCTTCTGCCAGACTTAAGGAAATGACTCATTTTAACATATGGGAAACAATTTCACAAGTTTCTGAGGAATATTGGCTCTTATCTAACCACCAGAAACCCTCCTACAGTGCAGGTTAAGCTGTGCCTAGACTCACTTTTCCGACTGAATGAGTAGGCCTGCACTTTTCAGGGGGGAATGAGATACTCTTCGGACCTGACAACTATAACTTGACTACTTACCATCTGGTGGATATTTAAGCTCATTCATTTTCTAGCTAGTTCATTCTTTTTTTTTTTCCTTTCTTAGTGAAATTTATTGTTTAAAGATAAATTTTTTGGGGGGAATTTATAAGCTTACAGATTGAACTTAGTGCAATGACATCTTACAAAAACAAAGTCAGTACAGTGGAATCCAAAAAACTATCTTAAAAGAACACATTTAAGGAAACTTAAGTCACATGACTGTTGCATTATGATTTAATCTAGTTGCACACACACACACACACACACACACACACACACACACACACACACACACGCAAACCCTGAAACCACAGCTCCCCCAGATTTCTAAGGGAAAGGGTTTGCGTGCCTCCATGTTCAACTGTGCATCGTTACGATTAACCATAGTGTGGATTTTACCTCATGATGGATCAATCTGGAATCCCATGCAACACCTCAGGTTATAAAATGAAATTAATTTTAAAACTTTGTTGAATGTTTTCATGCTGAAGCTCAAAGCCACTTTTTATGGGCAACTTAAAGAATTACAATGTACCACACTGGCGCTTACTTTAAAATGTTAGCCATTAACTGCCATGGTCCTGAACTGACTTCAACACCCAAAAAATGGCTCTCATAGGTAACAAGCGAAGGGGGGGAAATTTCTTCGCTGATGCAGTGCCTTTCAGTTGTGTTTCTTACAAAGAGCAAACTGCTTTCCCGGCATAAGAGCAATGGCAATCGTGAGTTCGCTCAACTGACTACTATACAGTTATGCTAGCACTTTATTAATTCAAAAGCACTTTAAAGGAAATATAAGTATGGCTTCCAATAGGAATGTTGTACCTGGACTTGATAACCAAGCTCACAGATTTTGAGTGAGCAAGGAAAAACAGGCTTTCAAGGTAAACAACAATTTTGTAACCCAAACTTTAATCCCAAGGATTCTCACAAGCACATTACAAATGATAGCATGAAAAAAAAAAAAACCTTGCACAGTAATTCAAAAAGCTCAGCTCTACAATGTACCCCTTACACTGATAGGACACTGGTGTCTTAGTGTGACATTTCCAAATAAAGACGTTACAACAGTTCTGCATCTGCATACAGCAATCAGGAAGGAACCGCTTTGAAAACCTTCAGAGCGTGGTTCCTACCCTTTATCTGTTGGCTGCGTTCACAGCAGCTTTTAAAGGCTGCTTACCATTTCACCCTCAGTGTCACACTGTGTCTCAGCTAATAGGGGAAGTACAGCTTCAGTCACGTCTCAGCCAGCTGCTTTATATCATCAGTACATCACACTTCAAACTGGGCAGGATCTAGGTTTATTTCAGTCTATGAAAAACTAAAATTCAAAGAAAATTCAATCTCGCTTAAGGGAACATTGTAAAGTAACAATTCTTGGTATCACATGCCTCATGCATCCATTTGAAACCATAGAGAATTACATTGTTTTGTGTGTCACTGTTCCAAGTGACAAAACAAATTTGAACAACTAAAACATCTTAAAAGTGCACCAAGCTGATAAAGTCTCAAGCAAGACTTTAATTTCCTATACATACTCCTGTCAAATGAAGTTATTTCCTGTATGCCAGTTTTGCAAACTGGTCTTCTATTTCTTTCATTTGACCTAGATTGTCTACGAGATCTAGAGAAGGATGGAGACGGCTTGTGATTTCTCTCATGAGACAGACCTTTCTATTCTCCCATCTCTAGAAAGTGACCTGCTCCAGCTTTGGGAAAAGCTTCTCCTTCTTGGGGATCTGCACCCAGGTGGAGGACTCCTTCTGCGGTAATCATCTTGAGGACAACGACCGCAAGAGGGAGGCGGTCCACGATTCTGACTTCTCTTTTCACCATTCGACAGTTCCACTCTTACACATAGTGTTCTTCCATCTAGCTCTCGGACAACACCAGCAGCATCTCGGGGATCCTCAAATTCGATGAAAGCAAAGCCGGAAGGGTTTTGAGCAACCCATACACTTCGGAAGTGGTCCATAATAGCCAAAAGCACGTTCTAATTCAGTATTGTTCCCATTGTTTCCATGATTACCTACATAAACCTTACAGTCCAAGGGACAGGAATCACAATGCATTTCGAGATTCTGAATTAAAAGGTCTCCCCCGGACTGAGGATAAACCCAGGGCCTTGCACTTGAGTGCTCTACCACTGAGCTAAATCCCCAACCCCCAAAAGGTCCAAGCTCAAATCCTAACGCTCCAACAGGCCCACCCGCTTCCCTCTGGCTCTGCTCGCACAGACGCTCTCGTCCTGCAGTGTCCACGCTAGTTCATTCTTAGCGGCAGTGAGCATAGATGGGCAAGCATCTTTGTAGTATGATGTAGTCTTACAGGTACATGCTAAAAGTGCTACTCTTGGCTCATTCAGCAGATATAGTGTTTAGATTTTGAGAAACTGCCACACTGGTTTCCAAAGTAGCTAAGCCACTTTACACCCCACTAACACTAACGCTGAGTAAGCATTCTTCTTTCCTCACGGTCTCACCAGCGGGCTGTAATAGCCATTCCGACTAGGGCGAGTTGGAAACTCAAAGTAGTTTGCATTTCCCTAAGGATATTGCATACTTTTAAGAATATTAGCCATTTGTATTTCTACTTCTGAGAACTTTCTATTCAGGTACGTGAGTTCTTTGTATATTTTAAATAGACATTCTGTAGCTGGTAAAGGTTTTTCCCATTTGGTAGGGTTATCTCTTCACTCGATTATCATTTTATTTTTGGATGTACAGAAGCTTTTTAATTCCACGGGGGACTGACGACAGGCTGAAAACTTTCTAACTTCCCCCAGAACTTCAATTTAGCATGGTCCTCACTGTGTGTTCCTAGCCTTATGTTGCCTTGAAAGACTCTTGCTTGAGCCTGCTCTATCCCCAGTAGCTTCCCAGCTGGGCTGGTTAGTTTCTCACCACCTGCAGAGACTGCATCTGTTTTCAATCTTGCCTTCAGTAATGAATGGTTCTTGGAACTCTACCTTGTTGTAAACTCTTCCACAGCCATTGTGTAACACATATACTGTATGTGATCTGAGAGTTAGTAATTAAGTTTGGACTAAAAGTGCTTGTGAGGGCCACCAGGTACCCTAATGAGGAAAACTGGGGTCACTCGGTCAAGTACAAATAACAAAACTAATATATTTTTGGTTATAAATTCCAGCTTTGTGGAAAGACGAAAAATTTGCTTTTTATATAGTTTACTCCATGGCATTTTGGAAGAAGACACACATTCACATAAGGAATAGGAGTAGTTCATTTAGAACTTGAGGAAGCAGCAGAAAGTTTACAGTTTGGGGCTGGAGAGATGGCTATATGGTTAAGAATGCATGCTGCTCTTATAGAAGACTAGAGTTCATTGTTGGACCTCTCGAAGCCACCAGTAAACTCTGCCTCCAGGGCATCTGATATCCCTGGCCTCTGTGAGTCCTGCAGACAATGAGTAGACACGCACAGATAAACACACAGGGCTTTTTGTTTATTTTGTTTTTCAAGACTTTTTTTGTGTAGCCTTGGCTTTCCTAGAACTAGCGATTTGTATCTGCCTCCTAAGTGCTGGGATTAAAAGCATGTACCACCACTGACCACTGGCCACACATAGTTTCTTTAAAAATAATAAAAAGTAATAAAAATATACTTTAAAGTAATAAAAATATTTTTAAATAAAAAGAGGAGACCTTACTATTTGAAGAACAGAGGGCAAAACATTGAGGGAGGTGAGGGAGTGGGGGTGTGGGGAGGGGACCCAAATGCCTTAGAGGGTTATGGGACACTAAAAAAAACCAATAATCAGGATGCTTGGGTTCTAGAAAGAAAAAGAGTTATGCAGAAAAATATTTAGGAAATGAAGTCTGGGCTGGGGAGATTACAGCTCTGAGGGGAAAGGTAATCTGGCAGATGGGAGTCAAGGATTATGGCAAAGTCACACCTCACACTGGAAAAACAACCCTCAGAGAAGAGATTCACTGGGGAAGACACAGGAGGGTGGCTGCCAGAGAACTGAGGGGGAGGCAGGCTTTATATAAGATTTCCTTGGCCCACTGAGGGGAGAGGTGGTCAATGGAGGAGTAGGGAGTGGGGGGATGGGGGTAGGAAGTGGAACTTCCAGGATGGCCTGGGATTGGTGGGATTTTGTAGCCTGATCTTAGTGCCCCGCCCCCCACTCTGTAGTGTGGAGCTTGGCTGCCTATGGCTGGAGGAGCTGGAAATGACTGTTAGGGCCTTTAGAGTAGTCTGGGGGGCAGGACCTGGCTATTCTCTTTCCTTGAAGGGCTTACATTCTCCCCCTTTTATTTACTATTCTTAAATAATTAGGGCTTAGGAAAGGGGGAAACTGTTCTTAGACTCCAGCAAAAAGGAACACCAGGGTACAAAGTCCCAGACCCCTCAGCAGGTACCCAGCAGTAAACTTGAGTTCTGCAGAGAATCAACACATTGTGAGTGTTTGGGCATAGGGGCTGGGTGGTAGGATTAAGGAGTAAGGTATTACTGTAGTCTGTGGACTTTGGTATGCCTACTAAGTATGTTCCTGAGGAGTTAAAGCTGTCTCTGATACAGAGAGAGAGAGAGAGAGAGAGAGAGAGAGAGAGAGAGAGAGAGAGACAGAGACAGAGACAGAGACAGAGACAGAGAGACAGAGACAGACAGAGAGAGAGGCAGAGAGAGAGGCAGAGAGACAGAGAGAGGAAGAGACAGAGAGAGACACAGAGAGAGACAGAGAGAGAGAAAGAAGAGAAAAAAGAAGAAAAAGAGGAGGAAGAGGATAGGAAGAGGATAAGGAAGAGGAGAAACGGAAAGATGGGAGGAGAGGGAAAGGTGGGAGAGAAAGGTGTGGGAGAGATAAGTGGTGGTAATATTCGGCTTAGAGCAATTAATGAGCATGAGGTGTGAGAGTCTAAGAAGACAATGGACAAGGCCACAAATGGTGATCATGACTTTGACCCAGGAGGTCAAATAACCATTCCTCAAAGTGGTCAGGTAGAGCACTATTCAACAGCTGATACACAGAGGTTAAGGTCTGAAACAAGGTGGTGTGACAAGCAGCTGGGAATCACTATCACCTAAAAGGGGAGCAAGTAGGGATGGAGAGACCTTGGGGAGCTCTGGGCCACTTCACCTACCATGTCTACATCTAAGGTTGAGAGAGTAGCATGTGCACCCTTTCTATTTCGATCATGCCTGGTAAGTGGCTGTGACGAATTCTATAGTAAGGTTTAACAGTGACCCGCCTCCCATCTGTGGTGCCATGTGTCACTAATAGAATATAAAAGAGCCAACGTTTTGTGTAGAAGGTAGAATGCCTTCCTAAATATGCCGCATGTCTCCCTCAAGAACAATAAGGGCAGCCTCCGTACGTCTCTGGCCAGCATCAACAGTAATTTCTAGTTTGATTATGGAGAAATCAAGCCAGGGCGCAGGTGTTTTAGAAGTCATTTTAGGTGTTCTAGGGACAAGTGTCTCCTTTTGGAAACCTGCTGATGAAGACCCCACCATGTGAGTAATCTGGTCGAACTGTTAAGCATAGGTTTCCTAAACCTCTGAAATCTGAATACAACAGTAGCATGGAGCGGGGGGTTGGGGGTGGGGAATACTAACCTTTTTTTTAATTACCTTAAATCGCTTTCCGAAGTCTTCAGAACTTTAAGCTTCTGCATCCTCAGATTCTCTTAGACTCTCATTGCAACCAGGCTGTGCTTTTACCAACAGCCTCTCCTAGGCTCTCTTTAGGAACTCAGTCCTGCACACAATGCCAAGTATCAGCTGCTCTCCATGACCCCTTCATGTCTTTTGGAAGCTAATACCACCAAGGTGACTCTTACAAAGCTCAGCTGACTGGCTGGGGTAACTCCACCTCCAAGAGGACCAGAGGGATGCCCGGCACTCAATGGCCACTCTTTTGGACTGAGGGAAACATTTATACTGACAGAAGAGGAA